>NC_068327.1:17915357-18250243 GCF_000147395.1 Oryza glaberrima | reverse complement strand
CTTGCGGTGTAGCTCTTGAAAGAAAGAAAAAGAGGGGCTCGGTAACGGCAATCAACGGCTCCTCGGAGGCAACCTAGCCATTGAGTAGAGATATGAAATGACGAGCGATTAACCCGATTCCTATTATGCTACGCCCCGGGATAGCGATAGCCTTGTTTCGGATTTTCTAGAGCGATGACTAGCCCTTTGACGGCTCCTATCCCTAGACAACCCCCGCCCCCGGTACAATACTAGAGATTGCCTTGGCTGTAGTTCAAAGAAGTTCTTCGGCTTTGGGAGATGCGAACCTTATACCATTGTCCTTGGACAGATACGAACCTTACGCGGGCAGCGGATGAGCATAATCCCTAGATACCTGCCTATCCTACCGAACGCTGGATGATAACCTAACGCTAGAGCGAGTACTACGATGCGAGCTCCTTTTACGAGCGATACCTTTGTCTTTGGTGCTTGAGTTGTCCTCCCAGCGGTGTGCTCCTCGGTTTCGGAAATGACATATTGAACCGGTATCTTTAGCAAAGCCCAAATCCGGCAGACCCCTTTGACGGCATCCCTCCTCTAAAGCTGCTTCCTTCCTTCAAGCAACGCATTCGCGAACCAATACGTAGTACACGACGTAGTAAATCAATTAAATAATGCAATCCGGGTTAAAGAAATGAAATGGTTGTTGCCTTCTCGGACAAGAAGGAAAGATCACTCTCTATCTAAATGATAGAAGTATTTAATCAATCAGAAAGAGCCCTGGGATTTGACCAAAACGGCATAATTGAAAGCTCTCGTCTCAGTCGCTCGCCTAAGAAAAGGTACCGGGTTGCTTCGTGATGACGAATAAGCAGCCCAGAAATGAGGGGAGGAGACTCTGCCTCCATAGTATAAGTTGCTATCCACTTATGCTTGGTTTGTGCTTGACCACGAAATCTTGCCTCCCACCATCATGAAAGACAGATGATTGATGTCGATTTCTTACTGTCGAGACAGCCTGTCCGAATCCAAATCATTCGACTTCCTCCTTTGCAGTGGCGAGGTCGTTGATTCCTATAAATCAAGATGTTTTGTTGCCTGCTTCTTTTTATGGGCCTTCTCTCTTGGATGGTATTATCCACTGGTATATTGTGAAAGTCTCTACAAAGACGAAAGGACCCCATGCCTTCTTTGAAAACGATATCCCTCTTCAACGCTTCCGCTAGCCCTAGACTCGGAATACTCTGCTTAAGAGATCCCCCTCTCCGGCCAGAGAGGATTTGAGTACAACTTTGATTGCGGAAGATCTTTGTTCCTATTATTTCAAAGCCTAACTAGGCGCGCAGCGGTGAGTGCGAGCTGCTTTCAAGAAATGCTGGAAAAGAGCCAGTAACGCTATCAGTGAATAGAGCTGGTGTAAAGTCCAGCTAAAGTACCATACAGCCCCACAGGTTTAGCCACACATTCACAGAGCATCTAATCCATCTTTTCCCATGCCAAGGAAAAACAAAAACCAAATCACCTCTTAGTGTTGCTTAGTGCTCAGGTGCATCCTACTGGGTAGTCCTAAACTTCAGTAGTTCTATGGCCACTACATGATGGAATTTAGGCTATAGTAAGACAAGTTAAGATTCCCACAGCAATGAGGGCTTTAAAATATACCTCCCAGCCCTTCATCTCTAGGACGTCGGACTGGTCAAGCGGTACTATGCACCCCCACTTTGGTATACCCTCCTAAGAGGAGTACTTGACAGCAGGTGGTGGGTTTTTGGGGATAGTATGACTCGGCCCCCTGGACCATGCCAACCAAGACTTCCCACCAGGTTTTCCTATTTGGGGACAATTCCAGATATGCAAGACGCATATGCATGCAATGCTTAGGTGTAGTGAGGTGGTGTGTGCTTATTGCAAATAGGTTAACCCTTAGTTTATACAAACTACATTTTTCACAAAGGAAAGAAATGGGAATGTTGGTGAATTTTCAAGTCAAGCCATTTATATTTATAAGCCAAAAACCTTTGATTTAAGGCTTTTATTCCCCTGTGGAGTCGCCTGCTGTACGCCCGCATTTTGGCACCGCTTGCCACATCATCATTACTTTGGCCACCTAAGCAACCAAGTAGAAGAAAAAGGGGTTTAGAGTCGCCACCTAAAAAATCACTGAAAATTTGGAATAAATAAATGGATATATATATATCTATTTATATAGTGGCTATCTTCCTTCAAGTGAGAGAGAGGATCGAGAAACCATCGCCCAAAGGTGCTTTCACGAAAGCCGGTCTCCGGGGGTAAAGAACCTTTCTTCACTCTTCCAGCCTTCCAAACCATCCACTGGATTTTCATGTTCGTAAGTTGAAAGGAATATGTGTGTGTTGTATATAAATAAAGGACTTTCGATTTAGCGTTGTCATTTTTACGAGGTTTTAGATAATCCAATTTTCTGTGAGATTACTTTCATTTTGACTGAATCACTTGAATCAGTTAAAGGAGACGAGTCTTCTGGCCCAGCCAGAGGGGCTGGAGAGGAGAGTTTTGACCGCGGGGGAGGCAGGTCCAGGTAACGGGGAGAATCTGCTAGGCTGAGGTTAAAAAAATCTTCCAAAACTTTTTCTTTAGAGATAGAATTCCTCCCGAGAACACACGAAACAAAAATATGAACTAGGTAAATAGAAATGGAAAAGAGATGTTTCCAATTCATCACAAAATCTAAAGCTTTTTCTACATCCATATGATCTACTTTAGTAGATTGGTATTGCCCATATAATGAAAGCAGATCTTGGTCCATGGAGTCCCAAGAAGGTTGGAACTCCAACCTGTCCGATGCTTTTTCGGCCAAATAAATAGAAAAGTGGGACCAGCACAATGAGCAAGCTGCGTGAAAAACCGCTTCTTTTTCCGGTTCCGCAACAACTTGGGCGAAATGGGGTTCTACCGGGAAACCATGGTCGAGTTTTCGACCTTGGTTACTGGTCGAGCCACTGGATAAGAATCTCTGGAGATCTTTCCTCTCCACTTACTCGTAACAGGCTTTCCCTCTGTATAAGACTTCTTCCGAATGGCATAATTGTCCTGTCCTATTGACACCTCGATCTTTAAAGAAAACTGACTCCTCCTTCTCTTTTAGGATTTGATTGTCGTTGGTCCTTTTTTCACTAATGATCTCACCATAGTAGTTCGCGCGAGGGACTATCTTTTCTATCGCTTGCTTATCACTCTCAAGACAACGGTCGGTCTCTCTATGCTATAAAGCGGAGCAAAGCGCATGGCGCTGAAAGTTAAGAAAGCTCAAAAACACACACGAACACGATGCAGGGCATAGCATAAATGAGACCGCTGATCATTTTGCTTGACCTTTTTCTATGCTTTTTTTGGGTGACTCACCAACCGACCTAGCAGTGATCGATGACAGAATGGTACGAACAAATCAAAGTCGTTGACCATTATACCGTGCTATGGCACACTACTAGATAGATTGTATGGCTCCGTTGGTGACTTTCTGATCACGGGTTTCATTTGAAAAACCCCAACGCCATTCATCTTGCGTCCGGTCTTTCATGCAAGAGTTTCATTTTTGGCCGCTACTACGTTCGTCGAAAACTTCTTGATGGCACCATCATCTCATTACCTTATTTTTGCCCTTCGACTTCGGCTATGACCAATGCCCCACCTAGCTGAATAGGCGTAACAAAGCTACCTGAAAAAGGCAAGGTGCACCTTGGATTGAAATCGACAAATTGCGTTTTGCCAGATGGATTCTTTAGAAAGATTCCCGGATAAAGTTCAGTATAATATTTAGTTAGAATCTAAATAAAGGCGCATACGTGGGCGGGCAGGGGGCCCCACTACTTCTTCATTCAGGGGGGCTAGCCTCATGACTTCCCACTGGGCGAGGGGTGCGCCTAACCCACCTACTCACTCATCAATTACGGTGTTCAGCTGACTTGCACAGAAAGACCCCTATTGTTTAGTAATTTGGCGCCCCATCTTTTTTTTGATTGACTGTTGTCAACTAATCTTTTCAAAGTTCGATTCTACTCTATGTTAGAACATTTCTGTGAATGCTATTTCGATCTAAGTGGTCCTATTCTCTGTCCCGTGCTAGGAAGCATTACTCTTCTTTTCATTCCAAATTCTTCAACAAGACTGATACGATTGATTGGTCTGTGCGTTTCTCTTATTACTTTTTTGTATCCCCTTGTTCCTCGGATACAATTCGATCCTTCTACGGCCAAATCTCAATTTGTGGAAAGCCTTCGATGGCTTCCTTATGAAAACATCCATTTGTATATGGGTATAGACGGTCTTTCATTATTCTTCGTGATATTGACCACATTTCTGATCCCTATTTGCATTTCAGTGGATTGGTCTGGTATGAGAAGTTTTGGGAAAGAGTATATTACAGCATTTCTAATTCGTGAATTTCTAATGATCGCCGTGTCCTGCATGCTGGATCCTCTACTATTCTATGTTCTTTCCGAAAGCGTGCCAATCCCTATGTTGTGCGGAGCTGAGCATCTTCTATTCGCTGGGATCAAGCTTTTCCTCTGCAGGGGCCTTGTGCAGTAAACCCCCTACGGGCGGTCCCCCGTCGTCGTAAAGTAGTAAAGGTCCCCGCGAAGCTTTTGGGAAGAGGGGTAGTCTTGTGCGTAAGCATAGCATTTCTGGTCGAACCACCGAACCACACATCTTTTTTTGGTGGGAGGGTACTCCGAGTAGTGGGTACCTCGCAGGACCTCGACCCGCCTACTCAGGTCTTGTATGGATATGCAGGAAGGGGTGCTCCTAGGTGTGTGTAGGGGGTGTGTTTGTTCGCGAGAATGGATTCCTCGTCAAGTCAGGGGGGGGGTGTGGACACACTTGCGCGAATTCGGGTAACGGCTACAAGGGATAAAAATAAAGGAAACTGTACCCGACCAGGGATGGACGTAAACTCGTAAGCTACCGAGGGTAGGGATAATCGTCCAGGTCTTATTGTTTAAAAAAAAGCCGCCCCGCCACAGCAGGCAGGTTAGTTCCTCTGTCGTTGCCGGAGAGTTCTTGGCGAAGAGACCTTAGGATAAGTTGCTAAAACAAACGGGGGGGGAGGATCGACCCGTTCAGTAGAATTCCGAAGAAAGACTGTTGGCAGCAGGTGGAGACATTTCTTTGGCCCCCTTCCAAATAAATGCGGGCAGGGTAGAGCTCGGCGGAGGGTTCGAGAATAGGGTAGGGTCCTGTCCTAATAAAGAAAATAAAGATAAATAAAGGGGCGGGTCCCTTTATGCATGCATCTTCGTACAAGTGGAGGCCGGAAAGATCAAACCAATAGAACCGCTCACATCACAGTAGTCGTAGTTGCGTAAAGGCCGTCAGTCGGAGGGCGACCATAACATAAGGCAATGACTTTCACGGATCTCTCTATCGTTAGATATAACGAACGGGCGGGTTCGAAGGGTAGGGTTTTTGACGGCCCTACCACTAGTCCTGCTAGCCTTCTTTCGGGCAGGAAGCAGGCCGGGCCCGACGGGCGGGCATCTCCCGCTACGCAAGCAGCATGGTTCGCCACCACCCGAGAAGCAAAAGATTCGAGAGTCAAGGCGGAAAAGACAAGCATAGTGGTCTAATGACAAGGGCCGACGACGGAAGCTCGGGACGGAGCCGTATGATGCGGAAGTCTCACGTACGGTTCCCTGAGAAGGGAGTGGCTACCCACTGGAGCTTCGACCAACCACCACCGGTCAATTCCGCTTTGGGGCCACCCCTGACTCTACCATCATTATAGGGGTATGGGGTTCGAGACAAAGAAAGATCAAGGCAGCATATCAGTTTTTCCTATATACTTTACTGGGATCCGTTTTTATGCTATTAGCTATTCTGTTGATTCTTCTCCAAACAGGAACCACCGATTTACAAATTTTATTAACCACAGAATTTAGTGAGCGGCGCCAAATCCTTCTATGGATTGCTTTTTTCGCCTCTTTTGCCGTCAAAGTGCCTATGGTACCAGTTCATATTTGGTAACCCGAAGCCCATGTAGAGGCACCTACGGCTGGATCCGTCATCTTGGCAGGAATTCTTTTAAAATTGGGAACCTACGGGTTTTTAAGATTTTCAATACCCATGTTTCTCGAAGCAGCACTTTGTTTCACTCCTTTCATTTATACTCTAAGCGCGATTGCTATAATATATACTTCCTTGACCACTTTAAGACAGATCGATCTTAAGAAGATCATTGCCTACTCCTCAGTAGCCCATATGAATTTGGTGACTATTGGTATGTTTAGTCGGGCGGCGGCCGTTAGGTCACCTATTTTGAGTTATGGACACACAAGCAAGGCCAAAACATGTGTGCCGGGCGTGCGACCCATCAACCTACTAGCAATAGGGGGGAAAACTTAGCATGTCGCAACAAAAGCGTCGATTCGAGGCGTCAGCAAAACACCGCCGTCTGTTCCTAAAACAAAACCCCTTAGCGCCCCGGGGCGGGAGTGGGGGACGGCCCTACGCAGACAGCAGCAGCACCGGCTCTACGAAGTCCGAATCGAATCTTTCGGTTCCCGTGAATCAGAATTGTTGGGCGCGGCGAAGCGAGCGCTTCTAGCTGTTTCGCTTGCTTCTTTCTTATTGTGGCGGCTATTATAGCGTGGCTGAAATGACCGAAAAGCGAGATGAACCTTTTAAATCGATTGATATAGATGGCCTGATCTGTTCTGATAGATCGAAAGGGAATCTATCAATAATAAGGGTTGACCTCTTTCTATCTATTGATGATACAAGATATCTATCTATTCTGGATCCATCAGAAAGAAATCGATATGTATGTGATGGAGTCTACATCGTATGTAGAGCGCCCAAGCGCTTTTTTGGCCAGCTCAGTTCTATTATCCATCGGTCCAATGCACTGGCGCATCTCATGGGGGGAAAAAGCAAATGTAGTTAGTTGTCTTGTTGTTGTTCGCCGCCTCGACACATTCCCCGACATCGTCCCACACAGAAAGAAAGAGCGTGGAGCCCCGGCCTGACCTGTAAGTCCGCTAACGTAAAGCGAGGAGTTGAGCCTGAACTGGCGAACCGAAGTCACTTTCGTAACCATACTTCCTACAGCTAACACGTGTCCAGTCCAGCGGGAACGCGCAGCGCAAACGAACGTGAGCTGCTTTACCGAATATCCCCCGCTGGCCATCGGGGACCTAGTGGTAAGGCCATGATCCGCAGCGCAGGGGAAGGGATCACTCATTCTTCTATTGGGGACAGGTGCACGAACGACAACTCCAAACGTCAGACATCCGCCGCCTATACCTACCGTTTAGGTGGCACCAGCGAGATCCAGCTAAGGTAAGGAACTTCGTGTCGCGGCTGCTCCACTCCGCTGCGGTCTTTTGAACAGAACTTCGTTGCCTTCCCGCGCGCGAAACGAATGGGCGCAGTGTCATGGGTCAGTTTTGGGGCGGGGGGCAGAGAGAGACCAGAAGAATGATTCATTTGGATCGACGAGCCATTTCGCGATTCAATAGAATGTCTCTCTATCCATATCTATTCTATCTTTATATGACAGGCCATAAAAAAAAGAAGTATTTTTTTATGGCATGTGAGATGATCGCGCCTAGTAGCCACATATCAGCTGCGCTCAATATGCGGGATTTCCGTTGGATCTGATCTTTCGCTTTGACGAATTTGGACCTAGCGAAAAGGACTCTAAGCCTTCACGCAAACAAGCAAAGTAGAAGCAAGACGAGGAAGCGGAGCTGTCGTAGAAGCAGTAGCTTCCCCCGACAATATACAATACAACAGCCATGAATAAAAAAGCCCCTAGTTTAACGAGTTCGCTGCTTTTCCCAGGCCGGAGAAGGGCAACTACTTATTGATTGATTGCCTTTCTTTGATATGTGTTCAATTTAGTACAATACAAACTACAACTAGATCAAAGCGGAAGGGCCACTCACTATAGAAGCTATAACTAGCCTAGCCCTAGCCAATAGTATAGTTTAGTAGTCGGCCAAACCCCCATGCTCACGACATGTTCTTGATATTGATTGAGTTGGAGGGAGTCAGAGACTACCACGGAATCCTTCTATAGTCACCCCGGTGACCTTCGTCACCAAAGCGTCACGACAGTTTCCAAGACCCCTCATATAATCTCCTGTGGGGATCAGTCGGAGCACGTAGGAATGCCGACCACTACATAAGCCGCAGGCGGAGAAAGCTCGAAGAGCTTCCCTTCATTCGCTTCACGGGAGTCGCACACAGCACATAGCTGGAAGTCAGAGGGCCCGTACTACCTGCCTAACCCTTCGCTCCGAGGGACCGTAGAACGGAAAGCGCCTTCTAAACAACTCGGAAGAAGGGAAGGGGCCTATGTATTTGCATGACCCCTGCGGA
The DNA here is from genome assembly GCF_000147395.1 of Oryza glaberrima. Taxonomy (NCBI): domain Eukaryota; kingdom Viridiplantae; phylum Streptophyta; class Magnoliopsida; order Poales; family Poaceae; genus Oryza; species Oryza glaberrima. The sequence goes on along the minus strand of NC_068327.1, from coordinate 18,241,924 downwards.
TTTGACCCTACCTACACCCGGAGCCAATCCCCTAGTGGTCCTGCCACCACGCCGCAGAACAGGAGCTCGTGTGGAACCTTGGATTTCTGGCATCACAGCGGTGGAAGTTATAAAAATATTACGGCCGCATAACATAGGGGCCTACGCTAAGGTCGGCCAAAATATGGACACCCGAAGGGCCCGGCGCGCACAATCCTATCCTATCCGAGCCCGTCATTGCATGCACTTCGGACAGCCGTCCGTAGCATCATAAAGAGCACCTCCCTTTCGAGGTACCCAACGTGGTCTATAGCACGAAAAACCATTCTTTACAAGATAGGGCCGTTCACATGAAAGATAAGAAAAAATCCATTCTTCATGGTCGGGTGCATTTCTCCAAATCCTCCAGGATCACAAGTGGAACGCTAAGCAAGGGTGGGGAGGCTGCGAGCTCCGCGTCGAACAGAAAGAAGCAAGCAGGGGGTGTTGCCGTAGCGCGCCGGGGAGCAAGCGTAGGCAACCAAACTAAATAAGGCTAAAAAAAAAGTAGCTAGCGTTTTTAAGCTGGCTGCCTTTTCTAGCGCGCGTACTCTTCTGTCGAGTCGCACGGAACGAGCCTTGTCTTCCCTCCAACGACTAGCTCCCTTTTCTTGTTCCGGTCACCCTTCTCTTGCCGTGGAAGGACTTTTGCCTGTGGTGTGGTCCAACCCGTGGGCGGAGTCGCCCTCATCCCCCCATTGCTCAGTGCTCCCTGCAGCTTCGCTGGGCTTTACCCGCGTGGACGCGAGCTTCTATAAGAGAATGAAAAGCTCTCTCTTTACAATAAAACGCGAACCGCGCGGAGCCCACCCTTTTTCGTTTTCTGCCGCCACTGGGTGGCCGCTGGGGAAACACAGCCCGGCCGCCTCTCGGGAAAGGGGGGTGGGGGATGGGCCTACCTATCCCGAGGGAGCAGTTGAGAGGTTCCATATGCCGAGCCGAAGGGCAGAACTTCAGTGCGTGATCGTAGTATGTCACCTCGTCTCGTCCTCGCAGCATCGAAGAGTACCTATGCACTATGTTCCGGTTCACTGATAAGGAAGATAGAGTTGGGGTGGAGGTCTACGATGTGATACTATAGTATAGTATGCCCCGGGGGGAAAGATGCGCAACTCAAAACGGAAGCAGGAAGCGTGTTGTAAAAAATGTCGGAGGTTACCAGATCTCTGAGACTACCATCGATCCGACAGAGCGGAACGACCAGAAAAGAAGTGGAGTTAGAAAGCCGTATGATAGGTGGTAACTATCTTGTACGGTTCGGAGGGTAAGCGGCGTACTCTGGGGGAATATTAGGCTCTATCGAACATACAGGGAATTGGGGGTAGCATTTTACTTATGTTAAGTCATGGACTGGTTTCTTCAGCCCTTTTTCTATGTGTTGGTGTTCTATATGACCGACATAAGACTCGACTTGTTAGATATTATGGAGGTTTAGTGAGCACCATGCCGAATTTCTCTACCATTTTCTTCTTTTTCACTTTAGCCAATATGAGTTTACCCGGCACTAGCAGCTTTATTGGGGAATTTCTAATCTTAGTAGGAGCTTTCCAAAGAAATAGCTTAGTAGCCACATTAGCAGCGCTTGGGATGATTTTAGGCGCGGCGTATTCCCTTTGGCTATATAATCGTGTGGTTTCTGGAAATTTAAAACCCGATTTCCTCTATAAATTCTCCGATTTAAATGGCAGAGAAGTTTCCATATTTCTACCTTTTCTTGTTGGAGGGGCGACCGTCCGTTGAACTACCAAAAAAGGGTAAACCAATGTGATCATGACATTGTAGGTGCTTGCGATGGGACGGATGCGACTTCCCTCATAAGTAATGGGTGGCATAGCCCATAGCAGAAGTCCCCTTTTTTTATCCATTTTTTATTACCCCAGAGGGGCCCGCCCTGGTGGGACCGAGAGAAAGAAAGGACGGGGGGGGGCGACCATGCATGGCACTTCTCGACCATGTCTCCGAGGGACAGTTGAACGAGCGACTCATGAATGCGTCCGGGTCGGACGAGCCAATAACTCGAACGTGTTCGGTCAGTTTTTTGAGCAAGAATCACAGCGTTACCTTACCTTCACCATGATACAGACTCCAAGTTCTTATGGCAGAGCACGAGGAGTTTCCTTCAATATGATGATGAGAATGGAAACCAGAAGCACGACTGGGTCTTCGTAGTCCGGGATCATACTTATATATCAGTCACAGTAACGTAAGCATGAGACTTTTTGGTAGTACCGGTGAACCAGATGGCCGCGACGAGGGAATCTGGGACGGAGGACTCGTAATATCTCTATAGATCTGGCAAAAGCGAAAGACCCCTAACGTCAGGGGCTGACCACTGAGCTTACTCAGGCCTCGCTGGGCGGGCCAGAGTGGGTGCGAGCTGGAATTGCCATAGCTTATGGTTAGAGCAATAGGAAAGGGCCCAGCAGAGAGAACAGTCAGGATAACGAGCGCGGAGCCCGCTTGGCAGGCGGCAGGAGCTGCGGGCAAGTGCTTGCTTGGTAGGCCAACAGCCCTGTGAACCGGGCGGGGCACTCGACGAAAGGGGGGCACACTGAGCAAGTACGAAAAATTGGCCCCGCAGAGCTTTCAAAAAGAAAAGCAAGGACCACTACGGGAGGTCGAACCACGGACCGGAGGTAATAGAACGTGATCCGCACCGGTCAATATTGGATCAAACAATAGGGGACCGTAGCACTGACTTTTTTTCAAGACAATAGGTACTGTTCCCTACCGAGACAAGGGACACTCTCAACGGATCCTCCACGCGCTGCGCTGGGCATACCATAGTTCTTCCGTGCGTCTTTATCGTGGCGGAAACAGAACAAGAGGGAAAGACCCGGCCGACTCGCCCAAGGCTCGAGGGCGAGCCATACGAGAGTGAGTCGAATTCTGTTTACGTTCTCGGTTTGGTTTGGGCCCCTCTCGATCTTTTGCGTATAAGGGAGGGGGGAAGGAGTCTAAATCTATGGACATTAATGAACCACCATTGATGGACGTTGCACATGACACGATCAATTCGACTCGACGGTCCGGTGCTAATAGAAGTCGCTTACTCTCCGTCTAGCGAAGGTGCCAGGGGCAGGGCTTTTTTGTAGTAATAGTGGGCGGGTCTCATGGGATTTCATCTATGCCGGCCGTCGGAATCAAACGAGGGTCGAAGGACCATTCGATTCATTAAGGGGGACGGCCCATTTGTAAGGCGGGGGCCCTGATGGACGACATCCCCCGGCCTCGATTCTTTTGCATAGTCTGGGGGCCGGCCGCAGAAGAGCAGCGGGGCATAGCGGCACCCTCGCCTGGCGCCATTCTCGGACCTAGCAGCAGATGGGCGGGCCGGGCCTGAATGAAGAGCGGACCAGACTCTTCTTTGTTTCAGCTGCTCCCACGCACGCAGACCGGAAGATCCCAGTTGTCCTGGACTAGACAAGTACGTAGAGATCTTCGTGGAACCGGGGAGGGAGTCTCAATCGATCTTTTCTAGGATTCCAACTCACGCCACGCACGAAGATTTTTCTATTGATAGAGTTAAGGGCTCGGCTCCCCCGACTCTAAAAGGTTAGGTTACTACCAGCTTGCCTCTATGGAAGAGGTGTACTTTGTATTGTCTGGGGGTCATATAGATCAGAACCCGGAGCGAGTTGAACGAAAACCTTACCCACAGCTACAACTACTGGCGCTTCAAAGGGCTTAGATTCTAAGGTAGGGGTGGAAGCCGTGAAAGCCTTTGGTACTTTAGTCAGGCGAGCAGCCCTTAAACAAAATCAAAGGCGCGACCATCCCCCCTTCCCCTATTTTTTGCATTTCATTCTCTATTTGGCCCGCCTCATGAAAAATGATAGGCCTATTGATTCGAAGTAAATACGAAAGGGTCGGTCAATAGCATAGCTATTTTATTTTCTCCTTTCGAAGGAAAGGCCTTCGCATTCTTAATCTGGTAGGGCCGGACGGCTTTGTTTGCCCTAGCTTGGCGAATCCGCGCCCCTGACCGTTCTCGCGAAGTCTTTGCAACGGCTGGGAAACCAGTCTACGAAGCGAAGCCTATTGCCACACCGACCATCAAATACGAGATTGGGCCCCTTCTCAAAGATGGAATGGCCCAGCCCAATAAAGGAAGGTTAACGTACGCGATGCCTTCCATTTGTACGAATGCGAACATACCCGACCGGACGTAGAGCCAAAATTCACTGGCAGACCGAGTCGGGCGCAGGTGCCAGATCCGTCGGGCGCAGGTGCCAGATCCTTAAAGTAAAGTCTCTATCAGCCTAGTGTACCAACCACGTGGTACGACGGGCACTCAAAGACCTAGCGAATGAGGGCCCACCCCACCCAAGAGCGCTTATGTCATATGGGAACTCTTGGCTGGAAACAATCTTTATGATTTTGATATCCGGTTAGAATAATAAGAAAGAATCTAAGTCCAGGTTGGTTGGTGAGCCTAGTGATAGGAGACTATCTAGCTTGGTTCGGAGAGCACTTGTTGGGTTTAAGATTAGTTTTTTGCTAAATGTTACGGCCTAAATGCTGAACTATTGACCCTACTTGTTCGGATGGGTGTTCACCCCAAAGTGTTCCCGGATTGCATGCATACATCCGTAAGTAACTTAGTGCAACATGGCAAATTTCATTGAGAGGAATTAGCAAAGAAAAGAAATCTTCTTTCTGGGCCTAAAGAGAAAATAGGCTTCAAGTCTTGAAAGAATTCTTATAGCAAGTTACCCAAGCACATATGCTTAAAACAGTAGAGAATAGTGCATAGGTGAAGGTGTAAGGGAAAAAATCTACTATGTTTTCGTTCTTCGCTACTAGGTGTCAACAACTTTTCCAGTCCAGTAGAGAGCCTTCCTTGCTCATCAGGAGGTGCCGCCGCCCCACACACTTCCTCACTTTTTCCACCCCAAAAACCTGTGATTGACATCCTTGGTTAACCCCCTCATCAAGACATACCCAACAATCTTTAGAAAGCACATCTCATGCACAGCTTTCCATCTATCTCTTCGGGGGCTTCTTCTTCCGGCTTCTTCCCTCTTTTCACTCCAAGTACACCGCAACCGAGAAAAGAATGCATGTTCGGCATTTTTGGTCTTCACATTCAAGTATCTAGAGTTGTTTTGCGTTTCCCGTTAGTGTCCAACGGCAAACTTCCCAAGTTTCTTCAATAGACTTTCTTCGGGTACGACTTTGCCTCCCTCCCAGGCACGCTAGCCGACTGAGTTAGAAGAGGCGCCTTGTTCCAAGAAAGGATATGTGGCAGAGACAAGATCATCTGTGGCTACGTGATACGCTTGTTCAACTTCGATTTCTCTCATCTCACGAAGCTCTATTCGAAATGAAAAAAGCTCGTGCACCGATGTATTTTTGGTTGCAATGGGCTTCTTTGTTGAATTAAGGTAGTAGCAGTACACCAATTGAAAGATCCCACAAGGCCTCCCTATAATAAATAATGTGAAAAGTAAAACCTTGGCGGCCTGGAGTGGTGTATAGAGTGGAAGACATGGAACGAACCTATAGGTTCAGGCTTCGAATGAGGAAGTTCAAGACATGTAACGAGCGGTGAATAATGTGAACGGTGGGGGCGGCTCATTCTTTCCGTTCTCTCTCTTACGTCTTATTCTCATTGTTGTCTATTACCAGCCATATCAGTCTCTGCGTATGACGTCTCAGTCTGTACTCACTGTATACCAGGTGTACGGAAGACGACTTGTTTTCAGCACTCATCTTTTCAAGCTATGATGAAGTAAACACCAGAATAGGTAGGAGCCCGTGTCGATATGCTTTTTCTTCCTCTGTAAATCTTTCGGTTTCTTTGTCTTAACTCGACAAAATCAACTTCTTTTGGGAGGCTGATACATATTTTTTTCACTAAATGATCGTGGGGCTTTGTGCTTTCATGTATTGGCTGATGTGTCATATTGATGCTTTTTTCACTCTCTTTTTGAAGAGCAATCATCCACACCAGGCTCAGGGACGAGGATGGGAAGTACTTACTTTACTGGTGAAGGAAAGGAAAGGGCAAGATGGGCATCTATCTCGATCCGGCAGAGGCGGAGGCCGAGGAGGGAAAGAAGGAAGGTAGAGCCCGATTGGTGTCGAAAAAGGTTATCATCCCACTTTTGGCTACTATTACTTCTATAAATAAAGAACGTCGGTCGGGGCTTTCTGGTGATTTCTATATAAGAAAACACTTTGAGAACTTGGCATAGAGTCGGTGATCCTGCTTTCATTGAATGCATATAGAGAGCGGTCTAACAAATGAACCAAACTAGTGCATCAGCAGTGCATCATGCTTAGGTGCAACACCATCAAACTATGACACCACACTTGAAACAATATCTTGACAAAAAAGACTTGTGGATGTGGGCAACTTACTGGATTTGCACAGTACCAGGAGTTAAAAACGGAAAACTTACACCGTTAAAAAAAAACATACTCCATACCTAGTTTACCTATTATAAGTCCTTGTGGGAATATGGTCAAATTCCACTCATACCTGTAATATGACTCCTCAATCCTTATGCATGCGTAGGCTTCACTTATTATTTTATTTGTGTTAGAAAGCCTGCAAGATACATTACCGAATGTTTGTCTTTTTCACCATAGCTGTTCCCAGTCCCACTAGTGCTAGTATCAATAGTAACATCTTTATTGCTTAGGATATTTCATCCCTTTAGTGTCCAATAAAGAAGTTCATATTTGCAGGCAATGCACCCACTTCACTTCAATCCAAGGGAATTCTTTCGTTCAATGAAAGCGAACTAGCGGGCAGAATTCCTCTGAGTGCAATTCCCAAGCAAGGTCACCCACTTAAGTATGGTACCGCGCTTCCCTGTACATATAGAATCCTTCCTTTGCCTGAAACAATTCCACCAACCAAATCAAGCCAGCCGGGTATCCTAGGAGACAGGGGAAAAGGCACTTTACAAATCACTCGATGGGTCGGGGGATGCTTATAAGAAATCAGTAGCTGGGGTTGGTAGTCCTGGAACAGCTTTTCCTGCATGCCTAAAAGAAAGAGTTGGCTTTGGGACAAGACAAGCAAGGGCGAAAGCTTCACAGGCCGTCCCAACTGCTTTACCCGCTGTCCCTACTATTCATTCTTTGCCAAGAGAGCTATCACTTCACAACTCAAGTCCGGGAGCAGTCGTTTTTCCGGCTGCAGCATCTCACTAAGCAACATTGCAAACTATTCGTTACACTAGTACTGCTCGATCAACTAGTCCCGGGATTGCATTCTCTACTGAACTAACTACTGCTTTCCGAGGGAAAACACAACATAGTGCATCTGAAGATGTGCGAAAAAGTCTAGATTTCATCATCAAACGTAGTGAGAGCAGGTTGCAGGTGTTTTATACCACTGGAACAATAAGTTTCCATCTTAATGAATCTAGTCAACAAGGTTCGCAGGATACATGGATATACCAGATATACCAGTTGTTTATGAAGGTTGGTCTATTACTATAGTGCAGGACTACATGAAATCGAAATCAATCAATGTTTGTTTGGGTCAGACGAAAAAGAGACATCAAATAATGCTGAAATTGCCTACAGAAAGTCGGGATCGACTGAAATCTATGTATGAGGGCCACTTTCGCTAATTGCATTCATCAACTGGATGCTTCTTTAGCTTCATGGGTTACAAAATGTTGTATGATTTGGAATATTCCTATCTACACTGTACACAACTGCTTTATAACTAATGCTTTGAATGCAATGAAAATTCCAGCATTCTACACAGTAAGCTTCATGAATCTACTCGAACCTCTGTATATTGTCAACAGGCTCTGATTTATGATAACCTGATTCGGTATTCTTCAATGAAACATTCTATGACTGTGATTGATAGTGGTTATGGTACAAAGATACTGGATATTTGCTTGAAAGACAAGGATGAGACCCACCACTGGATAAGCGAAGAAGAAGCAAAAGGGAGTGTGTGAGTATCCTTTCTTGAAATAACCATTTTGGTTACAAGTGAATGCTTTTCCCGGCCCTGGCATAAACCTAGCTGCTTTGAAACAACATAGGTCCACGTAACTAGCTATTAAATACGTATATCTTACCAGTCTCTAAACACCCATCTCAAGCTAACTACTCTCATGCTTAGCCCCAACTACCTTGTTGTTCCCGAGTTCCTCTTTCCTCTAGTTCCCAATAGACTGATTTAGTCTTAATAGTATTAGTGTTGGAAGAGGGCAGTCCCAAATGAAAAAAGCCATTTCTCGATCCCAAGAATCAAGCTTTCATCCTTTTCCGCTATCGTCAAGACAAACCTTAAAAACATTCCACCTCGACTATTTCATCCACAGAAGCGTATCTGACAACTATGTCATCATCGTTTTTTTCTTCCGAAAGCTAGAAAGGGCCTACCTAGTGCTTGCATTTCGGGGTAAAGTAGCTTTCCCCGGCTCAATAAGAGCTGCCTGCAAACATGGAATGCCAATGCAATGATCAGAACTTCCTTGCCAAGGACAATCATAAAAGAAAGGAAGAAGTCGACATCCTGATTTATCAGGCTTTGACCTTTATTTTATGACAGGCGAGTAATAAGTGTACGTGCCTTTCCCTTTCCATACCCTAAATCAGGTTTGATTTGAGCCTGGGTGGATACTGTATCAATAGACTATACTATGTCAGTACGGGACTAGAGACAGTAGGGGAGATCCTTGGATCACTTCTAAGGAAGTCTAGTCTGACTCTATAGGGTAGGAAAGAGCAAGAGAGCAGTACTCGTGTTATAGTCCTTCTTGAATAGCATAAAGCGCTAACTTTAAGAGCAGCTAAGAAGTAGACTCATCCCCATGATAAGGTCTTCTTATAGCGTTAGTGCTGGGCACTTCTCTTTTAGCGCTTGCTGCTTGCGATATGATAATAGCTGTGTTATTGAGCGGGAGAAGGCAGATCCACTTTACGGGAAGGGGAAAGTCGACTAAAGTAGGTTAGCTGATGTCTGCGGCCGCAATTCCTTTTCTAGCTTTTCTTGCAAGCTAGTTTCTAAGTTTCCAGAATCTGGCAATACTACAGCTTGGGACCAAGATGATGCTTCATCGAAGACCACACTCGGGATGTATAGCAAGGGTTCGTATTCGGGTCACAACACTTCCACCCTTTTCGCTCATTATCATATCCAACGAATATACATCGGATAGCTTTCTTGTCGAATTTACTTCGTAGATGACGGGGCACAAACACATAGCATACACAACCAAAAAAACGAAAGTGACTCCATAGTCTACTTGGTAAGGGGGTCGACGATTCCATAGCTTCTCGAATGGTGAGATTCAGCTTTAAGGGAGGAAGGAAATTAAAAGGAAGGAGAGTTGGGAACCAACGGCAAAGAAAGTATCATGTTGCTCCTCGGAAAACGCGTATAGTAGTCTCATTGGCCTTCGTCGATGGGACAAACGCTCCAGTGTATGCGTTACAAGGCAACTAGCATTTTGGATTAGAAGTTCGTGAAAGTATGTTCTCGTTTTTCGTTGGAAAAACCAACGCCGACGTCAAGATCAGTCTCCTTTCTAGGAGCAGAGCTAAAAAAGATGGGAAATTCCAATGATTCTTCGTTCATTAGAATGTCGATTCCTCACAATCGCTCTTTGTGATGCTGCGGAACCATGGCAATTAGGATCTCAAGACGCTGCAACACCTATGATGCAAGGAATCATTGACTTACATCACGATATCTTTTTCTTCCTCATTTTGATTTTGGTTTTCGTATCACGGATGTTGGTTCGCGCTTTATGGCATTTCAACGAGCAAACTAATCCAATCCCGCAAAGGATTGTTCATGGAACTACTATCGAAATTATTCGGACCATATTTCCTAGTGTCATTCTTTTGTTCATTGCTATACCATCGTTTGCTCTGTTATACTCAATGGACAGGGTATTAGTAGATCCAGCCATTACTATCAAAGCTATTGGACATCAATGGTATCGGAGTGCGCCTCTTAACGAGGGTGATTTAAGTGCAACGAAATGTACCGGTGGTTCGTGAAGCATCTGGCTTACCGGTCATCTCCCATTCTCGTCGTCGAGAGACTAAAAGAACTATAGCATGCCAGAAACGGAGAGTTGAGGTGGTTAGACCTATACCCCGAAATGCTCCCAGCATAGGAGCCTATGGTTCCATTCTTGTTATTGCTGGAGGTACACATACCTCTTCTCGGTGTGGTGGAGCGATATACGAAAAATAGATGCTAAGCCTGCAATGTCCGATAACGGGGCTTTAGTAGTGAATCTATCGGCACCACAGCAGTGGCATACAACTTTGGACCTAAGGGCCGGCCCCGTTACCTTTCGGAATGGGGGATCCCCATTGGTAACAACCACGGTAGTAGTTGCGGAACTACTGGGCCAAGAGAGGACAACCTGTTGTTCCTGCTCCTCCTTCTTCGCTTCGGGGACGGAGGTCCTACGGTAGGTAAGAGCACGCACAAGCACTTGACCGAAGGGGACCAGCGCTTCTACTCCTCCACCGAGGAGCCGTTCTTGCGAGAAGCAAGGGATGTCGTGAACGGTGGGAGGTCAAAGAAAGAGAATTGACCTCTGAATACAGTGATCCTATGATCTAGATAGACTCCGTCCTTTTTTTTTTAGATAAGGGTGACTCAAGAAATTGGGGGTGGGACCTGCTGGCATAATGCAGGCTGGAACGTGGGAATTCGAGGTCTCATGAACGACTTTTTTTCGTGGACAAACATACTTTCCGGTCGGGCCTATGGATCCTTTTAGATCTACGGGCCGGCCGTTCACATGAGCATAGGGAATCTATACTCGAGCCTTCGACTTGGCCCCTGACAGGATAGGTGAGGAATCACTCTTGATCTGATCTATTGGGGCCTACAACTTCGCCAAAGCCGACTAGCATCCCTTTCCACTGCGCATTTTTCGAACAAAGAAGACTACTAAAGGATCGAATTCGCTTTCCGTGGTGAACTGGCCGTCCCATACCTTCATTTTGTCTCATGTGTGTTGAACATTGTCTTCCTCAGTTCCAGCTTCACTGATGTAGGTAGGGCTGGGCGAGAAAGGGTCCCCTCTTGCCTATTAGTAAGCGGGCCTTCGATTCCACCGGGGTCTTACGGTCTCATAGAGGGGGGAGAACTACCTAACTAAAGAAGAATAGTGCTCTTTATAAATAAGAGTAGGCGTGGAGAGCTTTTTGCGGGGAAACTTGCAAGTAAAGTTTGGGGGGAGGCGGGCGTTGACCCAACCTTATGAGTATTCGGACTATAACAGTTCCGATGAACAGTCACTCACTTTTGACAGTTATACGATTCCAGAAGATGATCCAGAATTGGGTCAATCACGTTTATTAGAAGTTGACAATAGAGTGGTTGTACCAGCCAAAACTCATCAACGTATGATTGTAACACCCGCTGATGTACCTCATAGTTGGGCTGTACCTTCCTTAGGTGTCAAATGTGATGCTGTACCTGGTTGTTCAAATCTTACCTCCATCTCGGTACAACGAGGAGTTTACTATGGTCAGTGCAGTGAGATTTGTGGAACTAATCATGCCTTTATGCCTATCGTCGTAGAAGCGGTGACTTTGAAAGATTATGCGGATTGGGTATCCAATCAATTAATCCTCCAAACCAACTAAACCGGGGAAGCTGAAGCGGAAATGCAATTCTCGGGTGAGGGAAGGGGGAAGCTCCAGGAAGGCTTCGCTCGCTCGCTCAAAAAGCTCTAACGCTCGTTTACGGGTGGAGTGCATAAGAAGCCCTTATTGAAGTAGGGCGAGGCCTTACTACACGAGCTCGTAAGTCAAGCACGGAACGAGCCTTGTCTACGAAGCTTCGCTTCATCATCTTGCTTGCTTCTGGCAAAGCTTAATGCACTATAACATAGGCATGCATGATAGTATGGTAGGGTCCAAAGATACTTTTAAGGCCGACCACTACATAGGAGCGATAGGAAGCCAAGCCGTCAAAAGGAAAGGCGAGCAGCCCTTATTGCAATAGCAAACGGCCTACTTATAGCCCTATTTAGACTCTTTCTCGGGGACTTCAACGGGCCTTACATACATAATTTGAATTGCTCTGACATTCCACCTTTATCATGTTCAACGCCCCAAGAGCAAAAATGGATAAAATCAATATGTCCATTTCTTTAGAAGATTTTCTGCTATGTTTGCAAAATGAGTACTCCTGTAGATATTCCCGAATCTTCCATAAAGATAAGTTTGATTCATTAGTTAATTCTTTTTTTCCAGGAAATTATGAAATGAAAAAGATGGACATCGCATCGTGGATTTAACGTTTCAATTTGGGCAAGAGGGCCCTGGTTATGTTGCAAAAGACGACATTCTAAGTTTTCCTCCTCCTCTCCGGTCTGCATGCAAGTACCTCTGGTCCTAAGCACCCCCGAACGGCAACCATCTATAACTGATATCGACAACCGATACGGATTCTCTATCGATTGAAGGAGCTCGTGAACTGGAAGTCGTTTTTCACCTCTGAAGTTCAAAAGATGGATCAATCTTACATCTTCTCCGGTGTCAGAAGTACTATGTAGCGGGAGTCCGAATGCAGCAGAGAGGTAAGACAAGCCTAAACTTTTCCCATGGGACATAAACCTTTTTAGTAGCCGGAGATTGGACCCTTCCCCAAAGTGGAATCCATAAAAGTAGAATCTCATTGTGCGGATTATCCGCCGTAGCATGCGTCCATACAGCATGTGCTAGAGCGACACGTGGGAGAATAAGAACCCAATCGTAGCTCAATCTGGTCTACGGCAACAAAGAAGACCAAAGCGAACCTGCTAAAAGATACGACTAGGGAGTAAAATCCAACCTATAGGTCTCACTTTCTTTGATAGTCATTCGTACCTACACATTCACCGGGGCAGTAAGAACCACAGGAATCCCAGACATGCTGGTAAGGAAGTCGATTTAGTTCTGTGTTTTATCCAGCCCCCGGCTCCAAAGGATCGTGCAGTAGATGTGTCGGGTCGAAGCTTAATCCTTAATAGCCAACCGATGCCTGGCACCACCGCTAAGCACAAGGGCAAGAAAAAGATTGGCCTTAAAAGATCCAAATACTTCCTTGTGGGTTTATAAAAAACCATATCATATCGAAGAACTTGATGGTCTTTCCCCACCCGTTCGATTACTTCTTAAAAGGATTAGATATAGAAGAAAAGTAGTCTACTCAGGAGAATGAGATAAATGCTCATAATATCGCTAGTAACCAACCACAAAAGTAAACAGGTGGAGGTCTTTCATAAAGAGAGCAATTTATAGCCCCAATCCTATTTTCCGTGTTCACTTTCAAATGAACATATTTCTGAAAAGTGAATTCGCTCTTCCTGGGTTTCCAGGATCTTCTATTCTGCGTTTCGTTGGTAGAAAGCACACCGGAGGCTTGGAAGGAAAATAACAAACCCGAGGAGGGTCGTCCGCTATGAATGAATAGTTGGAAAATCTTATCCAAAAAAGAAGAGTCAGCTGTTTGGCCGATGCTGCAAACCAGACTTCTATCAATGTCAGTGCTTGGGGATCGGGTAAAGCGAGATCACTTTTCAGCTTGACCGTCTCAGTAGCTCCTCCTTCTCTTCTTTCTTCTTGAAATGGAATTAGCTGCCCCTTCTCTCCATACCTAGTAACACATGTCTTTCGTATTTATTGTCCTCATCCCCTTCGTTCTTCCTTCACTCCATATTGCACCGACGAGCCTCTCCGCCATCGGATATGAGCTTCATTCGTAAGGGGAGTTGCACGCATAATTCACCGAATATTTATGAACCTATAACAACTCTAGAGTACGGAAGACTGATCCCAATCATATCGAAAATCATGTCGTTTTACATCAGGGTCGGCTTACTGCGCACACCCAATTGAAGTGTAAGCAGATAGACTGAATTCACTTCCTGACATTGCATAATAAGCAGGTATGTCTGGGTAGTGAAAGGGTAAGCATACATAGGGTGGTCAGCGGTTTCCCAGCTGCTTAGGATAGTGCTCACCATAGAAGTGGCTTCTGGCTGGACAACACAAGATCTTACTTCACTTATGGGCATTTTTTGCACTTTATGCCCATAAATACACAATTGAGATGAAAATAATGCACGGATGGGGCGGATTTCTCTCTACTTGTGCCGCTACGCACATAGATACTAAAGGTAAATCTACACGGAATGTGGTGTAAATCTACGTAAATAAGAGATAAGTAACCCTATTGTCTCTTCTCCATTTGTATATGGTGAAGAATTCAGTCTACATGCAGTGTTGAATGACGAGTCAAAGTTCATGTGAATAGGGCTCTCAAGCTATTTTGTCATAGCTTCTGTGTGACAATTCCAGAATTTCTTTGTTTTAAATATATTTTATCCATGGATTTTCAATCCACACCATCAGTAATATATAATAAATATTACTAAATAAATATTTTTCTCCGCGTCCATTTCTCTGTATGCGTGCAAGATCTCTCAGCAACAAGAAAGCGAGGTCCATTTATCAACATTTCATCAATATCTCCATCTTCCTTGTCAAGTTCCCTAACCCCCTTTATAGCTTCACGCTGTTTGAATAGTTCCAATTAATGGAATCGAAGTCATTACACGAGTGAGTTTAGCAAGTGGAATATCTGACTTTGAAGGAGCTGCTGCGAGTTCTCGAATTGTAGTTGAACTGGCGTTAGAGGCTAAACTTACTACATTGGCACTCGCTGGGAAGGCTGTTTTTCATTTGGTACTGAAGCATGAAGCAGGTAATATCCAACTCTTATTCGTCCGAACACTTGACTTCAAAACTTTCATCCTGACACGGTTTGTTTTCACATCAAACCCCGGAGTTCTCCTTATATATTTTATCAGATAAGATAGTAGGTCTGTGAGCTGGCAAATTAGTTTACTTCCTTACGCCGCTTTGCTTTCTGTAAAGTCAGCACTATGCTTCTTAACTTAAAGTGCGGATGCGATGGCATATGTGTACAAGATCCTATAGAGAGGGAGGGCAGAGGATTGAATTCTTTACCAAAGGATGCGTCGAAGCGTGACAAAGAAATGGCTGTCAAAGAGAAGGCCAAAAATGCCAATCTTCAAGCCAGAGGCGAGGGACAACAACCTTTGCCCGGCGGGGCGGCGGCTTCCTCAGAAAAAGAGAAAACTCTCTCACTCTCCTCTTTGACTGAACACTTGAGATAGATATTGATCATAGATAGGATGCTGGGTTAAGTAAGAGGATTTTCATTTAGGTGAAATTTGGTCAATATGTATCCCGCTGGGTATGACTCGTAGTCAATCTCTGGAGGATATGGAGGATCATAGGCTAGGTAACCTTTTCACTATTCTTTTTTAAAGGTACCTTCAAGTAACCAGGTCTCTTCATCCTTATCGGGCACTCCCACAAGAGACAATTCTTTTTAGCCTCTAAGAGACAAAAAGAAGAGCCTAACCAGGACCTTGAGATAACAGCCCATAGGGTAGCCCCTACAGAGCAAAAATCTAAGGTCGGAATACCGGAGTTCTTTCTTTGCTTCCAAGAAAATAGATTCCTTCTTCAACCCAGGTCATGACCGAGGGTGGGTATCTCACTCGCATATCTAGAGCCCAACATCTCTCCTGAACGACACCTTCTGCAGACTCTACTGGTGGTATTCCCCGAGGCGAGGGTAAATATGTGCATTCATATCGGTCAGGAAACGACAATGACTCTTCTTCTTTCCGGGAAGCTATGGGCACCTCACAATTCTTAGACGACATTAGTGGAAGCAAACATTCGTAGCATTCATTGTCACCGATCATTGACAAAAGAAGAAAAAGAAGCCGTACGACAACTTAAGGAATCTTTAGATTTGGCGGCTATAGACTCAAAGGGCACAGACAGGCTGCTGGTACTGTTTTTTTAGCTAACTAAAGTCCAACTTCCTTTGCCGAAAGAGGATGAACTTCGTCACTGGCGAACTTGCACTTTCTTTCTAACTTCAACATTTCTTACAATGACCTTGAAGGGCCTGTACCAATTATAGGCCAGTTCAGCACATTTCCAACTTCCAGTTTTGCTGGGAACCCGAAGCTATGCAGCCCTATGCTTTTGCACCGCTGCAATTCAGCAGGAGCAGCTCCAGTCTCCACAATCCCCACAAAGCAGTACATTGACAAGGTTGTCTTCGCAATTGCATTTGGCATGTTCTTTGGAGTAGGAGTGCTATATGATCAAATTGTTGTGTCCAGATTCTTTGGCTAAACCAGACAATAATTTGTGCTGGCTTGTACTGTTGTACATTACGCAATGGGTCACAGAAATGAAATAAGCAACCAACAGCCGACTTTCTAATTAATATAACCATCTCCAGGATTCCAACCGTGTAGGATATGGTCGATGAGTCGGTGGAAGCATAGTAAACTGAAATCATAGATTCCAACTGTGTCATATGGACTATGGGCGACGAGTTTGTGGAAGCATAGTAAACTGAAATCATAGTTAAAAAAACTGTGTCCATATTGTGTGGGGATGTCAATGCTTACCGATATAATCTATACTAAATACTATATACGGAATAGTTTTTCTGCAATTTGCAACAAGGTATAGTTAATTAGGAAAACTGGGTGATGGTTCCTTTTTTACTTAAAATAGGATACTTCTTTTTTATATAAAACGTCAGTAATAGCCTGACCGATTGAAAAAAAATTACAATTAATTATGGAAAATTGGGGTTACGTTTTCTCATTAAAATGAGACACTTCTCTATATAAAACGTTGATAACGCACTGACCGTTCGAAAAAAAATTGCAACAAGGTGACCGTAAATCTGCAACTGACAACTAGATCTCTGCAAAACTAGAGAACAAAAAAACATGTAAGTGGAAACTACCGAAGCTCACACGAGCACAATCCCAAGATCGGTAAAACGAACATGATGATTCTTTCACAAGAGCTTTGCAGCTAGCCTTGATTGATTTACCTCAGGAGAAGAGCGACCCTCGGGCCTTGGCCACGAACTCACAGGAGTCGCAGGATGCGACCCTCGGGCCTTGGCCCTGCGCCGATCCGATCCGATCCCATCCGATCGCCATGCCCTGCCGAGCGCCGCCGAGCGCCGGCCGCCCGCTTCCTTTCGTTGGACGGTGGGAGCGGCGGCTACTGGCGAGGATGCCGGAGTTCCAGGAGATCGGCATGGGTGGGCCTTCAACATGTGGACCTAAGCAGTCTGGGCTGGGCAACGGGTGGACAAGAATGAATGAAGTGCGTTTTGGTTCCCTACCCAGTGGATTCGTATCCCTGAAGCGTAAGAAATCTTTTTCAGAAATTATTTTATGGTGTTTTAACGCTCTCAACTGAATTTTCATATATGATATGAACACGCTTAAGTAATGTCAAGTATTTTTGAAATATTTTTTCATATGATTTCTTTGTGACGTTTCATTCGTTGGGGCTTAATTATATAGTGGTTGTTGTTGTTGCAGTCAGTATTTTCTAAATGTTACATTTTTCTCCCCTTCAAAAAAAATATGTTATATTTTTCTAAAACATTTTAGAAACTTAATTGAAACATTTGAGTAAGTAATGAAACAATTTTTTATAGGTAGTGAAACAATTTCATGTAATATAATATTTTATCAAAACATAATCAAGATCTTATTATAAATATTTAATCGCAACGAGAATAATGGTTTAATCAAATTATAAATTAGATGAGTATTAATAGATTCATGTATGCAGGCTTGGTGGGAGTGGGACGCTCAATTTTTTCTCTAAGCATTGTCCAAATAATTTAGCAAATCTTATCTTACTACAAACTTATAACCCGCTAAATTCTAAAGCTCAAAATACAAAGATGTAACATCATCGTCCTCGACTAATAATTATTACATTTAAACATCATACAAGCATTCTATATCAACTATAATTTTATATTGAATTTTTAGAGCTTTAAAATGCATGAATGTTAAATTATCATCCTACATAATTCTTATCATATCTTACTATAAAGTTATCCCCCACTAACTACTTAAGCTTAACATGCAAAGATACCACATCATCATCCACTAATTAACAAGATACCACATCATCATCCACTAACAATCATCACATTTAAACATCATGCAAGCATGCTATATCTTTATAGTTTTTATAATTTAAGAGCTTTTCAAATACAAACATGTGAAATTATCATCCAACATAATTCATATAATGTTTCAATATATATCTTTATTATGTTTTATGATATCCTATATACTTATATAGTTCATCCTCACTTAGTTAGTGCTTAAATGATTAATCTATGGTCCAAATTATCTTTCTTTTTTTTTCCTCTAATTAAGTCAATTCATATCAATTGTTTTTAGCCTTTAGATGATTAATCTATGGTCCAAACTATCTCTCTACTTTTCTTCTTCCATAAAGTCATACCATCTTACTTTTTACTTTTGAATCACCATTTTACATACTATTTAAATTTAAATTATCATAAACCACATTAATTTACTTAATCTGATGTTATCTAGCTATCTTACACTTTATTTTTTTATTGTTATCATACTAAATACCCACAGCAATGCGCGGGGTTTCACCTAGTATTACTATAAAGTTATAATCCACTAAATTCTAAAGCTCTACATGCAAAGATGACACATCATCCTCCAGTAATAATTGTTATATTTAAACATCATGCAAGCATGCTATATTATCTATAATTTTATAATTATTGAATTTTAGAGCTTTAAAATGCAAGAATGTTAAATCATCATCCCACACATTCTATATAATTCATCCTCACTTAGGTAATATTAATTTTCTCTTCTCTCATTAAGCCATATTATCTTAATTGTTTTTACCCTTAGATGATTAATCTATGGTACAAATTATCTCTCTCTTTTTCTTCTCTCATAAAGCCATAGCGTCTTACTTTTACATTGAATCATCATTCTATATACTATTTAAATTTAAATTATCATAAACCATATCAAGTTATGTAAGCTTATCTTATCATACACATACTTATTGTTATCATAGTAAACTTCCACAGTAACACGGGGGGTTTCACCTTGTAATATGAGAAAAATACAGAAGGTGTGACAACATCATCCGCAAGAGAATGCCATGCATGATTTTTCGATATGGAAGGAAGAGAAAGAGGATAGAAGAACTCCGTTTACCAGAAGGTGTAATAGACAGCTTAATCATGTATACCATTCTAGGTAAAATCTATAGAATCGAATCATCAATGATACATATCTGTTATTTCAGATAACTAGCACAACCTGTTGTAAAACCACTGTTCATGCCCTTGCTAACTCAGATTTTCTGAACCAAAAGAACTAGTGTAGATAGCTAAACCAAAAAAAAAAAAAGCGTTAAAGAATGTGTTACATACTTACATTGCTTTGCCACCTTTATTTCTTTTTATTTACAAGGCAGGTGGCAAAACGAAAGAATATTATGAACACAAAAACCTACAATACACCACTAACTTACAAACAAAATTGTCCAGCAATGGTTCGAATTTGACGGGTGTATCACAAGGTTTCTGCAATGAACAGAAAAACGATGGTTAGATGGTTCACAAAATCTTCTGAGAAAGAACTAACAAAAACAAGACTGAAAATCTACAAGATCTGTGACAACTATAGCATATATATATACTTGC
Source organism: Oryza glaberrima (assembly GCF_000147395.1). NCBI lineage: Eukaryota > Viridiplantae > Streptophyta > Magnoliopsida > Poales > Poaceae > Oryza > Oryza glaberrima. The sequence continues at coordinate 18,222,318 of NC_068327.1, read as the reverse complement.
CAAGGACTGCACATAACATTGAAAATGTCGGAATTCTTGATGGCACGCAGAAACACATGAAACTACAGAAACTAAATTATAATATTTCAATATGTATATAAAGCAGCCTAAATCTCCTTTCTTAGCACATTGGGAAACAAATAAAAGTACCAAAAGATTATGGTACCATTTCTCATTTAGTAGTACAAGGTGATGCAATTCTCCAGTTTCAATATATTATTCTATTTTCTGCACGTCAATCTGTTACATGTTTATTTTCAGGGAAAAGAACAAAGGTGCATCGCTAATACTAGTTCATAAACCAGAAGGATAGCTGATGACAAACAAAGAGAAGCCCATGCAAACTAATGTCAGTGCTAAATGTCCATGTCCTTCATAAAACTCAATGAAGAATTGAAGATACAGGCTTTGTCTAAACTCTAATATCGAGGAAATATGTATAAAAACAAAAAAAAAATCCTGTGTGACGAAGCAATTCAACTATTCAAGCAATACAATTTTGCAAAAGGAAAACAAAAAAAAGGCATCATGAGTTGCTAGTCACTTACCCTTTCTCCTTGTGTTGCCTGCAGCTGCCTTCCCTGCCTTCTCCTGGTGGCACAAATCAGACAATGACAGTGGAGTCAGTGGTGGGGAAGAAGCATCACTGCCCTCCCTGCTATGCTTAGCCTCCAAGAGCTTATTCACAGTGATGATGGGCGTCCTCTGGCTGTTGGAAGGTATGGAGTAGCTCCTTGCCAAGGCCGCAGGCGGCCTAGGCAGCGGCGACGCCGTTCTTGACGCCTTCGGGGAGGCACGGGCCGGCGTCGGCGCGCGCTTCGACACCAGAGGGCCGGAGTAGCCGACCAGACCAGAAGGCCGGACAGGATCCACATTGGCTGGAGGCAGCGGCAGCAGGTGGAGCTCGCTGATCTTCAGCGACGATGCTGGTGGCACCGGTGACATCTTTGGGGAAACCTTGGGTGACACAGACGACGACGACGCGTGCCGGACGTGCGGCTTGGCCGCAGGCATTGCACCAGGGTAAGCCATGGTGGGCGATGGCCTGTGGTCAGCCTGTGAGAAGGGCTTGCCGCCTGACCCGGCCTTGATCGGGATCGGACCTGACCATGACTCCCTCTTCAGCTTCTTCAGATCATCGGTGCTTGATGATGACGACGGCTTGGTAGCGGCGGTGTGCATGGCGCCATTGTAGTCTTTTGTCAGAGGAGACGAGTGCCACAGATTCGTCGGGGCATGGGGCTTTGTTTCGAAGAATTGCGCGGAATGATGCAGCCTGTGTGAACCTGATGGTACGGGGTTGTCAGCACCAACTGGGGTAGGGAGCCTGTACGAGTGTTTGGTTGAGGATGGCCTCATTTGCCGAAGCCTGTCAGTTTGATCGAGCAAATTGCCAGCAAAAAGTGGAGCTGAATGTGTAGCTAACTCGGGCTTCAATTGCGGGAACACTATTTCGGCCTCTGCTTGTTTTGCCTGTTCCTGCTTAATATGAGATACCAATCAGAATTTCAGAATATAAATATATGTACTAGCATTTTGTTAACTTGGTACAAAACTGGAGATAGAGGGGCAGAGGCTGGTGAAGGTGCATCATACATATATATTTTTTTCGCTTGAATAATTGCTCTTTGAGTAGTGATAGATTTGGGTGTAAACACTCATATCAACCACCACATTGAAAAATAATAGTTTTTCCAAACTCAGTGAGTGCATCAAAATAAAACGTAGTGAAATTTGGATAAGAGAAATAACTAACTAACGAAATCATATTAGTCGACCCAGTTAGAACACTTCTAATATGAGTATTATGGAGTGGCAGCACACCTGCTTGTTTTCTTTGATTGGCTTTGGTGAAGTAGTCTGATCACTTTTATCAAACTGGACACAAAATAAAAGAACATAAATTAGATAAAAATATAAAAGACAGATCATCAGTATTCTCAGTAGAATTTTATGAATAAAAATGAACAGAAAATAAAGTGAGCAAATATCATTGAGATAGCAACACCGCCACTATAAATTCCAGAGATAATCAGTGCAAACTTTAGAACCTTAGTGAGCTGATTAGACAAAGAAAGCATAAAGAGTTGAAGCTTATGCCAGTTCAAATGCTACCATTGATGCTGATTTATAAGATCCATATATTGTAAAACCAATTAAGAGGAAAAAGCTGAAACTAGGCTATATATGTATGAGGTGGTTAAGTAGAAGCACTAGATGAGAGGCAGCAGCATTAAAAGGGCTTTTTTTATTATTTAATGGAAATGTTTTACATCCATGGCCTCTGCTGTAAGGCACACAAACAAATTAAAAGACAGTAACCAAATATAAATGGAACTTACATCCATTGAACCTCTCGAAGTAAGAAAATCTTGGTCTCTATCGTTTATTTCATAGTCGAAACTCAGTTCTCCGTCATCACTACAAGAATCGTAAGTACTGTAGCCATCATTGTCAGAACCATCATCCTCTAGACCGCTGAAGTTATAGTCAATGTGATGTTTCTCAGATATTGCTTTGACACGAGGTTCAAGTGCTTCGAGACATTTGAGTCCTTTCCTGAAAAAACTTAACTGAATATATATACAGTTAGGTTATGTGGCACTCAAATCTCAGGGAAATAGTTAACAGTTTCATTGAGTTACCTGAGCAGCATGATGGCGAGCAGCCTGTGTTAACAGGCTCTGGAATTGCCCTTGCTTTAATGATTTCAAGCGAAATGTGAAAAGTGCTGAATCCTCTTGGTATTCAAGAAAAGAAGCGTCCAGTTGTTCTGTGGAGAATGATTCGGTTTTGGAATGCCTTGACCCTCCTTTGTCACTATAGGATGCCCTCATGGTTTCATATGCGTCCCTGCAGGGAACAGAATAGGATTGTTCAAGATGCGTCTCAGTGAGAAATGACCAAAAATGAAAATGAACTTGAGGTGTGTTTGAACCTTTTCATGTCGCATTGTTGTTTCATTTCCTGCGCAATGCAAACAAAATGTATAAGCATATCATGCTACATTGATGTAAACATATTGTTTTTCCTGTGGTTCACAGGCAATCCTAATTAACCAACTAATGAGTAGCCAATAAACAATTGGTATAAAGTGGTAGCAGTTGTTGTTTTCAATTATAAGAATACATAACCGAGCAAAGATTTCAGAGGAAATTTTGTATATCAAACCTCTAAAGTTTGCAGCTCCTTAAGAAGAGATTCAGATGGGGTTGTGATTGTGTGGATGATATTTGTTCGCTGGATAGCCAATTTAAAAGCGTGTCAGCACCAACAGATTGTAACGTGGTAAAAAAATTTAAATAACTATAATGAATTCCAAATTGTTGTTTTAAAAATTCACAGTAACAACAAAAGTAACTTACGTATCTATCCGCAGATTTCTGTAGTTCATATTGGGCCTTACCGAGCATCATCAACACTCTGCCTGAAGGTAAAAAAATAAGCATAAAAACGAATACAGTAGTCAACAAAAGGAAACTTTGGACTGAAGGAAGTACAAGCATACATGGTTTTCATAGTGGTTAGAATCTAGTAACGCGATGTTTTACACCACGAATTTCTATATGGTTAATAATGGACAACTCACCACTATCGTCGTCGTCGTCATTTAGCACAGCTTTTGCAAGTAAGCAACTTCCCAGTTCCTCTAAAGCCTCAGCAAACTCTGCACAATATTACACTATGATCAACTTAAGAAATGATGTATAGACAAACATGCTATCAACTGTTGACAGAAACCATGTTAAGCATTAGAATTTAGAAACAGGAGGTACCATATACGCCATTCGTTGTAGCAGCTGCTGCTGAAATGAAGCCATCATAACAGTTCCTCATTTCTTCCACATCCTGAGACAAACGCAAAACCATATTTCAGTTATGAATGCAACAATGCAAAGGAAATATTTCCCATTACCAATAGACTAGTACTATTTAATTGCTGGCCAGCAATAAATTGTAGGCAGCCACAATCCTAAGAAAGGGTAGAAGTACCAAATACAGCAAGCTGAACCCATTAGAAAGCAGAATAAATTATAAGCTGCCCAGTAAAACATGGATCACACAGTCCTCTTAGACATATATCTGATAAGGCGAAGTAAAGGGAAAAACAGTTTCTGTCATATCACTGTCATTGACCAACAGTAGCAGTAGGCTGTTGAGAACAACTTCTCCAGCTTAATGGCGCATTACATTGCAAGTGCTTCTCAGTGTCATCATTCAGATGGCACAAAAGATATCAAGATTAGTTGCATTGCCTGTCACTCTGTCCAATAATTGGTGGAAAGTCAGAAATTGCAACTAAGCTGGCGTACTTCAGAAACTCCTCTCTGTTCATGGTTCAACTCCCAATTCAGCACCAGAGACCGACGCGGAATCGGAACGGAATATCTCGTGCGTGTTCTTGGATAAGCGTTCATACTTTATCCAGAGTTCCAGTCAAGATTACGTCGAACAGCTGACCGAGATTATATTAAATATAATCGATTGCTATCTTCGCAGCAACTTTCTCCGATGGACGCGTCGTCCTCTCCTATCGTAGACTTTGACCAGACATGACCCGCGAGCAGAATGGCTCCCGGGCAAACACGTAAAGGGCAAAATTGCAGAGAAGTTGCACGTCGTTTTCGTGGAGGTTAGCCTAACAACTACTCTACTTTGAACATCCGATATACTAATTTAAACGAGGCTCCTACTGTTTGGATTAAATAAAAGTTTAGTCCTTCTGCACGCTTGAATCAACACGGGGCAAGTTCAAAGCTTTGATTTTTCTAAACGACCACCAATGACCGTCAGAAAATAATTAAAAACGAAAATTGATAGATCAATTTCTATTTAAACAGTTCGAGCTCTGTTCCTCCAGCCGCATTGAATAACCAAAATACTACTAGTAGTAAAATCATTTTGAGCATCCACACCTAATCAATAAACGAGTGCACCAACAAAAGAACAGCGCACTCCACCTGGAAAACAACGCGGGGGGTGGCTAAAAATCGCAACTTCGCATAGGGCTCCTCCCAAGATCCGATTTTGACGCCGATTTGATCACAGAAATCCCAAAAAAACAAAAAAAAACAAAAAAAACAGGAGATAGATGGGAGGAGGAGAGGAAGAAATCAATAAATCAATCAATTAATCAATAAATCGATGGACTCGCGCACCTGGGCGGCGTCGGCGAGCTCGTCGAGCTTGGCCGGCGGCGGCTGCGGCTGCGGCTGCCGCGACTTCCTCTCCCTGTGCTGCTGGTGGTGGCCGAAGCCCTTCAGCCTCAGCAACGGCGACTTCATCGATCGATCTCTCTTCCCTCTCCCCTCTCTGATCGATTACTCCTCCTGTCTAACAATCCTTATAATTTTGGGGGTGATTAAGCTTATCTAATCTTTTGCTTTGGGCGGCGATGGTGGAAATCGCAAGAAAAGAAAAGGGCCTTGATTTCGCCTCTCTCTCTCTCTCTTGATCCTTCGTTGTTCCTCTATGAAAGGTAGACTAAAAATGGAGGGAGATTTTATAGTTATAGCTGCTGCTGCTTCTTTTATAACTTTAGCCTAATGGAAAGATATAGTGGGGCCCCCATGCCCTTGGTTGACCAAAGAAAAAGAAGATTAGACAAAAAGCAGTCTTGGATTTGATATAGTAGTATAATAATAATTGTAGACTGACTGAGAGAAAGCTTAGCTTAGACCGGCAAATAGTAGTAGTGGTAGCATCAAGGAGTTTTTGCTACGAATTTTTCTTGATTTGGGTTGGTTTTTCGTCGGAGAAAAGATTAATTTTCTACTGTATTTGTTGTTCCCCTTTGCTTTTGAATTTGATGATGACATCTGGTCAGATACTAACAGCGGCTGATGATACAGTGATACTTACCTAAATTAACACTGAAACCTGTGGATTATTATTTTGGTTTAGTAACTATACTACTCCTACTTTTTGTTTCAGTCATAGCATATGAACTAAATAATGTCTCACGCTTTGCTGCGAGATATATATTAAATAATGGAGAAATGATGAAATCATTTAGATTGAAATATTATAAAAATGATTTGAAAATGGTTATTTAGCATGTGTATGTTTAGTTTTAGAATAAAATAAATTATAAATATAATTACTATATACTTACATGTTGAGCTTTACGTGTTTAGTGGATTGACGTGGCATGCTTGCGTGTAGGTTTTAGAAGTACTAATAAATGCAATGATTGCATGTTGAGATTTAGGTATTTAGTGGGTATTAGCTTTATAGAAAGAAGATATTAACATTGAAACCTGTGGATTATTATTTTGGTTTAGTTAATTACTTCTACTAGTTTTTATTTCAAGAAAATTGCATGTGTACCCTGAAAGTTTACCTAATCTTTTCTATTCTCCTGAGATTTGCTCGTTCCGTTCCATACCCCTAAATTTCAGTTTTGACCCCTTCTATACCCTTTTCGTTAGTTGACCGTTAAATTCCTACAATAATATCCATTTTTCCATTTGGTATCAAGAAAATATAATTTTATGAAGTATATTGATGGAGTGTATAAATTTATTGTATGCGACTATTTTATTTATGAGTTTATTTTGTGGGATATTATTTAACAAAAATAATATTTTAGTTTCGCCTCCGTGAAGGAAAAACAAAAAAAAAATATCTATGACAAAGTTTATTTTTAGAAATAACAAATATAATATTTTTTTTACCATTAAAAACTGTATATATAGCATATTTTGTTACAGTAGTACAATATTTTTATAAGATAAATCTATTTATGTTCGAAATAAATAATAAAAAATTATTTTTATGTCATATATAAAAATAAATTATCATAAATATTATTTATGACTTTGTTATGCAAGATTTTATTTTATGATAATTTATTTTTTTCATACAAGATAAAAATTATTTTTGTAAATAATATCTCACAAAATAAACTCATAATAGTTGTATATAATAAATTTTTACACTCCATTAATATAAATCATAAATTTATATTTTCTCAATACCAAAGGGCAAAATGGAATTTATGGTAGGAATTTAACGGTCAACTAACAGAAGGGGTATAGAATGGATCCAAACTGAAATTTAGGGGTATGAAAAAGAATGAGCAAATCTCATGGGTATAGAAGAGATTGGATGAACTTTTAAGGCAAACAAGGAATTTTCTCTTCTATTTCAGTCATACCATCTACTGTTCATTAGTATAATAGGTACTCCCTTCATGCTAAAGTCTAAGTTATACTATTTCTTTTATCTTACCTCATCCCTCATATAACAAAGACTAATAAATTATAGGCATACATACAACCAATAAATATATTAAGAGCAAGTACAATAGCATACTATAAGCTAGCCATAAGCATATGCAGAAAAAAAAAGAGATGAGAGAGAAAAAAAGTGTGTTGCAAATTTACACTCAGCTGCAGTACGGATTTTAAGATGTTGTGTTTGTATGAGAGGTGGAATCAATTATATAATGGCGTAGTATATATTTGTAGTAACTTTTGTATGAATAGTCTATTAGATTAACTATAGGTGATTTGGAGCTCGTTGTTAGATATACTATTAAACTTGCTCTAAGATGATTACTTGGGCGGTAAAATGAAAAGACGATCCATTCATTTAAGTATTAGATGTATAATGACTAAAAAATATGTCCCTCTCATTAAATAAAAACAATGCAACAAATAAAATAGGATAAGACTTTTGGATGGAGAAAGTAACAACATATTATCTCTAATACACGAACCTAAGTGATTTTATCTTTTGTTAATTCACTCTCGTACTATCTCGCTCTCTCTTTGAACTTACCTTAGAATTTATATAGAGGTTGCTATCTATACGAAGGGTGGCTCGTCATTTCTCTTCTTCAGCTAATTATCTAATGTTCTGTGAGTGTGATATTTTTACAGGCAACCTATTTGCTATAGAGAATATATACTATGCACACAAGCTTCCTATAAACACTCCATACACATCAACTAATAAATATCACAAAAAATTTTAAAAAAAATTGTACACATACTTCGAATAGTATTAAACCTACATGTGAAATTTTATCTTCAAATTCATTATATTTTAGCCATAATAAAAAAGACAAGATTCTTACATATTTTTACCCTTAAAACTGTCAAATTTTTCACCTTTTTTTACGGCTAAAGTATAATAAATTTAAATATGAGACTTTGTAGATATGTGTAATACTAATATGAGTAAATGTTTAACTTCTGCTAAAATTTTTCGTGGTATTTTTTAGTTGGTGTGCATAGGAAGGTTATGTGCATTTCTGGTAAAATTTTTCGTGGTATTTGTTAGTTGGTGTGCACAGAAAGTTTGTGTGTATAGGATATGTTCCCTCTGTTCTATGCCTCTGTAACTCACCCTTTTTTTTTTCTTTCCAGAAAGTGTTTTAACTTTTTTTAATTATGGCTGCGAATGTTAGGTTGATGGGGTGTGATGCCCTGGTTGCTCGGATAGATACGCGTGGGTGCGTGCAAGCGCAACCGATGAATCAATGAAGTGGCCTCACCGTCAGGTCGATCAGGAAGCACTTGCAAAATGGCAAGGGCACCGTGACATGATTCATGACCACCCAAGTTGAGCGAGACATGACCACCAAGCACCAACCCAAACTGAGGCCACCTGTCCACTTTTTAGTGGTGTTCTTTTTTCCCCCGAACCTTTTCAAAATTTGTTTATTTTTTTCTGAAAAAGAGAACTCAGCATACTTATTTATTAAAAAAAATATTGTAATGCCACTATTTATTGCGCGACAATGATAAATAAATTTTAGGAGATTCTTTTTTATGTTGTATATACTAAATAGAAGTAGTTTTTTTGCGGGATATATACTAAATAGTTTAAAACACATAAAAATAATCATTGTTTTTTTTTATTTTGGGGATTTCCTATTGTTTGCAGTTTACATAAGGGCATACGGGTCTTCTTCTTAAAAGAATATAACGTCAAACTGGGTAATTTTTTTTTTAAAAAAAGGGTCAGGAATACTAGCAGAACAGTAGGGAAAAAGAGAAGCGCAAGAATTCGATGGCAATTAGGACATAATATATTTTGAGTAAATTATACCTCTATTTAGACATAATGTTTGACTAATAAGGAGAATATTTCAATTGTTCATCCAACTCAGCAAGATTACTCATACTGTGCCGCTTTGGCCTTAAGTTAATTTGCATGTACCATACAACTTTGTATAAATTAATGAAATGAACGTTTTACAACTTTATGTATTAAAATAATTATATTCATCTTACAAATTCATTTACTATCAGTGTAATTTATTCATATATTTTTAAGGAGTGAAAAAAATAAAGGAAAATATATTAACATATGCCCATGTGTACATTTGTAGGCATAAGTTTGGTTCGTCATGCATGGTTTCACGAGATTGGTCCATTATTAAATTTACTATTATTCTAGCCCAAGATTATAGTGAAAATGATGAATTACACATTGAATTGTGTTCTTGTTAGAAAGACAAACATAAAATAATTGGAGAAGCAACATTGGTGTTGTGAGGATTCACTGTTTGCTTCCATCTATTTGAGAGTGGGCACATTTGGGGAAGTATGAGAGTGTTGTGGTGCGTGCATACGTCTTATGCATAATAAAAAAATAAATAAAATAATACGGTGAATTTATACGTTTGTTGATAAAGATGGATAAACTAGTACTATATGCTGCAACACTTTGTTTGGTACGTACGAATATAAAAGCACTCATTTCATTTGACAAAAAAAATACCTAGAATATTGCAAAATTAAGCTAGACTATCTAATAGTTTCGAGATTCGTTCTGCTACAGTGATTCTACATTATCGTCTATCCCCCAACCCCCTTCGTTCTTTTCTAACGCTCTTTGGATGTCATCTGATAATGCCTAGCGCACCGCTGACGCCTCCCCACCCAACACGTCATCGTTCGGTCGAAAGACGTTAATAGCGTCGGCGAGGCCTCCTGACCAGCCTCCTCCTCAATTTAGTAGCAGCGAAGGCCTATCCGGTGATTCCTTGCCACCGGATCCGCCATCTAGGCCACCGCTTCCTACCACTTCTTTGCTTTGCCTTTGCCGCCAACGTCGACTCGACCACCGCCTTCTTCCATCCTCATGGCTTTGACACCGACGCCTCTCATAGCCATCGCTTTAAATCCGATAATCTCCCTCTACATACCTTCCCACCATCATGTCAATCCGGGGTCATGGTCAAACCCTAACTCCGGGTCATCGTCGGTTGCCAAACTAGAGGAAAAGTATCTAGGGTTATCGGATCACGAATTACAAAACACACAAATCATGAGTTTAGAAATTTACAGATATTTTAGCCCCAATAATCGCAAAGAGTTGCGAAGAACAATCTGAGATGATCTCGCTCGCCATACAGCACTTTGTTTGGAAGGCACGAAACATGCACGCTAGTCATGCATGCCTGGGAAGAAAGGACCATATGCTGATCTGCATCGTTGGACCGTGTTAATTCCAAACGACCAGCGGTTGCTCAGCCACGAAGAAATTAAACCAGCATACGTAAGCTATGATATATTGGTACTAATTAAACGACCTAATTAGTATATATACTTCTTCCGTCTCATATCATATCAAATCATTAATTTTTTAATCAGTCTTCCGAGTAATAAGACTTTCTAGGACCAATGCTAGAAAGTTTTATAATATAAAATGGAGGAAGTAATTACTCGATCCCTTGATCTCCTCGATCCCTCGTTCTAAGCGAATAAGCGATTAGCGATCAAGGTCAGACGTGCGGGGTTTTGACCGTGGACCGAAGAACGGCCCAACAGGTTTAATTTCGCCGGTCAAACGGTGGTTAGCTAGCGTATACATTACTAGTATGTACGTGCATGCATGTCTCGGCGTACATACGTACGTCGTCGTCGCAAGTGCAGCGCCGCCACACACAGTGTGAACTAACCTACGTAAGAGCTGACCTGGATGCATGGGTTTCTGTGGCTCACATGGGAGCACAATAAAAGGGGTAAGCGTGTGTGCATGCACACGCAACACGTGTCTTGTCTGTGTGCCAGTTGTCAAAATCAACCTTAAGGGTGTGTCCTAACGTATCGGAAGAAAGTATATACTACGGCCCTGTTTAGTTCACATTAAACTTACTCTAAACTCCTAACTTTTCATTACATCACATCACATCCAAAACTTTTCTACTCACATAAACTCCCCACTTTTTTTCCAATCTACCAACTTTTCCCGAACTTCTCCTCAATTTCAGAAACTAAACACAACCTACGTATCATATTGGAGGTTTATGATATATAGTCTATAGTTCAAGGTGGCCCTTCATCATATATCTGGTGACGGAGAGGCACAAAGTTCAAGGTTAATTAAGCTAATAAGAGCTTAAATATTTTCACAAATTACAAAGTATTTTTCAAGATTATAATGGGGATTATGAAGCTAGGTGTGGGGCCCAAGCTATAGCTGCCCCATGCATGTTTCTGCCCCTGATTATGTTGTTAAATGTGCCACTTAGGTTAAAGCTACTGTACATGGCATTCCTTCTCAATGCACAGTGGTTTGAAGGGAAAAAAAACCACCATGATGATTTATGGAAGAGAACTACTGGCCTAACCACTACTACACAAACTAGATAGGTATCGGTTGGGAACCTAGCATAGATGTTAAATTTTCCAACCGGCACAAAGGTGCTGGCTCCAAAACCGGCACCTTTAAGGTCCAAAAATACAAACAAAGAAAAAAGCTTGTAGCTACCGCCTTCACCCCAAAAAAAGCGGCTCAATGCATCCGCTCAAAGCATCGAGCAGCTCCCCTTCACCCGGTATCACCCAGCATTTAATTCATAGAATTAATCGGCATCAAGAACTCAACAACATTGACCCAAAGAACATCAACTCAAACACAAAACACAAAGAACATGGAGAGGATGGATGACGGCCTCCATGGAGAGGATGGAGCAGCAGACGAGCAGCACATCGGGTCCCATCTTGCATAGCTCGTTGGTGGTGGCGAAGAAGCGGATCCCACAGCACGTCCGAAGGCGCCACCCGCCACCGCCGCCTCCCCTCCCGCCATCGCCCACTATCGCACGTCGCTATTGTCGCCTCCCCTCCCAACGGATCTGGCAGAGGGGAGGGGCGCCACCTGCCTCCCACCGTCACCTCCCCTCCCGACAGATCTGGCGGAGGGGAGGACGCCACCCGCCGCCACACGCCACTGCGCCCGAGAGAGAGAGAGAGAGAGAGAGAGAGAGGCGCGAGAGATAGGGGAGAGGATGCGGTGGAGAGGATAAGGACATACAAGAGATAAGGAGGAGAGGATATGGATGACAAGGTGCGGTGTGGTGTGGTTCGACTCCGCTCAATATAGGGGTGTCGGTTCTTCTTTATAACAGGCACCTATAGTTACTTAAAGGTGTCAGTTTTTTTGTGTTTTTAGTCCACGGAGATGGAAAAAGGTCTACAGATGTCGGTTTTCGCACTTTTGGCACCTATAGTGCCGATCTCTATGTGCCTTTTTTAGTAGTGAACACAACTCCCTCCACGATAGCTTACGCATGAAGTAGTCTTTTCAAGTTGCTTAAAAAACCGTATGTGTTTTTCATGAGACATGTGCGCCTCTAGAGGCCACTCTTTAGGCTACAGCTACAATATAGAGGTTGTAGTTTTTAATATAGGGGTGCCGGTTTTTCTTTATAACCGGCACCTATAGTTACTTAAAGGTGTCAGCTTTTTGTGTTTTCAGTCTACGGAGATGGAAAAAGGTCTACAGATGTCGGTTTTCGCACTTCTGGTACCTATAGTGCTGATCTCTATGTGCCTTTTTTAGTAGTGAACACAACTCTCTCCGCAATAGCTTACGCATCAAGTAGTCTTTTCAAGTTGCTTAAAAAACCGTATGTGTTTTTCATGAGACATGTGTGCCTCTAGAGGCCACTCTTTGGGCTAAGGTGGCGACTCGGCTTCAACATAAAGGTGCGGGGTGACTTACCATGTCACCATACAATGTAATTGTGCTTATGTTATAGGGACGCCCTCTTTGTTTAGGATTAAGCTTATTAGCTTAGGCTTTTAAGTTAGCTTATCGGCTTATGATTTATACCAATGGATTTAATATCCTAAGTTTAGTGGTGGAGTCGTATATCTACCTTATATAAGCCAAAAAAGCTTCTCCAACTTAGTTTTTGGCTTAGGCCCTCTTTGTTTAGGCTTATAAGCCAACTTATAAGTCGAAAAGTCTAAGCCTAAACAAACAAACAGCTTTTCCGTTTGGCTTTTTTGAAGCCATAAGCCACTCTAACACTATTAAGCCAAAAACTAGGTTGGAGAAGCTTTTTTGGCTTATGTGAGGTAGATGTATGACTCAACTACTAAACTTAGGACATTAAATCCACCAGCTTATAAATCATATAAGCCAATAAGCTGACTTAAAAGTCTAGGCCAATAAGTCTAAGCCTAAACGAAGAGGGCCTTAATAATGTTAGAGTGGCTTATGGCTTTAAAAAAGCCAAACGAAAAAGCTACTTGTTTGTTTAGTATTAGACTTTTTAGCTTATAAGTTAAGCCTTAAAAAAAGAGAGAATATTTCAAGAGAGTAGAAGAGCTAATTTTCTCACCTTTGAATGCGTGGACCCTTTTGGGATTTTGGCAGCTTCTAGTATCTAATCATGCGGTCACGAAAAACCTTTTTATGAATACCAAGGTGTGCCTCGAGAGTTGAGAGGATGTGCTAAGGTGAGCATCCGTTTTAAGGCTTTTTCGGTTTCTCGGATGTTCGGTTTCTGTATAGTAGAAAATCACAATATATAGTTGTGAGAAAAAATGTTGCTTTGGTGGTTTATTGTCAAAGAGGAGCATGTCTACAGCTAAGCCGAACCACTCCCAAGTCCCAACAATAATCAAGGGCACGACCAAGGTTGGATACTTGGTGTTATGCCACTCACAAGACAAAACCGCGAAAGCTATGTGTGCCCTGTCTACATCAAGCAGGTGAAAGACATCTACTCTAAAGATTTAATCTTGCATGGTGTCGGTTTCTTCAGTAAGTTTGATTCACACTAGAAAAAAGGACATACGACTACAAACTAAATACTGAGTTACATGAAAATAGAAACTAAGGAACCAATCGATAAACCAAAACTTTGGTTCGGCATTCCGTTCGTGGTTTGTTTTTGCCCACATCTACTGCTACCAATATGCGTAAGAGATACTTTGGTCGTTTGACACTCTAGCTTGATGAAGAGTTGGATGAATTGTTTTTGAATTCGATTCAAAATTATAAATATAAAATTTATATATGTATAAAAATTTATATGTGCAAACTTTATATACACATAGGTACAAAACATATATGTATAAATTGTATAAACTTTTTAATGTGTAAAGTTTTATATATACTCCCTCTATTCCAAAAAGAATCAAATCCTAGCGGAAAAAGTACACCAAAGGTTCCTCAACTTGTCATCGAGTTACAAAATCCATTCGCTTTAGGTCCTTCGGTGGTTTTGAACCCGGTTTTATCCGACGTGATGGCTGAGTCAGCGTGAAACTCACGAGGGCCCCACATGTCAGTGTGGCCACATCATCTCTCTTTTCCCCTCTTCTCTCCCTTCCTCATCTCTCTCTCTCTCCCCCTTCTCTGCTCTGCAAGGCAGGCAGTGCCTCGGCGGCGGGCGTCGGCAGTGATGGCGGCTATGGGCAACGTGGCGGCGGTGGGGGGAGGAGCTGTTGGCGGGCGGCGGGCGGCCGAACTAGAGCAGGAGGCTGACGCGGAGGAAGACGAGTGTGCAGCGGCCGGTGACGCGAACGACGGCGGCGGTGTGGAGCGGCTGAGGCGGCGGCTCGCGGCCGAGGGGAGGTGGAGAAAGGCCACGCTGGAGGAGCTGGAGAAGGATAGGTGCGCGGCGGCCGACGAGGCCGAGTTGGAGTAGGAGGCTGACGCGGAGGAAGACGAATGCGCAGCAGCAGGTGACGCGAACAGTGGCGGCGTAGAGGAGGGTGACAACGTGGAGCGACTGAGGCGGCGGCTCGCGGCCGAGGGGAGACGGAGGGAGGTCACACTGGAGGAGCTAGAGAAGGAGAGGCGCGCGGCGGCGTCAGCGGCCGCCGAGCTGGAGCAGGAGGCCGACGCGGAGGAAGATGAGTGTGCGGCGGCCAGTGATGCGAATGGCGGCGACATGGAGGAGGGCGGCAGCGTGGAGCGGCTGAGGTGGCGGTTTGTGACCGAGGGGAGACGGAGGGAGGTCGCGCTGGAGCCTGGAGGAGCTAGAGAAGGAGAGGCGCGCGGTGGCGTCCGCGGCCGACGAGGCCGAGCTGGAGTAGGAGGTCGACGCGGACGAAGACAAGTGCACGACGGCCAGTGACGTGAATGGCGGCGATGCGGAGGAGGGCCGCAGTGTGGAGCAGCTGAGGCGGCGGCTCGCAGCCGAGGGGAGGCGGAGGGAGGTCGCGCTGGAGGAGCTGGAGAAGGAGAGGCGCACGGCAGCGTCGCGCGGCCGACGAGGCCATGGCCAAGATCGCATGCCTTCGTCATCCGCGCGCCGCTTGCCGACATCTCCTTCCCCCACTACCGCCGTGTCCCCGTCGCCGCCATCACCGCCGACGCACGCCACCGAGGCACTGCCGATCTTGCAGAGTAGAGAAGGGGGGAGAGAGACAAGGAAGAGAGAGGCTGATGAACCCTGAGCTCCACTCGAGACACTCAAGGCTGTTGTTGGCCCGATCTTTCGGTGAGTTGAGATAACTACGATTTGGGAGAAACGTTGACGACCCGACTACAACCGTACTAGACGTTGTTGTGTTGCGCCTTAGTGATCGATACACCTCTCCGTAGGTTGTTGATCTTGTCGGTGCAGATCAACCTTATTCCTGCAAGCAAATCGAAGAAACAAGCAAGAATAAGATAAAAGCAATCTGAATTGCAGATATGAATTGAATACAAATGATAGGTTGGGGTTCTGTAACGAGTAAATCGGCGATCTAACTGATCACGGGATTACACGGCAAAGTAACAAAGCTAAACTTTAATCTAAACAAAACCCAAGCAACCCTGAAGGGGTATCTAGCTACTTATAGGGGTGGGAGAACAACCAAGAGGATCCTAGGGTCGTGCTCCACCAGATTGGGGCGCACCCCACATAGGCCCCACTTGGGCCGGGGTCCCAAACGAAGTTACAAACCCAAAGGCCCATGACAGGTGATGCAACACCTTATTTTTTCATCTGCGGACGACTTGGATGGAATTTGGCGATGAGGCCGGATCTGTTGGAAAGAGGACTCCGAGAGCTTTCCGTCAAGTATTCATGGGCCGAAAACGGAGGTCGTATGCAGATTCGGCGGCCATTTGAAGTCAGCAGTGTAGCAGGTGGCCGAATCTGATTCCAGCACTTGGAAGACTTGATCTTAATATCATCTTGTTCTTCCATGATGTGAGCAATGGTTGTATCTGTAGTGGCCATGGTCACATCAAGGGGAAAATAGAGATGATGTGGCCACGCTGACATGTGCGTTCCACGCTGACTTAGCCACCACGTCGGATAAAATTGGGTTCAAAACCACCGAAGGACCTAAAGCGAACGGTTTTGTAAGTTGAGGGATGCCATATATGTTTTTTAAGTTAAGGGATGTCATATATTATTTGGTTTTATGGTTGGGGGATGATTTTGTAACTCGATGACAAGTTGAGGGACCTTCGGTGTACCTTTTCCAATCCTAGCTACCAATGTGGATGATGTATATATTTTGACTGGGCCAACATGCATGTTACTAGTGGGCTCAAGGCCCAGGAAAGAAAGAAGACACACCTAGGCTGTGTGGGCGCACGTTGACTCGCTCTTATCGCGTTAATAATTTAAATTGAAAAAGGTTTAAAAAGTCTTCTTTTGGCTTTGGGCCGAAAGTCGGCCCAAAACCCTCTCTCTCTCCTCCTCGGCCCAAGTCGGCCCATGTCAAGCCGAGCCGCCCGCGCGTGCGCTCGCTGCCGCTGACAGGTGGGGCCCACCTGTCAGGCCTGTCGTATACCTCCGGCCGGCCGCCGCCCGAACCCTAGCGCCGCGCCGCTGTCGTCTCCTTCCAAATCCAGCCGCCCCTTTCCGTTTCCGGTGAAATTAATAGAGGGGAAATGATCCCCGGGATCCCCTCTATCTTTTCTCTTATGGAATCATCGGCTAATTTCGTTTGGAAATCCGTGGATTCGATCTCGAATCGGATTCATCTCTCTCCCCGAACCCTAATCTTTCCTTCACATCGCCGGTCGCCTTGGGCCTTCGCTGCCGCCTTCCAACCCCTATAAAAGGACCCCCAAGCCCGCCGCTACCCGTCGCCACCCTCGCCTTCATCTCTCGTCGCCCGTGGAGCCCTAGCGCCGTGAGCCCTCGCGCCGCCGTCGTCGCCGTCGCCGTTCGTTGCTCCTCCACCGCTACTTTGGTCACCGGTGAGTTCGCCGTGCCGTCCGCTACCCGTAGGTGCCCTCCGTTCGCGTCGTCGCACCGTCGTTTGCCGGCGAGCTTGCGCGCCCGAGCCGTCGCCGGTGGTGACGTCATCGTCGACGTCATCGTTGCCGTCCGCCGTAGACCGGTCGTGGACCGTTGGATCTTGGCCGTCCGTTTTGGATGGATCGATCTCGGCCGTTCGTTTCCGTGAGCCGCCGCCGTGCACCCGGTCCACCGTGAACCCTAGCCGCTGACGCAATAAACCCCTTTTTCCTTTTCAAAAATAATTCATTATTGCGTCATAATTCAATTAAAATCCATATAAGTGATTTAATCCGATTTAATCTTTAAAAATTCATAACTAATTCATCTTAGCTCGGATTTAGTTGGTTCAAGTCTCTAAATTTTTCTAAAATTGAGATCTACATGTTAAAAATATCCACATGTACTGTTCATGCTTGTTTATGTGCTGTTTTGGTGATTTTGCTCTTTACTCTTTAGATTCCGACGTTTCCGGAGAGTCCGTTTTCGCAGGAGAAGAATTTGAAGAGTTCCAAGGCCAGCAAGGCAAGTCACACAGATCCCAAACAACCCTTTGAGCATGTTGATCCCGTTTAAAGCTATTGTTTCTATTCAACTATTGCATTTATTTTCGAATGTCATTGGGTGGAATTAACCTATTATTTGTTATGGCCCTTTTGTTCTTGATTACTTTATTCCTTGATACCTTCGGTTATTGTAACTTGACTAGTTGAGCTTTGTATATTGGTTTAACTAGATATTAGATATGATTGCTTAGCCATGCTTAGAAACTTTAGCACACTATTGGGATAACTTATAATTCATTATTATTTAATGATGGCTTAATGATAGCTCATGATGGTTAATCATGCTTGGTTAACTCATTAATTTGCCAATTAAAACTTGATAATGGTGGGTTGTGAGCACATGGTTTTGATGGTCGTGCTCATGACAATTAAGGACCGGTTCACGAGTTTCGGTTGTGAAACATTAATCGTGCCAACCACAAGCCAGCGTGGGCAACGGCTTTACCTTTTGTATAGCATGGTTCATTGCGGAGCACCAGACTGAGAAGTGGCGGAGATAAGCCCACGGGGGTCGCTGGGGAGTCCATGCCTTTTTTATAAGGGGGTGATTATGATCCAGGAACGGTGCGCTGTGGTGGATTGTGTTGTGCGAGGGGTACTGTCACAGCTCCTTTCCGAGGTACCGTGGTGATATCGAGGCGCATGGTGACATGTCATGGGGCTGTGTCTTGTGGGTATAGTGGTACACCTCTGGCCAGAGTAAAACTATTCGAATAGCCGTGCCCGCGGTTATGGGCGGGTCTAACAATGTCTTTCGTGATTAGTTTCACACTTCTCACCATAATAAAAGATGCTATAACTGGTAATAATTTGATTAGCTCCTGGTTTGGAATGGTATATTCCTGGTTTGGAGATAGAACTGTGCAGCCGGGATGGTTGTTCAGAATGGTTGGGCCTATGCAACAGGGTATGTTGTATAGCGGTTGGATTAATATTGTTTAATTATTACTTAACTGTTTTATTAAATTCTGAAATGTTTATTAAATGTTGTTTATGCAAATGAAACCCTATTATGCCATCCTTCGTTATCCTGTGCACTTGCATATTTGCTGCGTGGCTTGCAGAGTATGTCATATACTCACCTTGCAATCATTCATCAGAAGAGGAGTTCTACAGTGATGCTGATGGTGTGGAGGATTACATGTAGCCCTGGTCAAGCTGCCTGTGGAGAGGAGTCGTCTGCGCCGTTTATCTTATTTTCCGCTGCTTAGATCTTTATTGATTGAGAGGAACTATCTACCTCTGTAATGACATTTTATTCGCTTATTAATTAGAGTAATAATTGTACTCTATTATCAATTTGTTATTGTGTGCCTCGGCTGATTCCTAGACGAGGGTTCACACACATGTAAGCGTTTGGAATTTTGGATAGAAATTCCGGGCGTGATATCGATCTCCTCCCTGCCGTGCCCGTGTGCAGCGCCACCTCCCCACCAAATTCGTCCTCTCCGTTGCTCCTCTTCTCAAATTAGTTGTGGGAACGGATTCCCCTCGACCTCCTCTATCTTATCCCCAAGAAACCCCCTTGAATCCCGTGGTATATTGCGTGAATTCGACACGGTTTCCAACTCCGTTTTTCCGGCGAACCCTAACTAATCCGCCGCCGTTTCCCCTCGTATCCCAGCCGATCTCCTCCTCCTTTGGCTATAAATAGCATGCCCCGGGTCTCCTCTTCCGTTTCCTCCTTTTTCCCGAATTTTTCCCTAGCCCTAGAGCCGCCGCCACGCTCGGCTTCTCTCTCCTTTGCCGGCTGCCGCTCCAGCCACGTCGCGCCGCCTCTTTAGTCGTCCCCGACCTGCGCCGTCGCTTCCCTCGGCTTCGCAAGGGTGAGAGCTACCCCGGCCACCCGTTCCTTTGCGCCAAACCCCGCCGGAATTCGCCGTCACCGTGAAGGCCGAACCATCGCCATGTTTTGATCTCCGGCGAAGCTTTGCCGTCGACTCCGTGGTCGCCGAACCCCGCCGTCTCCTCCGTTGGCATCGCAACGATAACAGCAAGCCTGGCAGCCACCTCCACGAAGCCGCAAGTCATCGGAGCGTCGTCGTCACCGTGAAGCCGATCTAATCTATCTCCGACCGCGCTGTTCGTCGTCGTCTATCGTCGCCTTCAGTCGCCGTTGCTTCCATTGGATTCGTAGCTGTGAGGAGAAGCTCGTCCACCCCTCCGTTGCCGCCGCCCGTCGCTGGAAAGCCATCGCCATTGTCAACCCAAGGTTGCCGCCCTTTGGAGCTCGTCGCCGGCCATCTCCCTCGCCGTCTGTCGTCGCATAAGTGGTGGTAAGGGTCGCCTTGATCTCCTCTCTCTCCCGGTGCCCTCCGTCTGTGTCATTGTATCGTGGTTCTCTGGTAACCGCAGTTCCCGTGCTCGCCGGCGTCGATCCTGCATGGCAGCCATGTCATCGCTGACATCAGCGCCATCTTGGCCATCCAAAATTAATATAAATTTGTCATCTCTTTTCAATGACATATTATTCCTTTTTAATATATGTCATCTACCAAATATGATCTACTCTTTTCCGGAGAATGTTTTAATCTTTTGTCTCAGCTATAAATCATTTGTAAATTGTTTAATCAATTTGGAATAGTCTTTTCTTTAATAGGTTTAATTGGAATTAAATCTTGTAACATACATATCTAATTCATACGAACTCGGAATGAGGTCGTTCAAGTCTCATAATTCATCTAAATTCAACCTCTATCTATTTATGAACTTTAATTGTACTGTTTATTTGGTTTTTATTAGTGTTTTTTTCGTTTTGCGTTCTAGGTTTAGTTTTCCGTTGTTTCGGAGGATCGTTCGTTCGTTGGAGAAGTTCCTGAAGACGAATTGAAGACGCTTGTTTGCAAGGCAAGTCATACAGATCCCGAACAACCCTTTGAGCATGTTGAACCCGTTTAAAGCTATTGTTTTATTTCAACTTATGCATTATTTTAGAATGTCATCGGGTGGTGAGCCTTTCCCATTTAATTATGGCCAAAGATGACTTTATTTTCCTATGGGTTATAATTTGACTAGCATGGACCTTATATATTGGATTGGTTCAGCTAGATGTTATTTATAGTTGCTTAGCCATGCTTAGAAACATTAGCTCACAAATGGGATGAATCATACTACATTATTATTTATGGTTATATTTAATGGTAGCTCACGATGGTTAATCGTGTTATTATAATTAATTGATAATTAAAACTTGTCAATGGTGGGTTGTGAGCACATGGTTTTGAAGGTCGTGCTCATGACAATTAAGGACCGGTTCGCGAGCTACTGTTGTGAGACATTAACCGTGCCAACCACAAGCCAGCGTGGGCAACGGCTTTACCTTTTGTATAGCATGATTCATTACGGGGCACCAGACTGAGAAGCAGCGAGAAGTCCGTGGGGGTCGCTGGGGAGTCCATGCCTCTGGTTTTTGAGGGGGTGATTATGATCCAGGAATGGTGCACTGTGGTGAGTTGTGTTGTGCGAAGGGTATTGTCACGATTTCCCCCTTTGCAGTGCCGTGGTGGAGCTGAGGCTTCGCTAGATTTTATTTTCCGCTGCAGTTTTCTTCATGGTGAGGACTAAGTGCCTCTTATGTAAGTATTTATCGTTTTAGTTATTTTGATGAATCTGTACATTAAATTGTCAGTTTGTGTACCTCGGCTGATTCCTAGACGAGGATTTTATGCACAAATTAGTTCGGAAATTACTAGTGAATTTCCGAGCGTGACAAGCGGCGCGACAACTGATGTGGCAGCTCCTCGACGGTGCCGCAGCAATGCACATAGCAGGGATCATGCAACGGAACCTCAAGCCGGACAACATCGCCGTCAGCCCCCACGACGACCTCAAGATCAGCGACTTCGGCATGTAGCTCGTCACCAAGGCCGGAGCACCGCTATACACATCACCAAAGGTCACGCTATCGTACCGCGTGCTAGAGCTCATCCTGGGGTCACGGGAGTATGACTTCCTCGTTGATAGGTGGTTGCTCGGCAGCATCATGGCCAAGCTCCTCACCGGCGGCCCACTCTTCCTCGTCCCCACGCTGCATCGCCATGTCCGCGCACAGCTTGTACATGTCGTTGGTGTCACCCCTGGCTTCCACCGATGACATGAAGAAGAGGAGCAACATGACCGCCGCAACCGATGCGTACGTGCACTGCTCCACTTTACCGGGCACCACCGCACTGGCCATAGATGCGGAGGGTGAGGCCACACCGCGGGGACGAGGGGTAGCAGCGGTGCCCCGCCGGATCGATATGTACGGGTAGCCTCCCCGTCCCTCTTGGGTAGTCGATGGAGCCGCCGGAAAGGGGGGAGAGATGGGGAAATTGTTTTCATCCCTCGAGGGGAGGATATCCTCTTGTTTCATGCATGTCACCTAAATAGTTAAAAAAATATTTAAAAATTAGTAAGATAAATTAATATGAAATATATCACTCCACAGACATGCAATTTAAAATTCAACTACTACAGCATTAGATTGGAGTGATCAAAAGAGGAGGCATGAGTCAATCCAAGGTTGTAGACTGTATGAGCTTCCAGGTGGCCTCATGGGGAAGATACTTGTGTGCAATAGTGGTAAAATGAAGATAAAGCTCGGAGATGCACTGTTTGATGTAATTAGTGAAATTTCTGCTGCATATCCATTTATAGACTTTTGATTCTTCCCGACATATCTAACATAAATTAAATGTACAGGTTTCAGCTGGTATGAAGTGCGAATTTATTCAAGAGGTTGTAGCTATTAACACAAGGGAGAAGCACTTCTGCAGCCTTGGTAAGATCAAGAAGCATCTCATTGGAACAACTGATATCGACAACTTGCTAGATAAATGAAGATGGAATATCGTGTGGGAAATCGAAAAATCTGTATAGCTTTACACCATGAGTTAGTCCTGAGTCTCAGTCCAGGTCACCAAGAGGTGGTTGCGTCTGCTGCAGCTGTGACTTTGGAGTTCTGAGTTTGCAATAGGAGAATGCTGGTTTAGTATAATGTAGAAAAGGCTAGTGTAGAGGTTTAGCCTAGTAGTTTATCAAAGTTCTGGTGAGTTCTCTCAAACACATATTGTTGTCACTTAGTGAAAAAAATTAACTGTTGGTTACAATTTATAACAACAAGACGTCATTTTCTCTGTGAGCAACCTGTGTAAGAATCGTTGTGCTGACGCAGTAGTCATCTCATGTTGTTTTGCACATTTTGTTGAAGTACATGGAGGGTGAGGTTTTTAATGGTTTTGCTAGGGGAAATTGTCCGATTGTTCACAATCATATGGCACGCCACATGGAATTGGAAATTAGCACTATGCAACATTGCATCAGTGAGGTTTAACCCATAGAACTCATAAACTTTACAATACCTGATATCCAACTACTAAAATACACCAAACACAAAAAATGACGGCAACGCAGAACAAAATACGGACAAATTTGTGCTATTGGTTTCAGTGGAAACATGTAACGAAGGAAATGCAGATGATGTTATTGTATACAAACTTGTTGTGGCCTCTTTCAACTTGTTGTGGCTATCATAGAAACCAATGAGAATCACAAGTTAACAGATATTTAATATTATTGTGCCAACCCGCACATCCTGTGGAGACCAATTCCGCCTATACAAGCTAGTTAGGCAAACTTCAAGGAGTATAAAAGCATGTTTGGTTGCCATTTCATTTTCACAATTGTGTGCCAAAAGTTCAGTAGAATGTGCCTCCAAAGCTTCTATTTGACCTAAATAGTAATCGTCTTTCTCTCTAGTAAAATTAAAACATTAGAGAACATCTTCCTAAAATGTAATACCTCAACAAAAGAAAGAAAGAAAGAAATGCCCTCTTGTACAAGTCTAAAGGCCTGCAACCATCTTTTTTTTTTGGGGGGGATAAGCAAGCATGACATGAGTCAACTTTTTCATGCAATTATTTTGAAACGAGTGAAATTTGTAGGCCATCTGTGATGCATGGAACTATATGTCAAGGAGCAACCTTCGTGGATCTTCAACCACATCCTTGATACGGCGCAAGAAGAGAACAGCTTCCCTACCATCGATCAGCCTATGGTCATACATTAGTGCAAGGTACATCATTGGCCTTGCAAGGACACTGCCATTCACAACCACAAGACGTTGAACAATGGAATGCATTCCGAGGATTGATGACTACATTAGATAAAGCTCGTGTTAGAGGGAACTTACAAACAAAATTACAAGGCAGCAAAAAAAAAAACAAGTGAGCACCTGTGGAGAATTAATGATAGGTGTACTGATAAGGCTTCCATAAACACCACCATTTGAGATGGTAAAGGTCCCTCCTGCCATATCGTTGATGGACAGTGCCCCCTCAGTTGCCTTCTTTGCAAGGTTGTTTATACCCTTCTCTATGTCAGCAAAATTCATTGCATCTATATCGCGGATAACAGGCACCACAAGACCCTAAAACAAATGACATGTCACATCATTACAACAGATTGCATAAAATAATAGTTAGGGCAGTCAACATAAAGAAAAACAGGTGGCGATACCTTGGAAGTTCCAATAGCAACACTGATGTCAATGTACTCCCTGTAGATGATGTCATCACCATCAATGACAGCATTAACAATTGGTTCGTTTTGAAGCGCAGAAACAGCAGCCTGCAAAAGCAAGTGGGTTTTTAGTACAACCCAGACAATTGCCACAATTATGGTTTAAGTATCTCATAAGATTGCCTTTTTTTTTCTCGAACACGCGAGAGAGATGTGTATCATTATATTAAGAAGAAGAAAAAAAGGGGTAAACATTACCTTCACAAAGCAGGACATCAAGCCCAATTTGACACCATGCTTCTCAACAAACTGATCTTTATAATCGGAACGTAGCTTCATTAGGTTAGTCCTACATCACAGTACATATGATGTTGAAACAGATATAGAAAAGTGAAAGCAACAAGATGAATGTCACAAAGCAAATTTATCCTTGTATACACTGAAAGTTATAGTAAATAAAAAGGTGATGTAACATATGCAGGAAATAGCCATATAGATTCAAACTCCATTGATAATCCGTTTCTTCTAGCACATAAATATATGAGGTGCATTGATGCTAGTCCTCAACTAAACATAGTAGTCTGATGTTTCATTTACACAATAATCACGTTAACTTATTGGCATGAACAAGAACCAATACTATAGCTATTGGAGTATTATTGCGCGCTAGGATGAATAGCTTATTCCCGTTATCTTAAATTGGCCAAAAGCCAGTAGCTTATGCATTACATTAACCAAGCAGACGTACAAGAAATAAGCAATCCAACTAATGATGCACTTACATGTCAACTTCATTGAATGTAGTTAGCATTGCAAAAGTGTTCTGAGAATCCTTCAAACGATTTGTGATACGCTTCCTAAGCCTTGGCATTGGCACCTGCATTTTGATGGTGACAAAATGTATGCAACCGCAAGAGTCAAGAATATGAAGTAACATAGTATATCTTATCATGATGTACTGTAACTAAGTGATGGATATGGCCTTACCCGTCTCTCTCTTTCCTTAGGAGGGAGTTGTGGTTCTGAAGAGGAAGTTAGTTTTGATTCGTGTGTTGTGCTGGACTCTACTTTTGGTGGTTTAGCCTCAACCTTGTTTTCCTTTGTAGAAGGTGGTGTTGTGCTATGCTTCTGGGAGGTATCTTCAGATGATTGTGTATGTGTCTTGCTTTGAGCAGCAGACTTAGATATGATAGCAACTTTGACACCTGGAGTAACAATGCCACCTTCACTCGCAACGAACTGTAATGCATTGATGTGGTTAGAAAAGTAATCTACTAAATAATCATATTTAGCAAATATGGAAATAACAAATCAGGGGAAGGCTCTTTGTTACCTTTTCAATTATCCCAGCTTCTGGACTAGCAACATCCATCGTAACCTGAAATAAAAGGGCATTTCATTTTCTGAAAACAATTTTGCAAAAGATAGCAACAAAAGCTTAGAAGTTGAAAACAAGAATAAACAGTGCACAGAATCACCTTATCAGTTTCGATCTGAGCTATGGGTTCATCAGCTTCAACTCTATCACCAGGTTCTGTATCAGATAGCATGTGAATACAAAGAAGTTTGACCACTCAAATTGCATATAGATAGATGCGTACTCTTTAAGAAGGTGGCAAGGGTTCCATCGGTTATGGATTCACCCATGAAGGGAACAACAGCATCAACCAAGTCACCTTAAAGGAAGAAAAAAATTGATTAAGCATTTAACTGGTAGAAATTTGTAAACATTATATCATCTATAGGGTTTCTGTACCTTACCATTCTTTGAAGCAAATGATCTAGTCCAAGGTTGATAAGGAGAAGCATTTGAAAGGAAATATCGTCCGCTACATATGAATTACATGCCACATTTTTGTTAAGAACTATGAATTTAGTAAAGTGTAGTGACAATTCCAAACCATAGAGAGCAAGGATGTGCCAAATAATCAACTTTTACAGCACAGGCACACAATGACAATGAAGTTTACTCGCTCTGATCATTACCAAGTTGGCAGTGAGCATCTATGAACACCTGAAATAAAGGTTTGAACAAACTAAGAGGTTGTCAAGATTCCAAAATAACAAATGTTGAGTTTCTAACCTTCAAGTAGCTTAGTGCTGAAATGTCTGACATGTTTATAACTCCGTAAGAAGCATAATGTCTGCAAGTGAACCAGATCCGTTAGAAAGACAAACCAAGTATAAGCAAAAGTAAATGAAGGAACATAAACCGTATATGCTTGTGGGAACAAAAGGATAATGGGTAAACAAGTAACTTATATATGCTACCCAGTAGTGCCGGCCTTAGCCCCTCACCTTATTTCAGCACAATGAATATCTCACTGCCAGGGGGTACTGGGTTTAAATGTTAAATTGTCAATTAGAGAATTCAATGGCAAAACCAAAATTTCCCCCATAAAATCTAATCTAACCTACTTAAAAAATTTGTAATTTTCTATTTGTCACAATTATGATTTCATTCGTCAACAAAACGCCTTCCCAGCTTGTGTTTCGTATAGCACATGTCGAAGGCCCAAACAGGAGTCTACTTCGTTCCCCTGATGTCCACCTCCAATCCTTTTCCTCGTCTGTCGTCCATCGAGCAAGCGCTGATGAGGTTGCCGCACGACACCACGATTTCTGAGCCCCCCCCCCCCCCCCCCCCCCCAAAAAAAAAGAAAGAAAATACATCTAACAAAGAAACTCTCCTTACCGCAAAAACGAGAAAGGGAAAGACCACCTGGACCACATCTATTGTGCCGCGCGCTAGCATGCCATGAGCAATAGACGAAGGTGGGTGGAGGCACCACTGTGCAGCGCAGGGGGCGTGAGCAAAGCGCCAACGGAAAGAGCGTCAGCGAGCAGCAAGCGTGTTTGGTTGGTTGCCACACATTGGCACGCCACACTTTAGTTATGCCACAATATCTTAGGTATGTGTTTCTTTCGCTACCACAATTATGCCATGCCACAATTTCTTAGCCTTGGGACCCATATGTCATACTCTCAAATTTAGAGCTAAGCATGCTACACTTATAGCCAATTATTTCTAAGCCACACTTGTGCCACCATACCTTAACTAGCCTATACTTAGTTATGGTAAGGTTAGGTATCAAACAAACATCCGTTGATGCCTGCCCGGATGGGGATTAGATTAGGATTGGATTAGATTGGGTTGTTTCTCTCTCTATGTATGGGCTGGCTGGTTGGCTGATTTTTCAGTTCGAACCATTTAAGCCTATTATCTATTCTTACTTATAAAAGAGCCATCACTCCTACTACCAACTCTTAATTTTTCTTTTAAGGAAAAAAAACATATGGGGCTAAAGGGCCGACATGTTAACTACTCCCACCATCACTCTACTTTTTTGGAAGAAAAAATATTAGTATGATAAAGAAAAGGTCAACATGTGATTAACAATAACAATTAAGATATGCTAATAATATTTTAATGATAATTTTAAATAATTAAAATCCCATTGCAATGTACAGGTAATATGCTAGTGAAAAATAATCAACGTAGTATGCTATACTACTTGCAAGTGGAAAACTCAGGTTTGAAGAACAATATTTGATGGGTTAATTGGATCCATGCCAATACAAATATGTCAAATTAAAAAAATATCACTACTATTCGCGATATCGGCTAGATGCCACTAGAATTTAGGAAAATTAGAACCGTGCCAATCCGTCGTATTTTCCATCCATTTTTCCGATTGTCGAAACAAATTTTCGGCAATATGAAAAGGGGGTAGCGCACGAGACCTAAAAGTGGATGGATGCGGAGACAAAGGATTTAGACAGGTTCAGGCCCTCTCGATGAGAGGTAATACCCTACTCCTGTTTGGGGATTTGAATCCGCCGGGTGTATATTGATCTGACGATCAGTTTGTGTCATGCCCCCTAGAGGGCCTCCTGCCCACCTTATATAGGATGGAGGGCAGGATTACAAGATAGAAACCTTAACCAATACGGTATCGGTTTCCTAAATCTATTTTACAATATTATCAAATCAGGACTTTAGGCCGCTCCATAATATAAAAGGAAACGTAATACCCAAGTCATGATCGGTTACATATTCCATAGATATAAGCTATCCCCTATGACTAGTCGGATAACTATGTCGTGTGGGTATGGGGTACCCATAATCTCCACAGTAGCCCCTGAGACCTTCACAGTCGGAAAGATAATGTTCTCTCGAACTAGATTACTCCAAAGCCGAGTGCTTCAATCATCTTCGCCATGATCTCCCGAGTACTTTTACCAAATATGAAGACTATGGAGGGCTGAAAAATAAAGTCAGGTGCATCGAATAGATGTACCTAATAGATGCACCAACTGAGTGGTTTTGATAATTGTAGTCAACCAAGTGACTTAATATTAATATATAGCATATGTGGTGTGAATCCCTGAATAACATGATCCGAGTGATATACCGACTGCTTTGTAAAATATGATGCGTGCAACCTAAAGCTGACTACATCATTGAATACACATAGCAAAACAGCTATAAAGAAGCTTGTATGTTGTGAATAAATAAATTTTCAAAGTATTGGGCATACACCATGCGCACACTACTTTAACAGATGTGCTTGAGTCCCTAAAAGACACATGGTTTCACCACACCTGGAAATATATGGCATATGTGGTATAAAATCCGAGTAAATAAACTCATAAGGATTTATCAATCGTCTGGAAAATGACCAAAATATATAATCAGCCTAAGCCATAATATTGGTCAATAAAAATGCACACTTACGTGGCAAAAAGCAATGATGTTGTATCCAATCAATTGCTTGATAAACCCAAACAGCGCCATGACTATATAAAAAAGTCAGTGAGGCAGCTATATAAAGCTTTACTGTTTGACACCTTTTAAGATGCATTGTAACAACTCCTAAAAAGTTGAGTAACTGCGGTATAAAAGGATTTTAAGGTATTGGGCACTAGATCACGCGCACTTTGGCCTAAGCAAAAAGTGCCTAAGTCCCTAAAAGAACGTGACAGGCCACACCTGAAAATATGGGCTGCAGACGTATTAGGCCTAGGCTAAAAAATATGCCTTCGACACCCTTTAAAGGATGACGCATGTAACATGCTCCTGAGTAATAAATCTTCTAGGTAATGTAGACCAAGTGTAGCTCATATGACTAGCTTCTGATCTGAGTGATTATCCCTTATGGGATACTCCAAAATAGATATAATAATTAAATCCCGACTGGCGCAAGTATTCAGTTGATAGTCCTTACGGGGAATAATAATTGGTCCAGTCTTTGAGCATAGAAAATAAACTCAGGACTATAAATCCATGTCGAATGTATCCGAAACAAGTCCAAATTGAAGGTATCATACTTGTGTTTGAGCTAGTAAGCCCCTGAGCATATAGCTTGTCCTTCTGTCGTAGTCACAATTGTCCATTGATGGCAGCGTGAAAGCGAAGACATCATGGGCGGCGGCGGAGGCAAGCCGGTGGTGAAGATGTAGACGCTCATCAATGGCAATGGCGAAATCCATCAATCATGAAGATGAAGAAAATAGTTTGCATAGTAGGTCAACCGTGAAGGCGAAATAACAAGTCGGCAATGACGGAAGCAACTGGAGGCGAAGACGTAGTCATCCATTAGCAACGGCAGAGATGTCAGGGCCGATGAATTAGAGGTGCTGGTGATGAAGTCAATGACAATAATCCATCAAACTGTTGAGAAGATATCGAAGCTCGAGTAGTTTCCTTGGCGCGAGAGTGTGTATAATGAAGATTGATGCAAAGCTCCTTGATTTATAAAGATGGCAGTAGAACTTGGTGTTATAGCTGTTGCAGATTCTTCACTTGGAGGAAAGTAGATGCTGTTGCCCAACTCATCAAAACTAAACTTATTGGTTGATAACTCCAAACTCCCGAACATGTAGATTAAATTTCAAAATTGATACTGGAAATATTTGGAGTAGATTGTGACGGCGTGAAGAAGCAAAAATTGCCGGTGTAATAATTAGAGTCGCTGAAATTAAATGCCGGCTCTGAAGCGTAGACGAAGATAATAACTCCCCGAATTGACTCGTTGATTGATTGATTGCTTAATCTTGACATAAAGCTTGTCGAATTTTGATAGTCTTGTATTTTTGTAGCCCCCGACTCTTTGGTTAGTTGAGAAACAATTGAACATAGAGTTGAGAACTGTAGCTTCTTGTCATCAAATAGTCATTGCTTGAGTGAAGATACGTGTTGAAGATGTCCGAGTAGAAATATTGAAGATTGGAACACCACTTGTTGTAATAAAATAACACGGCATCATATTTGGTGATGTATGCCGAGATGTCGAAACTCTTGTAGTCGTCGTGGTTGGTGAAGTAGTAAAGCTTGCGAAGTAGAGGCAATAGAGTTTGCCGGTGCCGAAGATAATAAAGATGAAGTCGCTCCACCATGGTGACAAAGCAGTTGGCGACGGAAGAAGTAGAATGATGACGAAAGCGTGCAGGCATGGAGGTGAACAAGCCAGTCGGCGTCAGACAAGGCGGCCAGCAATGAAAACGATGATGTCCATCAGTAGTGGTAGCAGTATAAACCAGCCGTAGAGGCGAGGGCACTAGTCAACAGCAAACGAGATGACCGGCGGTGAAGACGATAAGGCCAATCAACACTGGCATAATCATGCAGCCATGGAAGTGAAGAAACCAGTCGGCAGCAGACGTAGACAGCTTGCGTTGAAGGTGATGACGCCTAATTGCGGTGGCGGCGACATGGCCAGCCATGAAGACGATAGCACCAGTTGGCGGCTGCGAAGGCAAGCCGGTCGGTGAAGATGTAGACGCCCAAAAACGGCGGCATAATAGGCCAGCCGTGCAGTCGGAAACACCAGTCGGCGGCGGCGAAAGCAAGCCGGTCGGTGAAGACGTAGACGTCCAACAGCGGCGGCATAACAGGCCAGCCGTGCAGGCGGAAACACCAGTCGACAGCGGACGAGGCGGCCGGTCGGTGAAGAGGTAGACGCCCAACAACGGCGGCATAATAGGCCAGCCGTGCAGGCGGAAACACCAGTCGGCGACGGACGAGGCGGCCGGTCGGTGAAGACGTAGATGCCCAACAACGGCGGCATAATAGGCCGGCCGTGCAGGCGGAAACACCAGTCGGCGGCGGACGAGGCGGCCGGTCGGTGAAGATGTAGACGCCCAACAACGGCGGCATAATAGGCTAGCTGTGCAGGCGGTGACACCAGTCGGCGGCGGACGAGGCGGCCGGTCAGTGAAGACCTAGACGCCCAACAACAGCGGCATAATAGGCCAGCTGTGCAGGCGGTGACACCAGT
The DNA here is from genome assembly GCF_000147395.1 of Oryza glaberrima. NCBI lineage: Eukaryota > Viridiplantae > Streptophyta > Magnoliopsida > Poales > Poaceae > Oryza > Oryza glaberrima. Next base: position 18,190,525 of record NC_068327.1, on the reverse strand, counting down.
CGGTGGCGGCGAAAGCAAACCGGCGGTGATGTTCTGACTGATCCATTCCTGGAGCGTAAGAGATAAGCTTAAAGCTATGAATCCCTTTTATGCATATCTGGATTTGGATCCTGCAGAACAAACATATAGGATGAGTAGTATCTGATATAAATATAATACTCGATGAAAATTCAAACATTTTAAAATGTTTGTGAATATGTATTTCTCCTCTTGTCAATTTTGATTTCCCCGAGCAGATGACTCCTTACGTTTAAACACTCTGCCCAACTAGTCATAGCCCCCAAGCACCGGGAGTTGGCCTAGGCACTTCCCAAACATGCATATGAGTAACATGAGTTCGTCATTAATGGAACAAAGTTTCATGAATCAGAATCAACTACTCGGGTACTTTTGCAATTGTAAAAAGCAGAAAATAAATTTATCTTATCTCTATGCTTTTGATTTGTTCCGAATAATACTTAGCACCTTGCGTTACTCGGTCCATCCAACGAGCCCCGGGGTGCTAGGAATCAGCCCAAAGGCAACTATCCATCGACAAACCAAACGGAAAGCATAGGAAGATAGAACTCCATAACTCGATAGGAACTTTATTGTTACTCGGATTATTTCGCAAGCAATCAAGATAAGTATTATGAAAAATTGTTAAAAAATATGATATAACATCTATAGCCCCCAACTCACTAATCTACGGTAAACCAGTTGATGTAGTGAGGCAGAGGAAAAGGAAAATATCATATAAAGAAAATTAATGATGACTTAGCTTTGTAATATTCCCCTTGGTGATGGCAGAGGTGGCCAATGTGGGAACAAAGTCGTCCATCAATAACAATGAAGACACTAGTCGGCAGCGATGAAGGCAGTCGACGGTGAAAGCGAAGATGCCTACCAACGGCGGCATAATATGCCAGTCATGTAGACAGAGACACCAGTCGCGACGAAGGCAAGCCGGTCGGTGAAGACGTGGACGCCCATGAACGGTGGTGTGACCGATCAACCGTATAGGCGGGGACACCAGTCGGTGGCGACGGAGGCAGGCCGGCGGTGAAGTCGTAGACGCCCAACAGCGGCGGCATAATAGGCCAGCCGTGCAGGCAGAGACACCAGTCGGCGGCGGCGAAGGCAAGCCGGTGGTGAAGACGTAGACGCCCAACAACGGTGGTGTGACCAACCAACCGTGTAGGCAGAAACACCAGTCGGCGGCGGACGGGGCGGCCGATCGGTGAAGACGTAGATGCCCAACAACGGTGCGGTGACCAACCAACCGTATAGGCGGAAACACCAGTCGGCGACGGATAGGGCGGCCGATCGGTGAAGACGTAGACGCCCAACAACGGTGGGGTGACCAATCAACCGTGTAGGCGGAAACACCAGTCGGCACGACGGACGAGGCGGCCGGTCGGTGATGATGAAGATGCCCATTAACGGTGGTGTGGCCGACCAACCGTATAGGCGAAGACCAATCAACGGCAGATGAGACGGCGTTATGACGAGTTGCCCATTAGTTGCGCTTGAGTCAGCCAGATGGATCTCGTGCAATAAATCCGTCGTATATGCAAACACAAAGCAAACATATAGATTTACCTGTTAGTAAACTGAAAAAATATAGATGCTTATCATATACAGGAAGACTTATAGCATATTAAATATTTAATCCATGCATGTTGATTAGACCAACACGTCAGGCATGTTTCCTGGGAACGGTGATTTTCTAGCTTGAGCTTTCCAATCGACTTGGACTCATGGTGAGTAGTCGAGTAGACGGAGCGCTTTGTCTTGCACGGCAGCAGCTTGTTGGGTAGTTAGCGCCCCTCAGAGCAACTTAGCCGCCGGTAATATATGCAGACAAGCAACAGAATAACCAGAAAAACAATATCAATCTGTGATTAGAAACTAATCTAGCAGAGATTAAATTAAAAGGATGAACCCAGATCATGCATGTCGATCGGTCGACACATGCATGTGGATTACTCCTGGTGACTGGCGATCTCGTGTGCGAGCCGTGAGCACTGCCGTTCCACGTTGCTCCCATGTCGGGTTACACCGCCACCGGCATCTGCACACGGTGCATGGCGGAACACGAGGTATTGGGTCGACACACCGGAATGACCACCATTGGTCTTGATCTCAGTCGGCATGCAAAAACAAGAGAAAGTAATAGGAGATTAAACTATAGCTAGAGATCAATTTAACTAGTGAAACGATAAAATTATCCAATGAAGTTGGAGATTGAATCGATGAAATCGCTGAGATTAATCCCTTCGGCTGAATAGAATCCAAGACGAAAAAGACATGCTTCACAAATCCGGCGATGCCGAAGATTGGTTCCATCATACTCGTCGACGAGGAACTCGACGCACCCCTACCTAGCGCGCCAACTGTCGAAACAAATTTTCGGCAATATGAAAAGGGGGTAGCGCACGAGACCTAAAAGTGGATGGATGCGGAGACAAAGGATTTAGACAGGTTCAGGCCCTCTCGATGAGAGGTAATACCCTACTCCTGTTTGGGGATTTGAATCCACCGGGTGTATATTGATCTGACGATCAGTTTGTGTCATGCCCCCTAGAGGGCCTCCTGTCCACCTTATATAGGATGAGGGGCAGGATTACAAGATAGAAACCTTAACCAATACGATATCGGTTTCCTAAATCTATTTTACAATATTATCAAATCAGGACTTTAGGCCGCTCCATAATATAAAAGGAAACGTAATACCCAAATCATGATCGGTTACATATTCCATAGATATAAGCTATCCCCTATGACTAGTCGGATAACCATGCCGTGTGGGTATAGGGTACCCATAATCTCCACACCGGTCATCCCCCGTTATTTCTATCGTTGCCGTCCTGTGCCATCTCCGAGACCACGCAACCGTAACAAGGAGCAAACTGGAGGTGATGGCAGCGGCGGAGGAGCAGCCCGAGCAGGTGTCCAGGCGGGTGGCGGGCGCCGTGCCGGCGGAGGCGAGCCCACACGGTCGCGTCGGAGTCGAGCCCTGGCGGTGGTGGCCCAGCCGGTGAGGACGGCGGGGCCGGAGCAGATGTCGGGGACGCCGGCGACGAGGAGCTCAAGACCGGGACCAGGGACATGACCTGATGGCGAGGAAGATGGCCCAAGATCGGCGGCTGCTGTGCTGCTTGACGACGACGATGACGAACGGCCTGGCCGAAGAGATCGAGATCGATCTCTCCTAAGACAAGCACGATGACGACGAGGGAGCTCGGCGGCGGCGAAGGAGCTCGGCGGTGAGGGAACTTGGTGACGGTGGGGCTTCCGGCGCCTTGGCCGGAGGCGGCGGGCACTTCCGCGGCGGCATAGCTCGGCGACGGCGACGGGCGGCGCCGGCGCCTTCTCCTGCTCCTCGTCGTAGCCGGCACGGAGGCGTCCGCGTCTGCCACCCTCCCCCCTCGCTTCCGCGCGCGCGTCCGACGACTCCGTTCCACCGCGAACCCCGCCAGTCCCAGCCACGACTGCCGCCGGCCTGTCCTCCGCCCGTGCCGGCCGTCGCGCCAGCTCCCCATCATCTTCTCCGTTTTGTCGCGTGCGCCTCATCGGCTTCGACTCCGGTGGTCGAGCTGCTCACGCGCGTCCGGGGGATGGTGCCTCCGGCGCTGGGCGAAGGGCTTCCTGGGCGGTGGATGATGCGCACGGTGGACGCCGGCGGCCGCCGCGGCGGGGCGCAGTAGAGGCGGCGACGATGCAGCTGCTTACGACGGCCAGCAACGGCAAGGGCGGCGCCGTCGTGTCGCCGCACCCCGAACACGTCCATCTACTGCTTCATCATCGTTCAAAAAATCTACTGCTTCATCCACCGTAGGCACCAGCACCAGCAGCAGCAGCTCGATGAGGCCGCGAGCGAATCCATTGCCCTCACGCGGTACCGCGACGTACGGCGCCGGCATGCTCGGTGTCACCGACTGCCCCGTCTGCCTCGGCGAGTTCCGCGACGGCGAGCTCCTCCGCCTACTCCCCGAGTGCGGCCTCGCGTTCCACGTCCCCTGCATCGACGCCTAGCTCTGCGCCCACGTGAACTGCCGCTCCGTTGGCCGCGGCGGACGGCGCCGGAGGGCCGGGAGACAGCCAGCTGCTGCTCGATCTAACAGAAAATGTGACAGAGACGACGGGAATTGTAATGGAGTGGTATGGTTCTAATTTTAGAAGATTGCAGTGGTATCTACCCGATTTCATAAATAGTAGTGGTATTTTTTTCAATATGGCATATTTACGATGACATGGATCTAATTAGCTCATATTTGGTGATGCGGTGGTAGCTAGCGCGACTGAAACCAAATGACAAACTAATATGAAGATGTTTCAACAGACACAGTGACACACACCAAGACTTGTTCCCATTGTCCCTGTTCATCGAGTAGGAAGATTAAACTCGCGTGAAGATTTACTAGAATCACATTCTAATTCAATTTCACAAAATGTTTAAATTAATATGTAATGATCATGCAGTTGAGGCAATCATCAACAGGTAATCCATTCCTTATGCGGTGGCCGGAATAAATCTATATTCCTTAATTTATTTTAAAAAAATCAACAGGTAATCAATGATCAAGGGAGCCAGCATATCACCCCAACATGATTGCACACAAAAGTTCCTGTGCTTTTGCTATCGCTAACTGTCCGCGTGAAAAAATTCTGAATCGACTACAGAAGCTACCATGCTCTCTCCAGTTTTTTTTTTTTCTACAGCATGGCAACGACACAATCAGACCAAACCGCATGATCGAGCAAACAAAAGATAAAATTTGCAATCTCCTCGAATTTCACAGTTTAAGCATCCTCTACCGTCCTGATCAACAACAACCAACTAGAAAAAATCGCATTCTTACCATCCTAATAACACAGAAGAAAAATGAACGGAGAGGCGATGGAAAGAGCACCAAACCACCATCGGGACAACAAATTAAATCCAGCCCCGAAATCAACCCCAACAACGAGACTCATAACGAGTCAGGCCCCATCGCATTAAATCCCCCATATACATTTTACGCGTCATGCATAAGAAGAGGGGGGAGGGAGGCCGAATTACCGTCGCAGGGCGGCGGAGGAGGTGGCGGGCGGCAATACGGGACGCCATTCACCGGAGGTGAAGGAGGGGTGAGGGGACATCGTCACGTACTCGCATGTGGTGTGTTGATCTGCTCAAACAAGGTGGAGGTGGTGGCTTTTTGCGATTTTTATTGCTTTTGTCTTTTCTTTTTCTTTTCTCCCTTTTTGTGTTTGTTTCCTTCCTTCTTTTCTTTCTTACCATTTAGCCTCTCACCCTTGACAAGACTACATATCGAGCATTTGTTTTTTATTAAAAACAAACAAGCGCCGTCCGTAAGCATGTATGTAACTATTTCTCTCCGGGAACCTTCACAGGCATGGAACTATTTATCTCTTCCACGTGTCATGTACATGGAACATCCTCGCACCCCTTTCTCTCTCCTCATATTCCCTTAATAGCAAATTTTAAATCATTTTTTTCACAAAATACTTATTTGATGTGTGATCCAATTGCACCGTTGGATTTGTTGCAATTAAATCTTAACAAAGAGATCTCACATTATTAGGATGAACAAAAATAACATAATTATATTACTAATTGAAATATTTTTATATTATATATGAAACATTAAGTTGTAGTTGTTGAAACATTACAGAATACATACTGAAACATCGAGAACAACACGTGCAACATTATAAATGATTTAGTGAAACATCCTAATAACACCACTTGCAACATTTTAATAACTTAATGAAACATCATAAAATATCTGTTGAAATATACAAAGAACACCTCATGCAATATTCCAATTTTTTTTTATAGAGCTAGTGAAATACCTTCTGAAACATCACAAAATACTTTCTGGAACACCCAAAGAACACCACATGCAACATTACAAATGATATAGTGAAACATCGTAATATACTTACTGCAACATTTAAAAAATCTACTGCAACAAAAAATTGGAAAACAAATATTTTTATCGAAATATAATCATATGAGATCTTGTTATAAATATTCAATTGCAACAAATACAATGGTATGATCGGATCGTATATTGAATAAATAGTTTAGGAGAAAAAAGTGCTAAAAGCTTTGTTAAAGTTGGACATGAATATTAGTAATAGTGTTGATGTGACGTTTTGCATGTAAAAGGAGACGGATAAAAATGGACCGACTATCAAACGCCCGAGCAGATGAGTTTTTTTCGGGTGCTCTTAAGAAAGGAAGCCAATAGGCAATGCTTTTGGCACGTTGTGTCCCGCGTCGAGGACGATGCTGATAAACCTCTTTGTTAGAATGAGATCTTCTGTTCTGCAGTACCGTGGCTCATATGATTGCGACTACGGCTCACATCATTTGGCCATAATTAAGCTAATAATATATCGTATGGCTTATTAAAAAAATAATTTATGAGTAATTTTTTATATAGATGGTTTTAGTGATATAAATGTCAAATTTAGCAGCGATTTAAAAAAAACTTCGATGAAAATTTTCAAAATTTAAATTTTAGCGACAAATGATTTATATAGAGCAAAAGGTGGAGGCCTTCTACGGCAGCAGCAGTACTGTATATGAGCTAAGTCCCTCTCCGTTCACGTTTCAAGCATAATCATATAATTTGACTTTGTTGTTTACTTGAGAAAAGTGTAATTATTTAATTTAACTATCACTTATACTATAGCCTTACCATAGTGTCCCTATATGCATATTTGACAGGTGGGGCTAAGTAGAAACAATGAGAGTATTGCAAGTATGTATGACAGGTGGATCCAAATTTCTGAGGGAGACAAAGTTACAATTTTATTATAATCAGGGGCGGAGCTAGTATATGTTAGGGGGTGCCCAGGAACCCGGTCAAGAAAATCTTTTAGCTATACCTCATCTATTTTCACCATGTATGCACCCCCTCAATACAAACTTAGACACCCGTATCAGCTTAAACTTGATCTAAAGTAAAGTAAATTAAACAAGTGGCACTACACTCTGTTTCGCTCTAGCTCCGCCCCTGATTATAATATCGTGTATTATTGTTGCAGCTTTGTAAATGACGAGCTAGACTTGTAGAAAAATAATAGCTTTGACAAAACTAGTTATAATTTTCTAAAATTTAATCTTCTTGATGTGTAAAAGGCTATATATTAGCCGATAATTATTATAGAGCATTTAAAAAAACAAGTTATAACACTAGAATCTCTTCACCAATCACCATGCAACAAATAAACACTAATAGCACTAAATTATTATGGGCACGCTTCTCAATCTTCTAAATTTACGCTTTTTACTATAACTAGGAGGGTAGCCCACGCATATGCACAGGAACCTTGTTTAATTTTTACTACAAATGATTATGTTGACAATATTTTCGAAATATTCTTTGACTCTATGTTAAACATGTTTTTGTTAATAATTGGTTTGGGCATATTACTTAAAACACAAAAATTGTCACGATAGTAGAGTTTGTTCGTATCTATTTGTACTACGTCTCATTCTTTCCTATGCAATATTTACCATACCTTATTTTTGGATTTTCTAAATTTTAAGTAATATTTTTTCCTGTATGCTATGGATGATTTTTATGATATATTAATGAAAGATAGTTTCTGTTAAAAATATAGCTAATATGACTATTTTATCTAATTAAATATAGACTTATATTACTTATACACCCTCGGTGACATAAAGAGTCAAATTTTGTCCCAAAACAATGAGAATTTATACGAAACCCAGACAAAGTGATTTTTTTAAAAGAAAAAAAACTACCACGATAATCTCCATAGCACCATATTATTGCTTATATTTTGTTTTCAACACCTACCATTCATAATCACGTGAGACACCTTTAGTAGAGAATGCTGTTAATTTACTAAACTTATTTACAGTAACTAATCTGTGGAGTATACTTATAGTCACATCACTAGGTGTATGACATACATCTAGGGATGAAAACTTTTTGGATTCCTAACCTATGTTCGGAAACACAAACTGTCGGTCGAAATTTTTTTGGAAACGAAAACAAATATGATAAAGGCAGTTTCCGTCGGAACTCAGAATAGGTTTGCAAACAATTTCTCAGAATTTTCGAAGTTACAAAGGCCCATACCATAGTCCATATACCATAATAATAGTCCAGTCAAATTCAAGTTAGCATCCTAATTGGTTGTGTTTTGTGATATACTGTTGACCGTTGAGACCTGAGACAGTAATTGGACTTGACAAAGTTCGAAGCTAAGTTTGAGGGGTTTTTTCTTCCCATAAATTTTCATTGCCGTATTCGCACCAGTTCGTATTTAGGGATGAAAACGGTTTGGAAAGTTTCCCAATTCCGGACATGTTTTCAGGAATGAAAAATGTCGGTCAGAATTTTTTCGGAAACTTTCGGAAACGGAAACAAATAAAATAAGGCTACTATCCATCGGAAACTTTTCGGAAATGAATTCAGTTAACATAGTATTTCTCATATACAACTAATTAGCTTCAGCCTTCTCTACTCTAAATGGTTAGATTTATACTATGTATTGAGGTGCTTAATTAAATAGAGATATTTTTTAGTCAAGCACTTTAGATTTTTTTTTTTTGCGTAATTGCTATTTTTATTAGACCATACTACTTATAATTATAGTTATAGATGGATATAGTTTTTTTTTCTCCAAGAAAGTAAAGTGTAAAACTAGTTGTGTTATTATTAATTGATAAAATGTAGAATAATAGCTTTATTTTTTTAGAAAAAAAATATTGAGCTACATCTCTTAGTTGATTTGAGAAGTTCAGTTTTAAGTGCTTTCTATATTCTGATAAATATCCATTATTGTATTCGCTCCGTTTTCGTATTCGATAATATTTGATTTCGTTTTTGTATCATGGGTTCCCGATTCCGAAAAAAATATAGAAACGGAAACGATAAAGGTGGTTTCCGTCCGTTTCCGAACCATTTTCATCCCTATTCCTATTCTCTTTGTTTTCAGTTCCGGTTCCAATTCTAAAATAAAATGAAAATGGAAACGATAGAGGTTTTTGTCTGCTTCCGTAGCGTTGTACATTCGTCAAGTAATATTTGACACCCAAAAATACGATGTGAAATTATTTAAAATATTATCATAATATTAATTATTATATGTCGGCATCATGTGTTGTGACGTATTTAGAACCATAGACATCAATAGTTTATTTAATAATAATTTATTTAATTAAAGGAATATAAGGGGATTAGAAATTGAATATATAATTTTGAAATAATTTAAAAGATACAGTATTTCAAGAGTGTTTTGGATATTTTATATTTATTATATAGATGTAGTTTAACGGCGTGAATTTGTAGAGTAATATATTTTATCTTTTGAGGATAATGGATAAGTGAATTTATGAGAATTCGCTTGGAGAACTATATGCCGTTTTTTTTTAACTTTTTCATTTTCTGTCTGCCTCCTGAACAGGTTTATTTGTCAGTATGCCCAGCCATTGACACTGACAGTGATCAATCTGATGTTGCCAATCTGCCTTGAAGAGCACGTGCATATGCACAGATGGGCTGGACAGCAGATGGCGGCCCGGCCCAGCTATCTTCCTTCCGATTTTCAGTTTTTCAGGACAGACAGTTCTGCGGCGTGGGGCCTCATCACTTCATCAGTAATAATCGTAGCACCGAAAATCAGAACTTGATGAGCATTGCAACTTTGAAGCTATGCAGGAAAAGTAAGTGTAATGTAATCCTACACGTCCCTGCAAGATTTGCACATGTTTACCAGGTGATCCCCAACGGAAAAACAGATGGAATATGTGATCATTTAAATTGCTGCCACAAATCCATTTGAATCCTCGCAACAATTTATCTCGGCAAAGCTCAACATTTTACAGCTGCCCTTGCCAAATTCCGCATTGCAATTCAACTCCACCCAAATAGGTCGTCGTTACAGTCTTACAGATACAACAGTAACAACTGTTTCAACTCCTTGCTACAGGATGCATCATCCATGATCCATCATGAATCCAAACTTCCCCAGGGCAAATTAAAAAACAGGACCAGGGCTTAGCTCTAGTACATCAACCTATTTAAAAGTTTTGTAAACTTGTAACCCTCCACAAGGGGTCTCTCCTCTTCTTCCTGTATACAGATCAGTCACTAAAGTCTGCAGACCAGCAAGGCAACTGGATCGGTTATTGCACAAGCTCAGGGATGAGCCTCAGCAAGAATGAGATTTCACACTGCGAGAAATGTGGTGTCGCGGCGTCTTTTGCTGCCCCATTGCTCAAATTATCGGCGTTCAGGTCAGGCTCCGGGACGGTGATGAGCTCAGAGACGGCCTCGGTGATCTCCTGCACTAGGTCGACGATCACACCGTTCACCCCCATCAGATGTTGCATGTACACCGCCTCCGGTACGTTGCTGCACAAAAGGGATGGGAGATTTTGAGCACTAGAAATTCAGATATAATGCAAGAAAGTGCTCGAGGTAACCGTAAACTGTACTGCTTACTTCAGTGTTCCATAAGTCAGTAGGGAGAGGTTAGCCTCTTTGATCTTTGGTACAGCAGCGGGGTGCCTGAAAATTCCTCGTGCCTCCGACACGATTCCTTGCATGCCGCTGGCGAGGCATAGCTTGATGGCCTCTTCCAATGAGTTCCTCCTAACGTCAGCGTAGATTTCTGTGCCTCCATTAGTCAAAAAGTAAACCTGATTGAAGAAGATGCAAGGGATGAGGAGATCAGTAACTGTTCATGGTACGAAAAGTACTGTTATGGAACTTGCAAATTTGCAATGCATCAGATACTAGTGTACTTACAGGGTATGTGCTTTGCAATTTTCGCATAACCTGTGCAGCGTCAGGCTGGAAGCTAGAGAAAATAATAGGCCGATCCTTGACATACTCAAAAACAACCTGATCAGGTAGTACAGATAAAAGGTGAGATGTTGTTAGATTGGCCATAGGTATCAATCTGCAAATTTTCTGAATAGCCATAACACTATGCTAACACATACCTTCAGGATGGCCTGGAGGATACAAGTGAGCTCTTCCTCCTGGTATTCAAGATTGTCATCAAATTTGAGCTCAATATTGAAGCCCAATCTAGGATTGACCTTCTCAAAAGCTTCTTGAAGTGTGCAAAGAGGGTCATCTGACTGCACATTCCAATTCACTATCCTACCATCTTTCAGTTTCCGTAGCAAGGGTTTTCCACCCTGAATTCAGAACCAACCAATATGTGATCAGATCAATTCTAGTTATCCTCCAAAGTTAAAATCAATTCTAGTTATCCCCAAAAGTTCAAATGAGAAAAATAGTTTCTAGCATACCTTTCCCTGCTCATTTTGTGGGCCATATAGCAGGAAGTCTTCCAACTGAAGGTCTGTGACACGCTTATCTAAAATTTTACCCTGAAAATGGATGCCATTATGGATACAGGTTAGTTTTTTCTTTACCATATATCACATGATTCACGAAATGGTCCATGCCTATATGACAGTCTCAATGATGTTACTTTTTTGTCTGAATTTTTAAGGTAGCTACTGTAATTCATACAGTAAATGAAAAGTAACTTACATCTTCTTTAGTAAAGATGAAGTTATCATGGAAGATGACTGGGCACCCATCCTTGGTAACCTGCAAAATTGATATTCACGGTTTGTTCTCTTCTCAACATCTTTGCACACCGAATTATTGAAGAGACAAAGAGAGAAGGACAAGAACAAAAAGTAAACAAATCAGTATCTTCTTTCAGCATTTTAAGTTTCATATGTAATTAAGCAAACTGAGGGTGGAAACATTTATCGAGAATGTGTCACCATAAGTGTAGTTTAGATATGACCCATTCTACCCTATCTCTTGTTTCTGTCAAGAATCAAAATCAGTAGAGCAAGCTGATAAGCCATTGCTCCAAGCCAAAAACAGGCCCAGTGACACAATGATTCCTCCTGAAGTGTCGCCACTATGAATTGCTCCATGTTTGCGTTACAGCACAAGATACTTTATAGATTTTTTTAGTGCGTAGGTGGGGGTGTATGAGCAAACGACAAAGGCCCACTGTGTTGATTCGGAGCTGAGCTGACACTGGAGTAAACTGGACCATATCCCATATCCCATATCCATTGCCACCTACCTCGTGAGCGAACCTAACTCGTTTCGTATTTTACTAAAAGAGCTGGGAGATAATTTGTTCCATACACCATTTCTTTGTGTCGGCCTAGCTACTTCATTTGTTTACGTGACATTTTAATTTTCATTTAAAAGTAATGCTAGTATCAAAATGTTTTTGGACAAACCAAGTGTCTTCCTGTTCCTCTTTGATAATCCTAAACATATTGGGGTTGCAAACATCAAAGTTTCCGAAAAAGGATGTATTTCTGTCTCTGTGAGTATTAAAAAATTAATCCGGTGTGGTTAAATGTCTTAAATCATCTCCAAATTTCATACTACTCCCCCCCCCCCCCCCCCCCCCCCCCCTCCCAGATCACAAATTCACATTTGGAAGCTGGCTGTTCGAACAACAACCCCCCTTTATTTAGGTTTATTATAAAACAGCACCAGTGTGACGAGGAGAATCGGAACGGGAAATTCCAATTAATCGTGCCGGTGAGATTTTCGATTCGCGTTTCAGTTTCTCCAAGAAGGGCAATTATTATGTCGATCGATTCGTATTTCCCAAGAAGAGGAACGAGAAACGGGCGGGCGCGTGGGGCTTACGTGTGACACCGCGAATCGGAACAGCTCACCGAGACGCGTCGCCACACCGTTGGCTCTTCTGTTTCGCCCGCGGGCGGCGGCGAGCGCTCGCTACGCTACGCGGCCCCCCCACTCCTCTGCCCTCCATGGCGCTGACGCGTCGCCATCGAGGAGAGGAAGCCGGCGACCCGTCCCATCACCCAGGTGAACGTGAACCCATCTCCCCATCTGCCTCTCTTCCTTTCCTTTTCCTTGATTGGTCTCGCTTTTTCGTCTCGAACGCCCACGGGGACCCCCAAATTTAGCAGGAGCAGCTCAACCCCACCCAGGTTACGGCTATGACGGATGGATGGACATGGATGGACGGATGATGAAGAATTTTTTTTTCGTTACCTGGACGTCGAACTCGACGTAGTCGACGGGGAATCGGGCGGCCTCGTTGAACGACCTGAGCGAGTTCTCCTTCACCTCCTGCATCCGCCGGTCGGGCGACGCCAGCGCGTTCATCCCCTTCCCGCGGTGCCCGATCACCGCGAACCTCTGCCCCCCGCCGCCGCCGCCCGCCGCGGCGCTCCGAGCACCCGCCGCGTCCACCTCTGCTGCATAACCAAGGAAATAACTAACGCCGCCGCGGCACGGTGTCTCGACGCCACGCAATGAATATTGAATAATCCGTACGAACCGAGGATGGCGGAGGTGGCGGGGGCGCCGGCGGCGAGGACGTCGAGCGCCATGGGGACGTCGGCGACGCGCGCGGCCTTGAGCTGGGCCATTATATTCGGAGGATGTCCTAGCTGCGCGCGTATAGGAGGATTGGGCGCAATGCAATGCAACAACGAGACGTGACGCGACGCGACGCGAGGAAGCGGGAGCCGAGCCTAATTTATAACAAGGCGGGGGGGAAGGGGAAAGGGATCGAGTGTTGGGTGTGGGTCGTTGGAGAAAGGAAGGAAGGAAGGAAGGAAGCGGGAATGGGGAATATTCGGGGTGGGGATTCGTTCGCCATGGGCAGCCATCGCGCGCATTTGCCAATTTGCTGCCACCGTCCCCCTCCCCCGCGGATCGGATGGTTTATCCTCGAGGATATTCGCACCCGACGCAGACAGACGCTTCCCTTTCCCTCTGCAGCTACAAGAACGAACCAACGAACAGTTTCCGTTTTTTCACCTGTCCTTTTTGCCACAGTTCCCGCCCCCCCCCCCCCCCCCCCCACCCTCTTTTAACCCTCCGTGCCTCGTGTTTCCCTTTGACCGAGTCGATGTTGTGCATCGCGTTCGCGTACGTACGTGCAACCGTGCGAAGCCGCCATCGTGGCAATACAACTTGACAAGTGGTGTCGTCCAGATGGTTTGGAACAGCTGGTGTTTAGTTGGCCTTTTACCACGGCGCCGCCCGCCCAATCTGCAGCGAACTCCTGCGCGCATCACCCGCCCGCGCAACGCGTGCGTGCGTATGTGCCGTTGCTTGCGCGCGCTCGTCGATCGCCGCTCGCTGCCTAGCTAGCCGTTGGTCTAGTGTCAAAGTGATATCATTCGTATCAGCCACATCATGCGGATGCATCGATCGTTCTGGTGGTTCCGCTTTTCGTCGTCACTTCGCATGCGATTCTGTTTGTCCAATAAAGAAGAAATTGTGATTCTGTTCCACGACGGGTTAAAGGATAAGACGATTGGTTTATTCCTGCTATACGTGATGGACACGACAGATTCATCACGAGAGCACAAAGGAGCACCTTCTTTTCTCGGTTTTATTTAGGCTGAACCCTGAGAATATGTGCAGAGGAGATTGCAAGTTTCAGTTTATATATATATATATATATATATATATATATATATATATATATATATATATATATATATATATATATATATATATATATATATATAAAGGGGAAGGGTTAATTAAGAGAGAAGGAATTAAAGCTTGCAAGTTGCTACTAGAGTAGATATTTTCTTCTTTCGTGTGTAGCTGAATTCGGTATTTCAGTGCCGTTTTAATTTGTTTATTGTCCATGTGGTAGCAGGAGTGATCCTCTTTTAGTTTAGTGATTATGTCCAATTGTCCATTGTTAGTAGTTGCATCCGATTCTTTATATAAAAAAACTGCATTATACTGAGGGGTCAATGCTTCTGTCAGATCAACACGCGCGAGAACGCAATATCTCTTGGAAATAGAATCACGAGTTCATTTCATATAAAAGACGTGAATTAATAGCAGCTTATTCCTCAAAACAGCCATAGCACGTACAAACAGCACTATTTATTTTGAAAAAAAAATGGAGAAAAAGGACTAGCTGGCTGAGAATGGCTTGGGCTAACACTCGACTAAGTACAGCCGGGTTAATTAATTTGATTAATTAACGAGGAAAATTCTTTAGAAGACAAGAACTGCTGATGACATGGTTGATTTGGTTCGACACACTAATTGATCACCACTTGCAACTCCCCTTCATTTCATGACTAATCCTGTATATCCAGCATAGCAACAACAACCTTCCTTTTTTTCTGAAACCACGTACGGCAGGACGGAGAGAGAGACAGAGATCGACTGATAAAGATTACAGAAAAGGCAGTTTACAGTAATAATTTTACACGTCAACTTAACAATATATCATCGTCAAGTAGTCCAATAATGGGAGACGCGTCACGCATAAATTCAGGCAACTAGGCCACAAATCTCCTGTTACTAGTACTTGTTTAATCCATTATTGCGCACACGGCCGGTTGGTTAACTCGCATGACTAAGTGGAATCACATGCATCAGCGCATTGTCCATTGCCCCTGATCGATATACTGATCTGAATATCTGATGCCCTTGCTTGTTTGGTTGGATCTGATAGTAGTAGAAGATGAAATGCAGGTGATTGCAAATTAGGACGACGGCTCATGCTGAGGTGCTCGTCTTATCCTGCATTTGTTTAGCGACTTGGTCGATCTCTTAACTTTGACTCTCTTTTTTTTTTTTTAGAACTCTTAACTCTGACTCACCACCAGCACAGCAGATTGATCCAACAAGGGGGTGTTTCGCCAAGACGCCAAGCTAGCAAGGTATAGGTAGCTTCCTGGGCTCCTGTCCTGTGGTGTGCCAGTGCCAGGTCGATGCGCGCTCGTGTCTGTCGCCTCCTGGCGTCGCATTGACTTTGGATAAATGGATTATGGATGGATGCCATCGCAAAAAGCAAGGACACTAGTAAAAGGATGGCCTTTTCTTTAGGGGGAGGAGAGAAGGTAAGAGATGACTTTTGATTCTGACTGTTCGGTGGTGAGTTGGTCGATATCGATCTAGACATTTGGTGCGTGTTTTTTTACATCTACGGTGTCGATGCATAGCTGGTAACTAGTTAGATGGCGCCAAATAATCTACCATTTCGTTTTAGTTTACTTGTACTAGTTCTTTTTCTAAATTAATCATGTCTAATGTTCACCATTATTGCTTATCCACGCTACAAATGCAATGATAGGGCTGTTTTTTTTTTTAAGAACATGATAGGGCTGTTGAGCCAGTCTTAATCTTCCAGTTGGCACGACGAAAATGCTGAGGAAAACCTTACCACGAGAGGAGATATGTGAATTTGTAAGCCATTTGCTCAATCTGTTGATAGATCTAGAAGACACAGGGGAGGATCACGTGACGTGGCGGATGTACGAGGAAGAATATTCTCTGGTGGTTGGACAGGCAGGAGTACTGGTTTTGCCAAGAGCTTTGGTGCTGATGGAGTGATGAGATGGATATACCGATAGAGTGGTTGCTGCGTCGGTTCCACGTCACTTCAATTCGTCTGCATCCCGGCCTCAAATACCTGCCACCAAGCGACCTTCTCTACCCGCCAGTAGTTCTTTTTTTTCTTCCTCTCATGTTTTCCTCAAGCACTCACAAGTTAAAACCTGCATATGGAAGTGTTCAGTTACCTTCAAACTTCCAAAAATTGCATCATATTAAATGTTTGGACATATGCATGAAGCATTAAATGTGGATGAAAAAAACCAATTACACAGTTTGCATGTAAATTGCGAGACGAAACTTTTGAGCCTAATTACACCATGATTTGATAATGTGGTGCTATAGGCCGTGTTTAGTTCTTTGGCTAATTTTTTTTAAGTATACGGATACACATTTGAAGTATTAAATATAGACTAATAACAAAACAAATTACAGATTCCGCCTGTAAACTACGAGACGAATTTATTAAGCCTAATTAATCCATCATTAGAACATGTTTATTGTAGCATCACATTGTCAAATCATAGCGCAATTATGCTTAAAAGATTCATCTCACAATTTACATGCAAATTGTGCAATTGTTTTTTTTGTCCACATTTAATGCTTTATGCATGTATCCAAACATTTGATGTGATATTTTTTGACAAATTTTTTTAGGATCTAAATACACATACAGTAAACATTTACTAATGACGGATTAATTAGGCGTAACAAATTTGTCTCGCAGTTTACAGGCGAAATCTATAATTTATTTTATTATTAGTATATGTTTAATACTTTAAATATGTGCCCGCATACTTAAAATAAAATTTAGCATATGAACTAAACACGGCCTATCTAAAAAAAAAAGTTACAACCTGCCGTTGTTCGTACATGCGCGAGCGCGACGGTTTAGATAGAGAGCGAGCGTGAAATAATTGTGTAATATACTACCTCCGTTCTAGAATAATTACATTTTTACCATTCAAATTTTATTAAAAAAAATACTCCATCCGTCTCATAATATAAGGAATTTTGAGTCGATCTGTCACAATTCCTTATATTATGGGATGGAGGGAGTATTTCTACATTTTCCTTTAATCAAGTTTAACAATAGTAATTAACTGAGTTTTTTTTGTCTCAATATTACTTTTAGTCAAGTGTACGTACGAAATGTGTGTATGCAGTGTCGTTAGTAAATAGGGTTACTGTGTTTGTTGCTAATCTATCTCTATTATCGGCGAATCTAATCGGCGGTGATCGCTGGGAGCGATCAACCCGCCCCTCCCTCCTATACTCCTCTCTATTATTTCCTTTCATCGTAAAAATCAAAATAAAACACAAAGTTAGTAAAAAAATATAATACTCTCATTCATGTGCATAGATTTTATACCGTAAACTTTGCACGCATAAACTTTATATATATAAATATTTTATATATAAAATATTTGAATCCGGATTTGAATTTGAATCGGGTATGTAAGCTTTTGACTTATAAACATTCGCTCTACAAACTTTAGGTGGATAAACTTTAGATGTGTAAACTTTAGGTGTATAAACTTACTAAAAGAGGAAAATATAAAATATTTGAATTCAAATTTGAATTTGAATCGGGTATATAAACTTTGGCAAAATTTGCTACAGGACACGCAAAAAACATATAATTAGATGGGAGACACCACGAAAACGTGACACGGCTGATGGACACTACAAAAATTGTTTAATTGGCTGTAGAACACTGGTCGCATTATTTTGTTATTTCTGGGTCAAAGAGGTGAGATATTTTCCTAAATGCCCAGATTACCCCTTCTCTTTCCTTCGTTTTCACGTGCGTAGTGGGGCGAGGGTTCACGGTCAAAATCCCTGAATTCCTCACTTAGCGAAGGCTGGCTGCAGCTTTGCTTCGTCGTCCTCCTCCAACAGCTCACCCATGTAACACCCTGAAAATTCGACTAACAAAAATCAAAACTCTAAAAAAAATATGGGCCTCCAAAAACTTTTTAAATAAATTGCATCATGCCGATTTTGTTCGACTATTTTATTGGATTTTGATTTCGGAGTTCATAGATCACGAGTAAAGAAGAATTAATTAGGAATAAACCCTAAAATTAGAGTGGTTAAAGAAATAATTAAATTTAAAATAAAGATTATGCGAGGATAGAAATAAATAAAATATTATCGCGGCCATATTTGTATCAATTTAAATGCAATGAAATAAGAATTAACTCTAATTAAATTCAAGCAAATTACATAAAGATAAAATATGGAATAAATTGATCTAGAGTAAATCCATTGGTTGGAATAACACAAATGTTGAGTGAACTTCATTTATGCAAGATTTAGAAATTATAGAATCAAATTTATATGGGAAATAAACTAAAATCGGGATAAATAGGAAAATACACTGTTCATTGCACCCTAGGTGTTTGATTGCGGTCTCTAGGCCTAATCCTCTTCTGCCGTGCGCGCCCGGCCGCCCCGAGCCCCGTGCTGCCACGCGCCGTCGCCGTCGCCGTCGCGCCGCCCGCGCCTTGCGCCCCGAGCCGCCGTTGCCGCGCTGTCGCCGTCGCCGTCGCGTCCCGCCCCAAGCCGCGTGCCACCGCCGCCTGCCGCCGCGTGACCGTCCCGTCGCCGCGCCGCGCGCCCGTCCCATCGCCGCGACCGTCCGATCGCCGCGCCGTGCGCCCGTCGCGTCGCCGCCTCGCGCCCCGCGCCCGCGCGTCGCTCGCCCGTCGCGTCGCCGCCTCGCGCCCCGCGCCCTGCCGCGCCGCTCGCCCGTCGCGTCGCCGCCTCGCGTCCCGCGCCGCGCCGCCCGCTCGTCGCCATCGCCGCCTGCCGCGCCGCTGCCTTCGAGCCGCCGCGCCGCGACTTGCGCCGCCGTCGCCGTCGTCACCGCCGACCGCTGCTGTCGGTAAGCCACCGCCTTTTTCCCCCTTGCGTCCACCGCTGTCGCCGCCGGGAGGGCAAAAAGCCGAGAGAGAGGAAGGGAGAAAGAAGCCGGGAGGGAGAGAGAGAAAAGAAGAGAGGAAGGGAGAAAGGAGCCGGGAGAGAAAAGAGAGAAGAGAGAAAAAAGGAAAAAGAAAAGAAAAAGAAAGGAAGGAAAAAGAAAAAGAAAGGGAGAAAAAGAAAGGGGAAATAAATAGGAAATTAGGAAGAGATTTAGGATATTTAAAATATTAGGAATTAATTATAGGATTAACTAAAGTGTAGTATTTGCAAAATAATACTATAACCATAGATTATTATAGATTATTCTTGGTAATCTCTATAAGTAATCAATTCGCGGTAGTAATTTAGATGTAATTAATAACTGAACAATTAGATGAATTCTTATAGATTATTATAGATTATTTTTGGTAATCTCTATAAGTAATCAATTTGCGGTAGTAATTTAAATGTAATTAAGAACTAAACAATTAGATGAATTTTTAGGACGTAATTTCAAATCACAAAATGACTTAGGTTAAAATGACCCAACAATTTGAATTGAGCGATTTCGCGAACTTTGTTGTCAATTTAGAAAGGGTATTTCGCGTTCGACGTTTGTGTGAATTATTTGGATTTCATTTGGATTCTAATTGAATTCAAATTGTTCCTTCGCACGTAATTATAGAGCCCGAGGGAGTTGCGGATCCAAGCGAAGGTCAAGACCCGCAAGACTTTGAGCAAGGCAAGTCATCACTATTCCTTGAACATGTTGATCCCAATTGCGAAATTATTTTGTTTACAAATAAAATTGCATGCAATGATGAACATCCCACTTGTGATTATGCCATGCCTTGATTATTGTTTACCCCTTATGCCTTCGTAACCATGTTTACGTATAAGTCCCTAGTCAATTATGACAATTGCTTAGAAATGCTATTCTAGAATCATGCATACTCATATTTATCAAATGCTATATACTTGGGCAATTACCTTTGGGAAGGTAATTGAGATGCGGCATGTGGAGACATGAGTGCCACATTGCCATGATGTTGATGACATGATTTGTGAAAGGAGAAATAAAATTAAACAACTGTTTTCGACTGGGGCGGACGGAGGATTTGGATGGTGTCCGGAAAAGGCTAGTGCCGTCCCTGGTCAATTAAGGACCGAGCTATGAAGTTAAGCATGAAACGACCCCCGTACAACCGCACTTCTCGTATGGGTATAGACCTAGCGGAGTAGATAGCTGAGCAGAGGCAGTATCCATGCATAGTGGTTTCTTGATGTGTGAGGTAGGGGCTCTACGGTGGGGCAGCCATTGGTAGGACCGCGAAGCGGGTGTCTACAGTGGTGTCACCATCGGTAGGACTGCCATGTGAGAATCTAAACATAATTATAACTTAATGCATGTGTGAGTCTTCCCTTCCCGGGTGCGCCAGAACTCCTCTCACTGCTAGAAACCGTGTACGCCTAGAGTGCATGAGGATGTAAAGTTCATGGAGCGGGTACTGCCAATGCGAGGTTATCGAAAAGCTTTGCCGTGACGCGTCTCATGTGTTGGGACGAGGCTCATGTGTTGGGCAGTTGCGGAGTGCGGGTAAAGTGTACATCCACTGCAGTGTGAGTAAACCAAATCTATTCGAATAGCCGTGCTCGCGGTTATTGAGCACCGGGACATGTATTACACTTGGCTAGACTCTAAATTCTTAACTTGTGTGGGATGGGATATTGCATGATGATTTCTATGCTGATGGAGCCACTTCCTGAGAGGAGGGAAGGTGGACGTCCTCAGAAAACCATGATGATTCAATGGCGGGAAGCTATCCTTGGGATCACAACGGATGGTGGACAGAACCGTCGTTGTCTAATGTGAACACTGGTATTAAAACTTGATCAGTCTATGCTAGGTCTTAGGCTTGTGAAAAGAATTACAAAACTTGCTTTGCGCAAAAGAACCATAGCCATTCCTTGAATACCCTCTATCATGTGCATTGTTGCTGTGGTGGCTTGCTGAGTACGGTTGGTACTCACCCTTGCAATATACAAACTTAATCAGAGGTCGGAGATGAAGCTTCGGAGGATCCCTACACTTACTACCAGGAGGGTGATGAAGACGATAGTGCTCAGTAGGTCTTAGTTACGGTCGTTGCCTGTGGCAATGGCGTGCCGCTGCCTTAACTCCGCTGCCTTATCTACTTCTGTTTTTGGAATGTATTCCGGACCGCTCGGTCCGATGATTTAAGACTATGCCTGCGGGCTTTTGATGTAATAATTCGCACTAGACTTTCGTGTATGTGCATTTGGTATTTCAGCTATGAACTCATGTGTACCAGACTACTTGATCCAGGGAAATGGTACTGTTTACACGATTGATTCCTGTTATAAAAACGGGGGTCCACACCCCAGTAGGCAGCAGGTCGCCATCCTCCCGACGCTAGCAAGCGGCGGCCGCGGCGGCCGCGGAACCAGCGGCAGCGGTGTGGCTGGAGTAGCCGGCAACGGCGCTCCGTGGTGCGACGACGACACAAACCGCGCGGACGTCGCGAGGCTGGAGTGGCCACCGGTGGGCTCCCCGGCTCTTCGGCGTGACGACGACGACGACGACGCGGGCCTCGCATGGCTGGAGTGGCCGCCTGTGACTCCGTGCCTCTTCGGCGCGCCGACGACAACGACGACACAAGCCTCCCATCCTTGCGGCTTGCATGTGACTGTCTCGTTCTCCTGTCTCTACTTTGGATTGGATGGACTCAATGCTTATCTTCTAATCTAGATCACATTTCTTTAATTTTGTTGTTTGAATTCAAAATTTGTTTGAAAATTTGTTCGAAATTTCCGAAAAATTTCCGAAATTTTGAAATTTCGCTGACCCCCGAAAATCTTCCCCTTCTCGATAGATTGAACCCTGCCCACCACGCGCCTTCCCGGCGAAGGAGAAAACGAAGGAAAGAGAAGGGCAATCCGGGCATTTAGGAAAATATCCCACCTCTTTTGGCACAAAAATAATAAAATAATACGACTAGTGTTCTACAGCCAATTACACAATTTTTGTAGTGTCCATCAGCCATGTCACGTTTTCGCGGTGTCTCCCAGCTAATTACACGTTTTTTGCGTGTCCTGTGGCAAATTTTGCCATAAACTTTTGACTTATAAACATTCGCTTCACAAACTTTAGGTGGATAAACTTTAGATGTGTAAACTTTAGGTATATAAACTTATTAAAAGAGGAAAAAACGATCGCTGGCAACGATCGATCGCCCGTTAGCCTTCTCGATCTAGAAATGTAATTATTTTGGAACGGATGTAAGTAATTTTTTTTATGTTGACCCTTATGTAAAAGGGAAATTTAACTATTTGACACTATTAATAGTTTGTCAATTATCCAAATACCCCTTTTAGATTTGCTCTCTTTTTTTTTTGCCTCTCTAAGATGGTGGCTTCTTATCTTTTTGCCACTTCTGCCCATCTGGGATGCCAACGTGGCAATGTAGTGTAAAAAGCGACGTGGGATGCACTTGTCAGTCTCACAAGTCTCCCTTCCTCTCCGCCTCCGGCAGTATTAAAAATCGACGCGGCAGCCCTCTCTTTCCCAGCGGCGGCGGCGGTGTGACGGCTCGAGGCGGAGGAAAAGGAGGAGGAGCCGAGTGACGCCGCGGTCAAGGACGAGCATTTACACGCTAGATTGGACGTGTGAAGCCGTGCTCGCATCGTTTGCGCCGACGGTGGTCAGAGTCCTCGACGAGTGCCTCTACAGCTACGAGTTGGCGGGTGGCGCCGCCGTCGAGACAGAGCAGCGCAACGCGGCCTCCCTCGCCAGCACACCATGGGAGGAGGAGCCAAGCACTGCCGCAAATCCGACCTCCGCCTCGCCATGCTCCATGGCAACCACGGACTCCAGTCGGCCGACACGGTGTTCCTCCCTCCCCGGCCACCCTAAGATGACGTGGGCGGCTCCGCAGCTACTGACAACTCCATCGCTGGAGGCGCTGAGCTCGCCACGCTCTTCCTTGGAGAATCCGCTGGTCGGTAGTGACCTACGCCATCTCCGTCTCCCGTACTTGGCTCCCTTTCCTACTCCTCCTCCGCCGCTGCAGCCAGGAAAGAGAGGGCTGCCGTGTCAATTTTAATTGGCAAACCTAATAGTAGCAAATAGTTAAATTTCCCTATGTAGAAACTTCCATACCAGTTAAGTATCACATAATACTTTCCCATTGTACTAAGACATAGTATCATACTTATATATCAAATTATCAACAAAGAATTATAAGCAATATTCAGGTTTTATTTGGAACTATACTTTCCCAACTTTCACACTCTCGACTTTTGTGCGTATGCTTCTCAAACTACTCAACGGTACTTAATTAATACTGCGTTAATATGTTTTCTGCGTGGAAGGTGAGGTTCTCATCCCCTTGATTCGAATACAGTCTAAGGTACAATTATGATGGTGCCCCAATAATATCACAGTGCTCACCCGCATCTCAGACAACTCAGATGTGCAAGCCAAACAGTTTTAAAAAAAAGATGTGCAAGCAAAAGAAATATGAAAATTATCCTCAAAAGAGGGGGCAATAACACATATGAAAGAAGCCCGATACTCTCCCATCAACGGGCTCACTCATAACGCTATCATACGGCCTATCCGTCTCGCTGACATGCAGCCCAAACCAGCCTACAAGACCTAATATACCACGTGCGCGCGGGAGCCTCTCGCGGAGAGGGCTTGCGGCGGCACGGCCCGTCCAGCGTTCATGTTCATGGAAGCACATCCCGTCCTTACTCTGCGACTGATTAGGATTCCGAAATCCGAGTCATCTCAAATTAATCAGGCTGCCGGGAACCCTACAAAATCAAACGCCCGAAATTCGCCGATTATTATTCGTTTATTCGCGGCACGGCCGGTCCAGCGTTCATGTTCATGTAAGCACATCACATCTTAATTCCGCGACTGATTAGGATTCTGAAATCCGAGTCATCTCAAGGTTAACCAGGCTGCCGTGAACCCTCCAAAATCAAATGCTCGAAATCCACCAATTATTATTCATTTATTCGCACGCAAATAGGGCAGGTAGGATGTTAGTAAGTCTGAACAAGATGGTGGGATAAATATTGTGGGTCAGGAACTGGAGACAAAAAAAAAGTATTTTGGGAACTAAACAGGCACTGAGGGTGAGGGACAAAGAAGTGCCGGTGCAATTGAAAGCTGAATTGAGAAAATCTAAAGTCAATTTGAACACAGGTATGTCTAACTCTTTTGCCATTTTCAATTCAGTTAATAGAGATGTTTTAGTTGATATTGTCAATATAAGTAATATTGTGTTGGAGAGAAATGAGTGTGAGATTGAGACAAATTTGACAGCCGTTTGTGTTAGAGAAGAAGCAAAGCTATGTTGTTTGCTGCGGAACAGAGTAAGTGCAATGAGCATCTGAGTTTATTGAGATTAGTGATGATGTTGAAGGGATGGTTAACGAGGAAGGAGGCAAGGAGAGGATTCTGCAGGGAAGGTGGAGTGATCCAATAAAAATCAAAGACTAAAGAATACATAGGATCTGAGCAGAAAAAGAAGGGGAGGAAAAAAAAAGTAAATCATGAGATTTTTTTTAGAATGTGAGAGGGATTAGGGCGACAAAGAAAGCTTAGGGAGTTAATTTTTGAACAAAGAATTGATGTGATATGTTTGCAAGAAACAATAAAGGGTTTAGAGTTTTTGAGGAGATGGCTGAGGGGATGGAGTGCTAATGTAAATAGTGTCCAAAAGAAGAGGAAGAAGGAATTGGAGAATGCTTTGGTACAGCTGGATAAGCAGATGACAGTGGATTTTTTGAAATTGAATGAAAAATCAGATATGAGATGGAAAAGAAGCTGGAAAACATTTACATTTAGTAGGAGATCTGGTGACAGAGAAGAGGAGGGGAAACTTGGATTTTACAAGGAGATGCTAATACAACCTTTTTCCATAAGGCTGCAAATGAAGAAAAAGGAAAAGCCATATCTTCTCTCTGCAAGAAGGGATGTTAATATCATAGAGCTCTCACAAATTAAACAGCACATCTATGCATATTATAAGGGGTTGTTTGGAAAAGAAGAAAGTTGGGAAGTTCATCTAAGTCCTGAAATCTGGCAAGATAAACTGAGATTGACTGAGGAGGCAAAAGTTTGGATGGTTAGACCCTTCTCTTTAGATTAAGTGGACAATGTGATGAAGACTATGAAAAACAATACAACTCCTGGCCCTGATGGATTCCCTATGGGTTTTTATAAACAAGTGTGGCCTCATATAAGGGTTTTAGTTAAAGAGATGTCAGATGACTTACACATGGATGAGCTGGACATAGATAGGATCAATTATGGGGTGATCTCTCTTTTGCCAAAAATCAGGGATGCAAACACAATCAAACAGTATAGACCCATCTGTCTAAAAAATGTGATTCTTAAAATTCTTACAAAGGCTGTGAATTTTAGGATGACTGAAGTGGCAAACAAAGTGATTAGTTGGTCTCAAACTGCCTTTATACCTGGAAGGAATATTTTAGAAGGTTGTGTTATTTTACATGAGGTGATGCTTGAGCTGAAAATTAAAAGGGATACTGGGATTATCCTCAAAATTGACTTTGAGAAGGCTTATGATAGGGTGAAATGGGATTTTTTGTATGAGGTCATGGACAAAAAAATTTTTGACTCCATAATGATGGGATGGATAAAAAAGATAACAGAAGGTGGGAGAGTAAGTATTAACATCAATGGTGAATAGGGACCTTTTTTCAAAACTTACAGGGGTTTGAGGCAAGGAGACCCCTTGTCTCCTATCCTTTTCAATCTTGTGGGTGACGCCTTGGCTGCCATTTTAGATAAAACCAAACAAAGGGGAGTCCTTAAAGATCTGGTTCCAAACTTAGTGGATGGGGGTTTGACTCACCTTCAATACACTGATGATACAATCCTATTCATTAAGAATTCCGATGAGAACATATTTGCCGTTAAGTTATTATTCTACTTTGAAGAGATATTAGGGATGAAGATTAATTATCAGAAAAGTGATGTATATGTCATAGGGGTGGAGGATAATGAGGGATTAAGAATTGCTAATATGTTGAACTGTAAGATTGGTATGATGCCTTTCACATACTTGAGTTTGCCTATGGGGGTTCGTCACGTCCTGATAAATTCATCCCGAAATAAAAATCATTTTCTAAAAGGAATAATAGAATTAATTAAAATTCGAAAAAAATTTGGCAAACACTAAAATACGTGCAAGAAAAATTTGAATGTGGCCCGGAGAATTTTTGTTAAATTCTCTTTGGTCTAAAAAGAGCACTCAAATTTTACTTGAATTTTCAGAGCACCGGAAATAATTATTAAGCAACAAAAACAATTAAGAAACTTTATATATTAAAAAGAAAGCTAAAAATAATCCTACTTCCTCCTTTGGGCCGTGTTCAGCCCAAAGTCTTTCTCTCCTCTCTCCCTTATCCCTCCTCTCTCGGGCCTCCTCTCCTCCCCGGCCCACTCCCTCCTCCTCTCCTTCCCGGCCCACTCCCTCCTCTCCTCTTCCCGCCTGGGCCTGCCCTGGCCCAAGCCGAGCTGCAGCCCTCCCGTGCACGCGCGCCGCACGCGCGCTGACCGCGCGGACCAGTGGGTCCCACCCGGTCGTCATCCTCCTCCCGCCCGGCTCCTCCTCTCTCTCCCGTGAACCCTAGCGCCGTTCCTCAAATTCGCCCCATTCAAGCCGGCTCTTTCCAAATTGATTAGGGGTATTAATCCCCTTTCCTTCCTCTCTCATTCCCCCTAATTTCCCCCTTGATTCGTGCCCTCAGTCGCCCGAAACGGCCGCGCCATCCCTGGCCACCTTCCATGGCCGCCGGCCGCCATTCTCGGCGCCGTTCCGCCCTCTCCCGTGCCCGGCTAGCTCCCCTCCGCTATAAAATGGGATCCCCTTCCTCCGTTCTCTTGTTTTAGCCTCCTCCCACGTCTCCCCGTGGCCGCACCACCTCTCCCCATCACCCTCATCTCTCTCCTGCGCCGCCGGCCACCTCCAGCCGCCTCTGCCGCTGTGCCTGTGCACCGGCCGTCCGTGCCGTCGCCACCCGCGGCGTCGCAGCCGCCTCCTCTCCCCTGGGTTGTCCCCCGTTTAGCGGAGAGAGCACCGGAGGCGCGTTCCCGCCGGCGTCCAGTGGCATTGCCGCCACTACACCGTCTCCGGCCGGCTGCTGCTCGTCGCTAGAGCGCCAGCCGATGTCGCCGTCTCCCCCCTCGACGTCGCCGCGTCGACCTCCACCCAGGCCTGCCCTTGGATTCGCCGGAACGCCGTCGTCCGCGCCGCCCCTCCTTCGGTCACGTCGGCACCCATCGGCAGCCCCTTCCGCCGTGCCAGTGCGCTAGCCGACGTCGCCGTCTCCACCTTCGGCATCGCAGCGGCAAGGTCGTCCTCGGCTTCGCCTCCCCTCCATCCGAACCCCGCCAGTCTTCGTCGTCGTCCTCTCGTCGTTCCCGGTCGCGCTCGTCGTGGCGTTCGTCCTTCGTCAAGTCGTTCTCGTCCGCCGTCCATGTTCCGTCAAGTGAGCCGCTGCAGCCCCGTCGTCGTCCTCGTCCTCGGCTCCGTGTCGTCAAGCCCTACGCTGGTCGTGTCTCATCTTCGTCCAAGGATCACCGCCGAAGTTGTTCCCTCGCCGTTCGCCTCCATCGTCCCCAAGCCGTCTCCGCCGCGCCCGTTCGTCGTCGTCGTTCCCACGCCTCGTCGCATGGTGGTAAGGATCCCTCCTTCGCTGTCCGCCCTTGTCCTTTCGGTGTTGCCACCGTGCCCGTTGTGCGGTTGTTGGCCCCGGTACCCGTGCATCGGTGTCGGCAGTGGTTCGCGTGCGCGGGTGGTGACCGTGTAGTGTTCATGTTAGTGTGCCCGCTCGGTAGCCGCGTGGTTTCCACGTGTGCAGCCCGCGTGGTGTCTAGTGGAGTCCGTTTGTCGGCCACTCGCCTCGGTTGACACACGGGGTCCGCTTCCGTTGACCCGTGAACCGTCTCTATGTACCCGGTCCACCATGGTCCTTTAGGTTGACATGTGGGGTCGACATGTTAACGGTGCAACCTTCCTATCTTTTCTAGGCTAGCGCTTACACACATTTTATAGTTGCAAAGACTAATTATAATAATCCGCAAATCTCCATATAACAACATTAAACTTCGGATGACCATGTCTTGGTCATACGAACCCCGAATCGACCCGTTCAAGTCTCTTAATGTTTGTTATAACCTAAAGAACCCTGTGCTTTCTTTTTATGTATTGTTATTGCTTCTTTATAGGCTTGTAGCTTTACTTGTGTGCTTCACGTAGCTTCTGTCGTTTCGGAGGTTCCCGAAGCGTGGTTCGCGGTCGGCGCCGAAGGTTCGGAAGGCCGTTCTCTCTGAGCAAGGCAAGTCGCATCATCCTTGAGCATATTGAATCCCAGTTTATAAAATTATTTTGATTTAAATTATTGCATTATCGCTTTATTTAAATTCCCGCGTTATCACTGTTTTATTTAGCAATACCTATTAATCCTTGTTATAGCCTTATCATTACTATTGTTTATTATCACCTCGCTTACCCTAGGAAAACAAAACCCCAACTAGTGGGTATTGTATTAATGGTTCCACTAGTATGAATTTAGGTAGATGCTTCGCTGATTAATTAGGCCACACTAGATGGTTTTATAACTTTAGACTTTGGGAGTTCTCATATCATTTGGATATTATGGAATGGTTGGCTTGTGATGGAATTGAACACACACCTCCCCCTCTATTCAAACTCCCAAATGGTTTTAGGCTGGGCTCGAGGTGCATGGTTTTGCTAGGAGCACCTCGGCCACCATAAGGACCGGTCTTCGGGCCTCTGTTGCAAAGCACTACCGTACTAACTACATGTCTAATGGGTAAGGCTTAACTCGGTGCTCAGTCTAGTCCTGAACAAAAAGACACGGATAGAGATGGATGAAGTCGTTGCGACGATGGATATCTCTGAGGCAAATGAAGGCTACGCGAGCTACGGCTTGGTTATCGAGATGTCTAGGCAAATGAAGGCTACACGGGTCGGTGCCCGTTAGTCGAGATGCCATGGCACTGGACTAGTACGCGGGTGGTCTCACCCTATGTGTGTGGCGCACCCGGTCTAGATCCTGTTGCTAGGGGCTCAATCCTGGCCTGCTTGTCCGGGATACTGGCCGTAGGTAGGGTTGGGTCGGTACTTTTGTTCACGTCTAGGATGGGTGAAGGGTTATGTCACATGTTTACGACGGGTTCCAAGGCCATGGAATGCGGAGTAAAGATATGTCTTGTGGGTAAAGATGTACACCTCTGATCAGAGTAAAATCTATTCGAATAGCCGTGCCCTTAGATATGGGCAAGCCTAGCAATGTACCCAAGTTAGTGGTTTAATTCTTAAAATTTGCTTAACAACTAAAATATGGAAAGGTTGGCCTGGGTTGGCTTGGGACGAGCTAGGACCCAGGTCGGGTTGCCAGTTCGGTCTGAATCATCATAGGCCTTGGGTTAAGGCAGGTTCGTGTGGGTCCACGGCCTTGATTAATAATATTGTGTAGCTCTAGGATCGTGTTTACATAATAGCTTTGGGCAACTAAGTGACTTTTAAATGTTGTTTTCTGCAAAGCTTAACCCCTATACTATTTCCCCTTGTACCCCCTTGCATTAATCATGTTGCCGGTGTGGCTTGCTGAGTACTGTGGTTGTGCTCATTCTTGCTCTACCTCCCGCCCCCTCAGTAAGTGGAGCTTTGGAGAAGAAGTATTAGGTGGAGTCCTGGCTTATACCCTAGTTGAGCGCCTGTGAATATGGAGCCGTAGGCCCGCTAGTCCGCTGCTGTTTATTTTTTTTGTCAGGCCTGAAGTGCCTTTGTAATAATGTAAATATTATCGATATAATAAAGATGTATCTTTTATATCATGTTTGTGTGGTGTACCCCGGCTTTTCCTGGGACGGGGATTAATACACTAGCGTTCTGGAAAAGGTATTTTTCCGGGCGCGACAGGGTTGACAGAATTGGGATGAGAGACCTATCTCCAATCTTTCAGAAAGTTGAGAAGTGACTTTAGTCTTGGAAGAGTGGTTACATGACTTATGGTGGCAGGGAGATCAAGATTAACTCATGTTTGTCTAGTGCACCCATGTATGCTATGGGTTTCTACCTTTTGCTTGAGGGGTTTCACCAAAAAATGGACACAATTAGGGGGAACTTTTACTGGCGGGGTTGGGGAAAAAAAGAAATATCATATGATAAGATGGGATACTCTGTGCAGGCCCAAAGAGTTTGGGGCAATGGGCTTTTTGGATACTAGAGCAATGAATCTTTACTTACTCAGTAAATGGGTTATGAAAATTGGAAAGTGGAGCACCTGATGTTTGCTTGGAGGTACTGAGAAGGAAATATTAGAGAAATTGTAATTTTTTCACAAGGAATGGGAGTGGTGGCTCTCAAATTTTGGATGGGTTTGTTGAAATGCAAAGAGTGGCTTTCCAGGCTAGTCACAAAGGAAGTGCACAATGGAAGAGATGTGAGTTTTTGGAATGATGTTTGGTGTGATAATGTACCTTTGAAAGTTAGATTTCCTGATCTCTTTGAAATTATTCATGATCAAAATGCTACTATCAAGGATATGGTGGTAGAAGGAGAATGGAGCTTGGAGTTTAGAAGAAATTTAGAGGTTGGGGAGCTTGTAGAGTTAATTGGGGAAGCTCAGATGGGGACTGATAAAGACAATGTCTGTTGGCCTCATACTGAAAAAGGGGTGTTCACCACAAAATCATTGTAGAAAATTTTAACTTTTGGGGTATTAAATGGGGGCAGTTTGGAAAGGTAGAATTCCTCTAAATATAAAACTTTTTTTGTATTTAGTTGGGAGAGGGAGACTCCCCTGTGCTGAGCAATTGGTGAAAAGGAATTGGAAGGGGGAAATGAGTTCTGTTAACTCTGTTTACAAACTAAAAATACTAACCATGCTATCTTTTGTTGCTCTTTAGCTGTTTTTTCCTGGTGTGTGTTTAAGGTGGCTATAAACTTGAATTCCTTACCAGGATCTTTGTGGGATTGTTTTGGGCTAGTGAGGTGTGACAAGGAATCTAGGGTGTAGTTGCTGATGATGGCTAGCTTCTTTTGGGCTATTTGGCTAACTAGGAATGATTGGGTTTTTAACAATATCTTGGTGAAATCACCCTTGCAGATGGCTTACAAAGCTCTGTCTTTCTCTCAGAAGTGGAGTATGCTGTTAAGAGAGGAAGAAAGAGCAATCTTGGGAGGGTGGCATGAAGTTGTGTTGGGGAAGTTGGTTCAACTGAAACCACAACATCTACCATCGTCTATCTAAGTTATTTTGCTTGTATCTAGTTTGGTCCAACTCCAGAAGGGTTCTATTTGGATGATGTTCCTGTAGTGTGCTGTGTTTAGAAAGCTGGATGTTCCCAGCAAGAGAAAAGTATGAATTACCCTTCCAAACTATCGCGGTCGTCCGAATTACCCCCCTAACCACAAAACCGGACATTCTTCACCCCCAACTATGCAAACCAGATGAATTACCCCCATCGACCCAATCAGCGGTGGTTTTTGTCTATGTGGCGTACGCGTGGCAGTCCAGTCAGCAATTTATTTATTCAAAAATAGGTGGGCCCCATCTGTCATACTCCTATTGCACTTTTCCCCTTTCTCTCTCTTCTCTCTCTCACTCTTCCTCTCTTTCTCTTCTCTCTCTCCGTCTCACGCACACAGCGGCAGGCGGGGGGCGGCGAGTGGCGGCGAGGGATGAGGTGGCGAGCGGCGGCGGGGTGCGGCAGCGGCGGCGAGGCAAGGCGGCGGAGGGAGCTCGCGTTGCTCGAGCGAGGCGAGGCGGTGGCGGAGGAGGCGAGGCGGCGGAGAGGGGACGAGGCGATCGGTCAGTGTGTGTCGTGTTCGATTGATGCGTTGCTTTCGATCAATCTACATGTACAGATGATCGATCAGTCGATCGGATCGATTGCTGTATTTTTGTTGTGTTTGGTGATGAGATGGAGGTTAAGTGGTATGGTTAGTGTGCGCTAATGGCGGTGGTTTGGTTTGGGGGTGGTTGTGTGCGTGTGGTTGCAGGGTGGAGAGCTTCAAAGAGCACCAGGATGCGTGTAACTTTAGACGGGTGTGCAGCGAGGTCGTGCCCGTGGTGATGACGCTGCCGGTCATCCGTCCCGCGGCGCTGCGGCATCATCATCATCATCATCCGCCGCCGCCGCCTGAGCTGCAGCTCCTCCCAGCGTCCACCACGGCGCCGTTGGCCGCCGCGTTCTCGTCCAACTCCATGACCACCGGCTCCTCCCACGAGCAACACGCGACGACGATGACGATGACGAAGCTGCAGCTCTTCATCGGCCCCGCCGTCGTCGTCGTTGCGGCGTCTGACAGCGGCGCCGCGGCCACGGCAGCAGGAGGGGAGGAGGAGGAGCAGCGGGAAGAGGTGAGGCACGCGCTAGAGAAGGCGGACGCGGCGCGGGAGCGGGCGCGCGAGGAAGCCGCGGCGGCGGAGCGCGTGCTGGAGGACGCCCGCCGCCGCCTCGCTTCGCTCGAGCAGCGCGAGCACCCCCTCCTTCGCCGCACCTCGCCGCCGCTCGCCGCCTCATCCCCCGACGCTCACCGCCGTCCTCCCCGCCGCTCGCCTCCTCCGCCGCACCCCGACGCCGCCGCCTCGCCTCGCTCGAGCAGCGCGAGCTCCCGCCGCCGCCGCCGCTCGCCGCCCTCCGCCTGCCGCTGTGCGCATGAGACAGAGTGAGAGAAGAGAGAGATAGGAAGAGTGAGAGAGAGAAGAGAGAGAAAAAAAGTGAAATAGGAGTATGACAAGTGGGTCCCATATTTTTTAAATAAATAAATTGCTGACTGGACTGCCATGCGTACGCCACATAGACCAAAACCACCGTGGATTGGGTTGAGGGAGGGTAATTCATCCAGTTTGCATAGTTAGGGGTGAAGAATGTCCGGTTTTGTGATTCAGGGGGGTAATTCGGACGGCCACGATAATTTGGGGGGATAATTCATACTTTTTCCTCCCAGCAATAATGTAGTATGTTTGTGTTTTTGTTTTCGTTTTGTGTAAGACTCTGTTCCTGTAATCCTTTCGGCTTTCTCCCAAAAGCCGGATCAATGCAAGTTGATCTGTTCTAAAAAAAATAGGGCATACAGAGGAAGATACGATGTTGAGCTCCAAGCGATCGTTGTGGGATCAACACAGCAGCAACATCGCCACGTCCAGTAAAAGGTCGCAGTGGAGGGACGACGATAAACACCTCTACATGGTGCTTGATTGAGACATGGGATACGTCATCCACAAGCTGGACATCGACGAGTTCACCGATTCCGGTGCCGGCGCTGGCGCAGCCATGTTCCACCACCTTTCTTAGCCAGTCACCGTCCACATAGAGGCGCCGGTGGACTACTCCTTCCCGGCCATGGTCGCGGTCGGCAGCAAGATCGTCATCGCCACGCATGCCCTCCATGAGGATTCTCCCGTCTTCATGTACGACACAGGGACGTCGTTGATGGCCACTGGCCCTCACCCCACAACGACGCTGATGCCGGGCATCATGGTGCCCGTCGACGGCCGGTGGCTGTATGCGCTGGACCCTCGCAGCACGTCGAAGCACTACCTCCAGACAGTGACGGAGACAGCGTGGGGGCGGGGGGGGTCTCAAGACCCCACTACCCCCTAACAAACCATTAGAGCCCGCATAATACCTAATCCTAAGAAGGGGCTGAGATAGACTTTGTCTGAGATTTTTAGAAGGCCCTAAAGGCTTAGAAGTCCCAAAATATCCCCCACAACCCCACCCAACCCTAATCTCCTTCCTCCTACTAAAGAGAGGCAGAGACTCACGGAGTGGCGGCGTAACTCGCGGGCGGCGGCGGCATACGAGCGCGAGTGCGCGCGCGACGGCCGACGGCTTCCAGTTCCAGCCTTCCAGGCGAAGTTGCGGCGACCGGCGACACTGCAGCAGCTAGGGCACGCGGTGCGCCGGCCGCTGGCCGCTGGGGCCTGGGGGCCCCGAGCGGCAACAAGGGGGTGGGCCGACGGGGGGACGCGGCGGCGCGGCGCGGCAACAAGCAGGGAAGGGGGCAAGGGGCAAAGGGTGGCTGCTGGCAGCAGCAAGGGGCAAGGCAGGAACTCAGCAATTAAGGATTTGAGGGAGTGAGGTATATAAAATTTCTAATTTGTCATTTAAAATCAATTTCAATTGTCAAGTCTAGTTGTTATTAATAGTTCAAGTTTTCAAGAAATCAGAGATATTGAATTGAAAATTTTGTTTGTGATTCCTAGTTTGCTACTTGTTATATTGCTAGATTGTGAAGATGTCAAAAAGAACTGATGAGGACATCCCTTCCAACGATACATCCATGCCTAAGCACAGCAAGGACCAATGACTAGAGCTCGAGCTCGTGAACTTAATTATCAGGTAAAGTCATTCCTAGCTACTCATATAAGTTCTTCTCAGAATTGGGTGCTACTAAGTGGTTGTTATGATCTACTTGTTAGGAATATGGGAGAAGATCCAGATCGCAAACAACACTAGCAGCGCTGATTTGATGAAGTCAATGCTCTTCACTCCGATGGCCAATTGGGGCAAATGAGTACTTGTTGGAAAGATCTTGTCGTCTACTTTCAGCTATGTGTGGCCTCACCATCAGATTCGACCCAAGCTGCTCAGAATAACGAAAATAGTTTTCACATCAGAAACTTGGGCTTGGGCCTTGTATCTTTACAGCCCATTAGGGGTCCACAAAAACTAGGGTTTGCTCCCACCTCCTCTCCTAGTCATTCCTCCACCTATATAAACCCCTAGCAGCCACTATTTTGCATTTTGAGTTTTGTTTAGATGTAAGTTTAGCTTCAGCTACTTCCTTGTACTCGCGTGTGCCAGCTAGAAAACCCGAATACTTGTATTCAGAACCCCATTTTTGTTTGTTTCAATTTCATCATTTGAAAGTGTCGTTAGCTGTTTCCTTGTCAACTTGTTCTTGCTTGTTCTTCGATTGCTTGTAGGTTCAAGGTTGTTCTTGGCACGGCAAGAACAACAACAATGTGGAGTTGATATACCGGTTGCTAAGGCATAGCACCCCCATGGTAGTTGTAGTCGGACCACCAACGTCGTCTCCTTCCCCAAATCGAAGTTTATCCTCGTCTCATCGAAAGATCGAGAACCCCCGTTGCTGCATCAAGTGGTATCAGAGCTCAAGTTGCTCGGCGAGAGATTTTTCAATCCTTTGTTTTTACCTACAGCCCATAAAAAAACCTCAAAATAGGTCAGATCCAAAATCACCAAAACAAATTGAGCCTTTGTTGTTCTACTTAGTCTTTGCTTGCTGAGTTTTCGGTTGCATCGATTGGTTGAGTTACTGGTTGTAGTAGTTTAGTCCTTTAGAGTTTCAGGTTCTGCTGACAATTTCGTCACCACAAGCACTTCCACCATCACCTCTTTCATCTTCATCCCGCTGCCACCATCACCACCATATTCACCACGAATCCACCTTCATCCACACCAAATTTTCGTCCACCACAACCAACAGCACTCTCATCACTATATCAGCCACCCCCAAATGCATTTATTGCTGCCTCCACCAATAGCCAACCCTTTTGCAACTTTGTGAAGTGAATTAGCCCTTCCAAAGAAAGCATTTAAGTGCTCTCACTTTTGACTTGTTGGCTGAACCAAGTAACTCCAACCAGCCCATCATTACTCCATTGTGTTGACATGTTGGCTGAATGAAAAGAGAAGAAGTTGTTCCTGCTATTTTGAGTAATTTCGAAATTCATTGGGAAAAATTTTCAGCTTTGAACTAGTTTATAAAAAAAGGAAGAAGAAAAAGGAAAGAAAAAAAATCAGAAGTGACAAACAAGGAGAAGAAGAAAAGAAAAAAAATAGAGAAGAAGTTGTTACTGTTATTTTCCTTGTGTTCTTTTGGTGCAATTTTGAGTGGCTACACTTGTGAGTAGGTTCGTCTCTCTAACATGGTTTTACCTAGGACCAACACAATACCATCATTGAGCGATTATTCAACTTGCTTGATTAATGTGGTTCTATGTCACACCCTAAAAATCCTAAATATATAAATTGTTGTTTAATTGGAATTATTAGAAATGATTTTAAAAGCCTAGAAGAGAAGATCTAATTTTAAATAATAAATTCCAATATAAAATGGGGCCAGATAAAATTTTATTAAATACTTTGCTTAATTCTATAATTCCTAGATTTTTCTGGGATTTATTTGAGCTAAGGAAGTATTTTTAATAAATGGAATTGCATTTCATGAATAATTTAAATTGGAAAAAGTTTTAAAAAGTCTCTTTTGGCTTTGGGCCGAAAGTCGGCCCAAAACCCTCTCTCTCTCTCTGGCCCAAGCCGGCCCAGTCCGCAGCCGAGCCGCCGCTCGCGCGCGCGCTCCCGCTCGCTGACAGGTGGGGCCCACCTGTCGGACTCTTCATCTTCCTCGCGCCGCCGCCGCCCGAAACCCTAGTGCCGCGCCGCCGCCATCTCCTTCCAAATCCGGCCGATCCTTTCCGTTTCCGATGAAATCGATAGAGGGGAAATGATCTTCTCGATCTCCTCTATCTTTTCTCTTTTGGAATCATCGGCTAAAATCGTTTAGAAATCCGTGGATTCGAGGTCGAATCGGATCGGTCTCTCTCCTCCGAACCCTAGACTTTCCTTCTCGTCGCCGGCCGCCGTGGGCCTTCGCCGCCGTGTCCTTGCCCCTATAAAAGGATCCCCGGTGTCTCCGCTACCCGTCGCCACCCTCGCCTTCGCCTCTCGTCGCCGGTAGAGCTCTAGCACCGTGTAGCTTAGCGCCACCGTCGCCGCCGTCGCTCCAGCCGTGCGCCGCCGTCGCTCCGGTCGTCACCGTCGCTCGGGAAGGCCGCCGTCGTGGTCGCCGTCGCGTCGCCGTCCTCGTCCGCCCCTCCGCCGTCGCTGTCGACCGCCGGAACACCGTCACCGTCGTCAAGCCGGAGGTCGCCGCCGCTTCTTCTTCGCCGCTGTCGCCGTCCGTTGTTCTTCCGCCGCTTCTTTGGTCACCGGTGAGTTCGCCGTGCCGTCCGCTACCCGTAGGTGCTCTCCGTTCGCGCCGCCGCGCCGTCGTTCGCCGGCGAGCTCACGCGGTTCGGTCGCCGCCGGAGATGACGTCATCGCCGACGTCATCGATGCCATCCGCCGTGGTCCGGCCGTGGACCGGTCGATCTCGGCCGTTCGTTTTGGATGGGTCGATCTCGGCCGTCCAATCTCGTGAACCGTCGCCGTGCACCCGGTCCACCACAAACCCTAGCCGCTGACGCAATAAATCCTCTTTTCCTTTTCAAAAATAATTCATTATTGCGTCATAATTTAATTAAAATCCATATAAGTGTTTTAATCCGATTTAATCTTTAAAAATTCATAACTAATTCATCTTAGCTCAGATTTAGTTGGTTCAAGTCTCTAAATTTTTCTAAAATTGAGATCTACATGTTAAAAATATCCACATGTACTGTTCATGCTTGTTTATGTGCTGTTTTGGTGTTTTGCTCTTTTCTGTTTAGATTCCGACATTTCCGGAGAGTCCGTTTTCGCAGGAGAAGAATTTGAGGAGTTCCAAGGCCAGCAAGGCAAGTCACACAGATCCCAAACAACCCTTTGAGCATGTTGATCCCGTTTAAAGCTATTATTTCTATTCAATTATTGCATTTATTTTCGAATGTCATTGGGTGGAATTAACCTATTGTTTGTTATAGCCCTTTTGTTCTTGATTACTTTATTCCTTGATACCTTGGGTTATTATAAATTGACTAGTTGAGCTTTATATATCGGTTCAGCTAGATATTAGATGTGATTGCTTAGCCATGCTTAGAAACTTTAGCACACTATTGGGATAACTTATGACTCACTATTATTTAATGATGGCTTAATGATAACTCATGATGGTTAATCATGATTGGTTAATTAATTAATTTGCCAACTAAAAACTGATAATGGTGGGTTGTGAGCACATGGTTTTGATGGTCGTGCTCATGACAATTAAGGACCGGTTCACGAGTTTCGGTTGTGAAACATTAACCGTGCCAACCACAAGCCAGCGTGGGCAACGGCTTTACCTTTTGTATAGCATGGTTCATTGCGGGGCACCAGACTGAGAAGTGGCGGAGATAAGCCCACGGGGGTCGCTGGGGAGTCCATGCCTTGTTTATAAGGGGGTGATTATGATCCAGGAACGGTGCGCTGTGGTGGATTGTGTTGTGCGAGGGGTACTGTCACAGCTCCTTTCTGAGGTACCGTGGTGGTATCAAGGCGCATGGTGACATGTCGTGGGGCTGTGTCTTGTGGGTACAGTGGTACACCTCTGGTCAGAGTAAAACTATTCGAATAGCCGTGCCCGCGTTTATGGGCGGGTCTAACAATGTCTTTCGTGATTAGTCTCACACCTCTCATCATAATAAAAGATACTATGACTGGTAATAATTTGATTAGCTCCTGGTTTGGAATGGTATATTCCTGGTTTGGAGATAGAACTGTGCAGCCGGGATTGGTTGTTCAGAATGGTTGGGCCTATGCAACAGGGTATGTTGTATAGCGTTGGATTAATAATGTTTAATTATTACTTAACTGTTTTATTAAATTCTGAAATGTCTATTAAATGCTGTTTATGCAAATGAAACCCTACTATGCCATACTATGCCATCCTTTGTTATCCTGTGCACTTGCATAATTGCTGCGTGGCTTGCTGAGTATGTCATATACTCACCTTACAATCATTCATCAGAGGAGGAGTTCTACAGTGATGCTGATGGTGTGGAGGATTAGGTGTAGCCCTGGTCAAGCTGCCTGTGGAGTGGAGTCGTCTGCGCTGTTTATCTTTTTTTTTCCGCTGCTGAGATCTTTATTGATTGAGAGGAACTATCTACCTCTGTAATGACATTTGATTCGCTTATTAATTAGAGTAATAATTGTACTCTATTATCAATTTGTTATTGTGTGCCTCGGCTGATTCCTGGACGAGGGTTCACACACATGTAAGCGTTTGGAATTTTGGATAGAAATTCCGGGCGTGACATTCTAGCTGTACCTTGACATTACTTGCAGCCACCTATAGCTCCACAAATTTTTATCTACTACCATCACAGGATCGTGCTTGTTGTTGGCTCTGGTACTACTAACCATTGTTGTTGTTCTTGCTGGTTGCCAACGCCTTTTACATAGCAAAGTAAGAACATGTAAGAACTCGTTTGCACAAGTTTGGTAGAAATGGAGATGGACAACACCTAGCTCCAATAGTTGATAGGACATATCTCTTGTGAATTGTTGCTTCCTACTCCCTCCATTCCATAATATAAGGCACAACCACTTTTCTTAGATGTTCCATAATATAAGGCATGCATGCAAGCATACAATTAACTATGACATCTTCTCCATTAAATTATTATTTTTTAAATCCTCCACTCTCATGTTATCTAATCCTATTGGATGCATGCATTATATTTATTAGGATGATTCAAACTACAAGATGATAATAATTATTGTTGGTCTTTGGGTTAAGGGTGGTTGTGCCTTATATTTTAGAATGGAGGGAGTATTAACCATGACAAGAGGATCAGGGGAGCACCCTCAACATTCACCACGTACGAGGGGCATCATACAACATTTTGAGCACCAAGTGAGGGAGCATGCTGAAGGCCTTGATGAGGATGTTAGGGTCGCCAATGATCGCCTTGGTCAATTGGAGGCTACTCAAATTGACACCAACTCCAAGCTTTCCTCATTGGAGATGCCCCTTGTGGCTGTGAACACTTCTCTTGCAGGTATCTTGAATACATTGGAGAGAATGGGCCAAGATGGTCATGATGGACCGGCTAGGCGCAACCACATTGGCCATGAAGCTAATAGCAGCGTCGCAGCAAGGGAAGAAGTGGACTACGCTGCTGACACCGAGCTTGATGAGGAGGTACTTGGTCGTCCACAATGACAACAGCGCCGACAGCGCCATGGAATGGGCGCTCCACCACGGCGGGAGGTACGTGATAATGACGATTCTTTAGGCAAGATCAAGTTTACCATTCCTTACTTTGATGGAAAATATGACCCTGATGCATATCTTACTTGGGAGTTAGCCATTGATCAGAAATTTGCTTGTCATTCCTGAGAATAAATGTGTTAGGGCTGCTACTAGTAAGTTCACTGATTTTGCATCTATTTGGTGGAGTGAATTTGTTCGTTCCAATCCAAATAACACTCCACAAACCTGCGATGCAATGAAAAGAGTCATGCGAGCTAGATTTGTTCCTTCATATCATGCACGAGATTTGCTGTATAAATTGCAACAACTTAGACAGGGAATCAAATATGTAGAAGAGTATTATCAAGCTTTGCAAACAGGAATGCTTCGTTGTGGTTTGGTGGAAAATGATGATGCTGGTATGGTGTTGACGGTCGTTAGTGATCAGTTTCGACCGTAAATATTACCAAAATAGAGGAGAAATAGTTATACTTGCAAGGCATATTTATGTTAGAATAATAATATTCCACTAGTATTAGGTTTACTAACCTTTTGCAGAGAATAACCATAAAGTGGAGGAGAATCGACATCGAATCAGACAATAAATTAATCGTACGATGTCGAGAATCAGACTTATGTATGAATGGGCCAAGAACTCATAATTGACACGATGAATTGGGCAAAAATTCACAAGTCTTCGCAGAGAAGCAATAGAGGAGGCCACCTGCCGAGTTTGGGCTAGGTCGGCCCAGCCCATGGTTCGGCCGAACCTCCCGTGGCACCAATGGATGCAGGGTTTTGATGGATGGCTGGGATTGATCCCCAATGACAGTTGGAGGGTATTACTGACCTT
Source organism: Oryza glaberrima (assembly GCF_000147395.1). Taxonomy (NCBI): domain Eukaryota; kingdom Viridiplantae; phylum Streptophyta; class Magnoliopsida; order Poales; family Poaceae; genus Oryza; species Oryza glaberrima. Next base: position 18,149,375 of record NC_068327.1, on the reverse strand, counting down.
TCCAACCGTCATAACCGTCATTACATGCCTATAAAAGGAGCTCCTCTTATCACTTCACTCACACACCTCAAGCAAAGCTCTCTCATATTCTCTCAAGTTTAGTTTAGTGTTCTTAAGCTAGTAGAGCAGGAATAGAGTAGAAATCGGAGTCCGGAAGCCTTCGGGTATGGCTCTAGTAGCTTTCCTTTCCTCTTTTGTAAGCTTTGTACATTTATTAGAATACTCTTCTTTATACATTTCTGGTATTGAAATACTTTCTGAGTATATGAATGCCAACTTTACTTTATATTCATGTTATACTGATTGTACTGCTAGCTTATTTGGGAGATGCATAGGTACAAGTATAGTGTTTGCTTATGCAATTGCTCTATGTCATGACGATGATATTAGAGTAGTATCTGGTAGTTTAGGAGTGGTGTCTAGATTACGGGATATCATTATTTGGGGTTATATGCTGCGAATGAGAGGTGGGCCGCTGATGGTGACAGCTCAGTACGTGTATTCCTCCACACGTGTATATAGTCCTAAGTTAATTTCCAGGGGAGGGTACTCCTCTGTATTTAGCCCCGGTTGTATGGTCATGACAGGTTGTCGTAAGGAACTCAGCAGTCAGGGGTGGCTTCTCGAAGTACCAGGAGGACATTAGATAGAGGGTATTAGCTAGTTAATCAGATAACTAGAATGTATGTATACCATGTATACTAGAAGTATAGGAATACATTCTCTTTCTATTTTCTTTCCACTTAGCTTAGGTAATTTAGTATGAAAATGAGTAGTTCCTGGCTTATGTGTCACTCTACCCTTTGATTATCTTAACCCCTGCTTAGACTATGATTATTATCTCTCTACTATGATCTTCCCACGGGATTAAATAAATACGATACCCTTGGAATACTCTCGGGTGAAATGCTATAATGGTATATCCGTGCGTTTGCGGATGAACTCTGTAACCATAATATAACAGGATTATTTCTGCGCCATTGCCTAGTAATGTCGTTAAGAAATACCAACATATGGCTAGATTCATGGGTGGGCTAAATCGAGAAATTTAGAACATTCTAGCCTACAAAGAATATAATTCAATTAACCGTTTGTTTCATCTTGCTTGTAAAGCTAAAAGGGAAGTGCAGGGACGAAGAGCTAGCTTCCGGACTAACATTTATGCAGGTTGTACTAGCTCTTGGACACCTTCCGACGCTGTTGCACCGTCAACTCGAGCAGCAGCACCATCGTCCTCAAGCAACAAGCAACGTTCCTCCACGACAAACTCTACACCATGCCCGAGTGAACCAACAAGAGGGATTGCTGCTACACCTTCCAAGAGTTCATCATTAGTGGCATCATCAGGAAGGACAAGCGATATTCAGTGCCTACACTACAAGGGCTTTGGTCACATGTGCAAGGACTGCCCAAGCACTCGTGTAATGATCGTGAGAGCTGATGGTGGGTACTCCTCCGCTGGTGATTTAGATAAAGAAACCTATGCTTTGCTTGCAACTAACAATGCAGGGGAAGGTGACGCGCCCCACCAAGATGAAGAACACATTGGGGCCGAAGCTACAGAGCACTATGAGAGCCTCGTGGTGCAGTGAGTGCTAAGTGCACAAATGGAAAGGGCTGAACAAAATCAACGCCACACCTTGTTTCAAACCAAGTGTGTGATCAAGGAACGCTCTTGCCACGTGATCATAGATGGAGGAAGCTGCAATAATTTGGCTAGTGCTGAAATGGTGGAGAAACTTGCATTGAGCACACAACCACACCCGCAGCCCTACTATATTCAATGGCTTAATAGTAGCGGCAAGGTAAAGGTAACACAATTGGTAAGAGTATATTTTGCCATTGGTTCTTATCATGATTCAATCAACTGTGATGTTGTGCCTATGCAAGCATGTTCTATGTTATTAGGTAGGCCATGGCAGTTTGATAAAGATTCTTTATACTTTGGCAAATCCAATCAGTACTTCTTTGTGCATAATGGAAAAAAGCTTGTGTTACATCCTATGTCTCCTGAAGTTATTTTAAAGGATGAACTTGCTAGAGCTAGCAAGCAAAAACTTTAGGAGCATACTAGGAGTGAGCATCATATTATGGCTAATGAACTTGAGAAGCATAAGAAGAAATGCACCAACTCTGTTCAAAATAATAAAAATGAGATTAAGCTGAAGGGATCTTGTTTCATTGCAACAAAATCAGATTTGGACGAAGTTGATCCTGACACTTCTGTTTGCTATGCTTCAGTTTGCAAAGAAACTTTATTTTCACTCGAGGATACTTCTATTTCTTTGCCTCCTCTGGTCACTAACCTTTTGCAGGAATACGCCGATGTTTTCCCAAAGGAGGTTCCACCGGGGCTGCCACCAATTCGAGGGATTGAGCACCAGATTGACCTCATTCCTGGGGCCTCTTTGCCAAACTGTGTGCCATACAGGACCAACCCAAAGGAAACAAAGGAGATACAACGTCAAGTGCAAGAATTACTCGACAAGGGGTATGCGCGTGAGTCTCTTAGTCCTTGTGTTGTCCCCATGCTTTTAGTTCATGGCTTATGGCGCATGTGTGTGGATTGTAGAGCAATTAACAACATCACAATCAGATATCAACATCCTATCCCTAGGCTAGATGATATGCTTGATGAACTGAGTGGTTCACTTGTGTTTTCTAAAATTGATATGCATAGTGATTACCACCAGATTCGCATGAAGTTAGGAGATGAATGGAAAACAACTTTTAAAACTAAATTCGGCTTATATGAGTGGTTAGTCATGCCCTTTGGTCTCACTAATGCGCCCAGTACTTTCATGAGATTAATGAATGAAGTTTTACGTGCTTTCATTGGCAGATTTATGATGGTATATTTTGATGACATTCTCATATATAGCAGATCAATAGAGGATCATCATGATAATTTGCGTGTTGTTTTTTATGCTCTACGTGATGCACGTTTATTTGGTAACCTTGAGAAGTGCATATTTTACATAGATCAAGTCTCTTTTCTTGGCTATGTTGTGACTCCGCAGGGAATTGAAGTGGATCAAGCCAAGGTTGAAGCCATACATAGTTGGCTGGTTCCAACAACGATCACACAAGTGAGAAGCTTTCTATGAGTTGCTGGGTTCTACCGCCACTTTGTGAAGTATTTTAGCACCATTGCAGCCCCACTACATGAGCTTACCAAGAGGAATGTGACATTCACTTGGGCTGCAGCACAAAGGAATGCATTCAAGACTTTGAAAGATAAGTTAACATATGCACCATTACTCCAACTTCCTAATTTCAATAAAACTTTTGAGCTTGAATGTAATGCTAGTGAGATTGGATTGGGTGGTGTGTTGTTATAAGAAGGTAAACCTGTAGCATATTTCAGCGAGAAATTGAGTGGGCCTAGTTTGAATTATTCTACTTATGATAAGGAATTGTTTGCTCTAGTACGAATTTTGGAAACATGGCAGCATTATTTATGGCCCAAAGAATTTGTTATACACTCTGATCATGAGTCTTTGAAACACATTCGAAGTCAAGCAAAACTTAACCGTAGGCATGCTAAATGGGTTGAATTTATTGAATCTTTTCCATATGTCATCAAACATAAGAAGGGAAAAGAAAATTCCAATGTTGATTTGTTCTTTCGTGAGATTGTTCGCTTGCATGGAGTGCCAAACACCATAGTTTCTGACATTTTTGGAAACTATAGTGCCAAACACCATGCAAAAATTAGAAACTATAGGTTACCGATCAGAAACTATGGTGTTTGGCACTCCATGCAAGTGAACACCATAGTGCCAAACACCATGCAAAAATCCTTAGTCATTTTTGGAGAACCTTGTGGGCTAAGTTGGGGACGAAACTTTTATTTTCTACTACTTGTCATCCCCAAACTGATGGACAAACTAAGGTTGTGAATAGAATTTTATCTACAATGCTTAGGGCTATTTTGAAAAAGAATATTAAAATGTGGGAAGAATGTTTGTCTCATGTTGAGTTTGCTTATAATCGTTCGCAACATTCTACTACTAAGAAGTGCCATTTTGAGATTGTTTATGGCCTTCTACCCCGTGCTCCTATTGATCTTTTGCCCCTCCCAACTTCAGAGAGGGTGAACTTTGATGCAAAACAATGTGATGAACTGATGTTAAAACTGCATGAGACCACTAAGGAGAACATAGAGCACATGAATACTAGGTGTAAACTTGCTGGAAGCAAAGGAAAGAAACATGTTACTTTTGAATCTGGTGATTTAGTTTGGCTGGATGTTGTTGCACTCGGCCTCAAAGTAGGGAGCCAAGGTGAAAACAAGCTTGTCATCGCCACTGGAGAGCTTCGGGAAGTGTCCACTTGGCCTTCTTGCTCTTAGAGGAGGCCAGCTCGATAAGAGTGATGGAGCGTACCTTAGGAAGCCAGCCGCGTTTGATGGGGGCAACTGCGGCCTAGCGCGTAGGGCGTGGTCTTGCTTTTTTGCAAGCAGTCGTGAGCCTTGGGCATGCTAGAGGTAGCTACGTGGACAGCTTAGTGCAATCGACTGTGCGGGCGTAAGGAGGAAGATGAGCGTGCGTGTCGGCCATGGCGATACAGCGATGGAGGACGAAGGAGATAACAAAAGATAGAAAGGGGTGAGAATTTTTTTCCCCATGTTGGCATGCCACGTCATCAAAAGTGGCAAATAGTTAATAATTCACCTTTCTCTTGTAAGTCCAAATCTAAGAGAGCTATTTGGTTATTTGCTAAGGTGGTGTTTGAATCTAGGGACTAAATTTTAAGTCCATGTCACATCGGATGTTTGGACTTTAATTTGGAGTATTAACCATAGACTACTTACAAAACTAATTACATAAATGAGAGCTAATTCACGTGATAATTTTTTAAGCCTAATTAATTCATAATTAGCACATATTTACTGTAGCATCATATAGGCTAATCATGGATTAATTAGGCTCAATAGATTCGTCTCAGGAATTAGTCTAGGCTAATCATGGAATGGGTTTTGCCAATAGTCTATATTTTTTACTTCTAATTAGTGTTCAAACATATAATGTGACAGGGACTTAAAAAAATAATTTTTAGTACCGTCCAAACAGCCCCTAAACCTAATAGTGATAAATAGTTAAATTCCCCTAAAAGGGGCAAACGTTTTTTTAGAATTAAAAGGGGTAAACTGGAAAAATGCCAGGTCCCTACCGCTATCAGCTACTCCATCTCACGAATCAGAACTACTTCCACCTTTATAGATAAGCCTCTTGCCTTTCAAGAATTAACAGAAACAACCTCCACACATTTCTGGTCGGCCCCCTCTCATAATTGGGATCTAGCAAATCAGCCCCTCCGCCCTTCCCACCAAGTTTTTCCCGTCCGCGTGGCTGGCGTCCGCGTCGAACCCACCAAAAGACAAGGAACCGATCCATGGGCGCGGGCGACGCGAGTCCCACTCCCAGGAGTCCAGCTCCCGCGCCACCGCAGCCCAGGGCGGCGCCGTTGTCTCTGGGCCGGCGCGGCCGCCGCGCTCGCCTCCTCGCTCGCCCACCGAGAGCTTCACCCAGGGGCGGGCCCGTGAGCAGCCCGGAGGCGGAGGCCGCGGCATCGACGGTTCGAGCGCCGCCGCTGCATTGGTGGACCGCAAAGGAAAGAGAAAGATCGGAGAAGGATCTTTTACAGTCTCTGATGATCGGGAACAGGTAATGGTTCCCATCTTGCATTTGTGCTGTCATGGCGTTTGTGTTGGGTACCTTGGAGTATTTTGGATTTGTTCTTGAGCATTTCTTGGGTTCTTGCAGGCACGAAGGAAGGAGGAGAGGACATCTGATTCCCCCAAAGTGAAGCTTCTCAGGAGTAGCATTCGTGCGTATCATGGCGACGCCGAGGAGAAGGTAAGGAGAAGTTTACTTGTCATTCTTGATTGGTCTGGGGCTGGGCATTTTTGTCGTTCGTGTGAAATCTTGGGATCATCTTTCACCGTTGCGAACGTGCTATCCTGTTGCTTAGATGCGGTTCTTGTGCCATCTTGTATTCTTGTGTTGCAATGTGGAGCTAGGATCTTGGCAATCTTTGATTTCTTGATTTTACTGTACCTGGGGCGGAGAAATCTGGGTTCAAATGATGTGGCATCCTATAACAGAGTTGAAATCAACTAGGCCTTATGACCAAAAAAAAAAAAGAAAGAAAAAAAAAAGAATCAACTGGGCAAATGTTGGGGGGCAATTCAGCTTTCTGTATTGCCAGTATTGGGAATAAACTCTTTCTGACTACTATTAGGTCTTCTTGCTATCTTCTATCGAAATTGTCGACACTTATTAGTTGCCCCTGCTTGATCTAATGTAATTTGATGTTTAACGTGATGCACTTTTAATCACACTGTAAAATTGTGGGGGACTTATTGGGTGATGTCATGTCTAGTGTGATTTTTTGCTCAGAAATCCTAAAGCTGAATTTATGAGCTTTCATTGTCATTGAATGGTTCATCCGGATGTGTATTTGGAATTGGCATTGCATTACCGTGTTCAATTTCTCTACATAATTGACCAACTTACATGCGAAATCACTTGGTGTACTCTACCGTTGGGTCTAAAATATTCAACCTTTGGCTGGTTGCTACCCAAAATTGGCTATGAAGGCTCGAAGTGTAATCAGCAATAGTAGGAAAATTGTGGAAGCACCAGTTTTGTGACATTTCTAGTCTGTAATTGAAAAGTTTCATGTATCCCCTATTCCTTGTTTCCTAGTGTGAAATGTTTGATCCTGATATTACTATCCTGTAATCGATCTTGTTGTGGAATAGCTTTTGAACATGAAAGCAAGGTGAACGCATTGTCCAATCAAAATTCCACAAAAAAAAAGTACCTATCCTCACTTTATGAGGATCACCAGATTCGACTCCTTTTAACCTGTGATGATGTTGAAAATGGGCATATAAAATTAGGGTCAGAATCCTAGACCTCATGATCTAGTGTATATTCACAAGTTCCTTTACGGCGAAAATATGAGGAACTGTCACACCATATTATTACTAATGTGATAATTTGGTAAGAAATCTTGCAGCTGCATGTATGTGCTTTCAGTCTTAGGACAGTGATATATGAAAAAAATTGTCTTGGTGTGTATTTGGGATTCATAACTGGACATGATTTCTCCAAATCATAGGCCTTGTATATGCAAACTCACTGAGCATACTCTAATGTTTGGTCTAAAAGATTTCCGTGTCTTGCTGGGTTGCTGCCTAGAATTTTCTCAGAATACCCATAGCATGATTGGAAAAGAGTTGACAAAATTGTCAAAGCACTAGTTTTCTAATCTTGCTAGCCTGTTTTTTAAATGTTCCATATATTCCCTTGTTTCCTAGTCTGTAGTGTTTATTCTTTGTACTAATTCTCTGAGATTGCTGCCAAGTCTGGTGAGAATATATGATGCTAACCTGTTCTCTTGTAAACAGCTTTCAGATAGAAAAGGAGAACCAGTGAACTACCCGATTCATAATTGCGGGGCAAGCACATCAAAACTGCCTGCTCATGTGTATCACAAGGTTTGATTCCTTTAACCTTAGATAATGTTGAAAACGGAAGTGCATCATTTATCAAATGTCAGGATAATAGATCACATGACACTGTACATTCAATTGTTCATGTACAACAGAATATCTTTTTTGTATGCATACTAAATCATAAGTTAAATCTGGTTATGTTTTGCAAGCAATAAAAGGATTGGATTGTGATGGCTTCTGGAATAGGCCTACTACTGAATTTAGGAAATCTTGTGCATATATTCCGTCTTTTATGACTTTACAACAATCAATCAATAAAAACGAAGTGATAATTCTAATTATTTCTAAGCATTTTTCAGAGAATGTAAACACCAGAAAAGTGGAGCATATAAAACATAAAATATATTTTATTCTAGTTATGTTGTTTTCTTATGCATATACCATTTTTAGTTGAGTTCCCTTATTTGTGTTTTTGTGTGTGGGATGCAGAAAATTCCCATGGGAGAAGCTGCAAATCATTATTTCAGGAACATCGATAATTCTTTCCAGCAACCGGAAGTTGGTTTGCGTTTAAAGTATCTCAGCCATCACTATTCAGAATTTAGGCCAGTACATAGAGATGAGGAATGTTTCTATAGGAGTTTCATATTTTCCTACCTGGTAAGTGTCCACCTCCCTATTCCCTAGCATAGGATGTATGTTCAATGTTATTATAACTCTCTTAGTTTTGACAATGTATGACAGGAGCAAGTTGTTGATAGTATAGGCACACGTGAGGAAGACCGCCTTCTTGCTGCTGTTAGAGCATTGGCTACCAAAGCTGAAAATCTTCAATGGGCCTCTGAATTTTCCCAGAAACACAAAGTAATCTCTTGTCTTCCCTATTTGCTTTTTCCCCTATATTGGTTTTTCTGACATAAACATGCTTGTAATGGATGATTCCTCTAATCTAAATTTGTATTGTACAAACCAATCTGTATCCATCATCTTACTTCCTTTGTTTTATCATTTGCAGGAGATACACACCATTGTTTCACAATAGTGGCATGACATCGCAGTATTTTACCCTGTTGACATTAATTCTAATTATAAATTTGTGAAGTTAACTTCCTGATTGAACAATATTCAACCTTGCAAGAAATTTTGCAGTTTGACATTAATAGTGATAAAATATAATGGGGAAGAACAAATATTATAGGTGTCTTATGTTCAAGACTGAAATGCTGCACACATGCCGCTTCATGGTTTGGCCATCTTGATCCTAAATCACAAATGTCTTCCTTACTACTATCTCATCAAATGTTCTTTCTAATGATTATCTCCATACTTGATGTTTAACTATGGAAGCTTGTCCGACGAGTTATGCTAGTCATGTTTTATTGATGATCATCATTCTGTAAGCGCCATTGTAACACGCTGGTTAAACTCTCTGGGTGCTAGATGCCAGCGGTATGTTATGATTTATTGTATCATTGATTCTTGCAGGCATTTGAGAGGCTGATAGAGAAGATAAAGGGATGGAAGCGCATGCAGGAGCACCCAATATCAATAATCAGGTTTTGAAATGTTTGGTTTTCTGCAATTCCGGAAGAGTGTTGTTTCTAAATGTACTATCCCATCTCACTGACTGAACATGCGCCTTTTTTCATCTCATGACAGGGGGAAGATTCTTGAGTTCTTCAGCAGTTATGATACAACGGATGACAGTGAGAAAACACCTTGAGCCTTCATTCCTTCCATCTGATCCACTTTCCTGATTCTGACATGCTTTCTTCTGTATCAGTTTTTGCTTTCCTCAGATTAGTAGCAGCTACCTGGATGTGCACGCGCATATGGAATTATGAATGGTGTGCAACTAATTGTGGAGAAAATCAGAATCTGGAAGATGTTAGTATCAGCATCACTTCCCTTAGAGACCTGACCTGTTACAAACTGAATGCAACTATATATTCTTCACACTCATTTCACCTGACTGACCTGTTGCTCTGGATGCATGCAGTGGTGCTCGAAGCACGTAATTGCTCCTCGTGTGTACGCAACCTCTGCTGCAGTAAAAGCTTGTGCAGAAGCTCTCAGGGTGACCGTCCAAGTGGAGAACGTTCATGATGGAACTTGCGAAAGTACGCACTACATTGTCCGCGGCGCTCCTCGCGTGACCTTGCTGCGCATAGAGTCTCACTATGACATCATCTACCCACTCCCTCCTAGTTCTATTAATAGTTCAAATCCACATGAGGAGAAGTTACTCCCAATCCCAAGTAGCATTCTTGCGTATGACAGGAGAAAGGTAAGGAGACGTTTACTTATCATTCTTGGCTGGTCTGGGCATTCTAGTCTGTTGTTTAAAAGTCGCATATATTCCCCTTTTTTTACAATACCATGTATTCCCTATCTAACTTGTTTGCTAGTCTGAATTATTAAATCTTTATATCAATTCTCTGCGGTTACTGCCAAGTCTGGTAAGATGTGTGGCTTTAACCGGTTCTCTCGTAAACAGATTTTCGATAGAAAACAAAAGCATCTGGACCGCTCCAATCAAAATACTAGAGCAAGCACCTCAAAATCACCGCCTCATGAGGATCAAAAGGTTTGATTGCTTTTAACCTTCAATAATGTTGAAAATGGAAGTGTATGAATTATGAAATGTCAGGATGATAGATCACATGATATATGTATATTCACAAGCTTTTGTACAGCTAGCTGTTCAGAGCAATATTTCTTGTATGCACAGTAAATCATAAGTTAACTCTTGTGCCATCTTTTGTGTTAGGAACATGGGGAGTTCTTCTGTTTGCTTTACAGTAAAAACAAGTTTTCTTTTTAGGGAATCAGCTTGTGTATTAGAATGTGGAACTAGGATCTTGGCATTCTTTATTTGTATTTACCAGTGTGAAGTCTTGGCTGATTTTTGCTGTACTTGAGTGAAGAAATCTTGGTTGAAATGTTGTGACATCTTAGAATAGAATCAAAATCGACTGGCCAAATTAGGGGGGCAAATTTGGCTTTCTGCATTGCGAAATACTTCCTAACTACTTGTAGGTCTTCTTTCCATCTTCTATGGAATTTGACACTGGGACTGTTGGAATTGTTGAGATTTAGTTGCTCCTGCTCGTGTTAATCTGATTTGCTGTTTAATGTGATGCATTTTAATCGACAGTAAAAATGTGGGGGATTTATTGGTCATTTCATTCCTACTGTATGAGCTTTCATTTTCATTGAATGTTTCATCCAGATGTGTACTAAGGAATAGAGATTGCTTTGCTGGGCTCAGTTTCACTAAATAAAGGACCACTTACATGCAAAATCACTTATCACGCACTATTGTTTGGTCGAAAAGATTCAAACTTTGGCTGGTTGGCACCCGGAATTGGCTATGAAGGCCCGAAGCATAATTGGCAAGAGTAGACAAATTGCAGAAGCACCAGTTTTGTGTTCTTGCCAATCAGTTGTTGAAAAACTCCATACATCCCATATTTCCTTGTTTCCTAGTAAAATGCTTGATCTTTATTTTTACTTCCCTGCAATTGGGTTTAAGTCTGCTAATATGAATTAATTTTAACACGTTTTGTTGTGGAGTAACTTTTGGATATAAGATGAAGGTGAACGTGTTGTGCAATTGAAATCCATAAAAAAGAATGTAATCACAATTGTCACCTTCATGTGGATCACCAGACTTGACTCCTTGTAATCTTTTATAATGTTGAAAATCAGAATCTGGACCACATGTTTGTCAGTTTATGTACATTCACAATTTTTTTTACTGCGAAAATATGAGGAAATTTCCGCCGATATTATGACTAGTGCAATATTTTGGTAAGAAATCCTGAAGCTAGATATATGAGCAGCTTTCAGTGTTATCGGACTGTTTATAGGAAACTTTTGTCTGGATGTGTATTTGGGGTTGTATCACCGGACATGGTTTCTCTTAAGTCAGGCCTCGTAGATGCAAACTACTGACCATACTTGTTTGGTCTAAAAGATTCAGCCTTTTGCTGGGTTGCTGCCTAGAATTGATCCTGAAGTCATAGTGTGGTTAAGAAGAGTTGAAACAATTGTCGAATCAAAAGTTTCTTGTTTAATAGTGCCATGTATTCCCTTGTTTTTAGAATACATTAATTCCCAATTCAACCTTGTTTCCTAGGTTGAATGAAATGTTTGATCGTTATATTGATTCTCGACATTGCTACCAAGTCTGGTTAGATATATGATTTTAACCAGTTCTCTTGTAAACAGCGTTCAGGTAGAAAAAGAAAGCGACCTGGCTGCTCCAATCAAAATCCTAGAGCAAGCATGTCAAAATCATCGCTTCGCAAGGATCATAAGGTTTGATTCCCTTTAACATTCGACAATGTTGAAATATGGAAGTATATGAATTATGAAATTCAGGGTGTAGATCATCAGATAATACTGTGTACATGCACGCACAAGTTCTTGTACAGCTAGCTGTTCAGCAGAATATCTTTTCTTGTACGCGTACTAAATCATAAGTTAATAGTGGATTGTAGTTATGTTTTGCATGCAATTGACACTATTGGATCGTGACGGCCTCTGTAATTGTCCTACTGTTTTTTGCTGAACTTAGGAAACTTTTGTGTATCTATCCTGCCTTGTGACTGAACAACCAACAAAAATGAAGCGATTACTTGCTGCTGTTAAGCTTTAGAGTTAAGTTATTACTACCTCTGTCCCAGCATATAAGGATTTTTACGGTTGGATACAGTCATTAAGAAAGTAGGTAGAATTTAATGGGGAATTGGATGAGAAGTGGAGGAAGGTGGAAAAATTGAATGATGTAGGGTTGTCATTGGTTGAGAAGGGAATGCTTGTGAAGTTGTTATTTTGGGACAAATTTTGAAGGTTAAAAGTTGTTATATTTTGGGACGGAGGGTGTAGTTTTTATCTGCCTGCTCCTCAATAATATCACCGTGCATCTACTGCATATATTGTTCTTTTCGCCTATGATCCGTGCATCTACTGCATATATTGTTCTTTTTGCCTATGATCGTTCTTGTGTTTTCAGTAAGATACTAATGCGGTCACTAAGTTTTAATTTCTTTGTGGCATATTCTTGTTGATATGAAATCTTCCATTCTCAGTTTTCTGTTTTAGATTTTTTTTTTTCTTATAGTGTATTTTCATCAACTTAGTTCCTGGTTTGGGCGTGATAGTAGATAGTGTCCTGGAATCAATCTGGTCATACCCCTAATTTACTGAATTCTGCAGTCCTCAGCTCTTGCAACTTTAGTTGATACTAGAAGAAGAAGAACGAGGTTAACAGATACTATCATTCCTCCTGGATGCGGAAGGACAAGGAAATATGAAATCACAAGAATGAGCACTCGACTTGTGTTACGAAGAAGTGTTAGGTCCCTTTACAAGTTGCACAGTCAGTCAAACTCACTCGCTGGTCGATTCTCATTGAGAAATTTTCTGATAAGTGACGAGATGACCATTGAAATGGATGAGTTTCAAGCTGATGATTTAGACCCCTATACAAAGGCCAATGCAGAGGTTGACTTTTATCAATATGTGAAGACTATTGAAGAACTCTTTGGATCTTTACCAGTTCCTGAAGATATTCACAGATGGCTAAGTATGATTATGAGAGATCCAACTGCTTATCAGTATCTGATATGCTATCACTACTGTTTGATGGAAGAGCACCAAATGATGCATGTCTTTACATCATTGTACAATAAACTGCTAGCATTGCCAACAACAGACCCAGCAGGATACAATTTTGTGCTTGAACGTCTCAAGATATTCTCTGGTTGGAGCCCGATGGATCTTCACAACGTTTATTTCATTGAGACCTTTTACTGGAAAGATCCCATCACGGGCGTATCAATCATCTACGGAGATGATGTTCTCTCCTTGCTGAGATTGGTAAGAAATACTTATCAGCATTTCATGTCGAAGGTGGTAGAGGGCAGGAAACTACTCTTCTCTGAAAAAGATTTCGGGAATATGGTCAACGAACAATTTCCTGGGCTTCTTGATGAATTTTTTGAAGCGATGTTCATTGCCACGTATTATGCTGACTTACAACTTGAGCATACAATGGTGTAAATGATAAGGAGAAGAAGTGACCTGCTGCTGATTTCTGACGGGCGTGAGCTAAACCAGTTAAGAGTACGCATGGTGTAAATGATGAGAGAAGTGGACAGTAGCTGATTGTTAACAGCCAATGAGCTAAACAGAGCTGTGTTTTAGTTGAACCTGTGCAGTAACGAGACCCTTATTGTTTTTTTGTTAAATGTGACGTGTTGTGCATGTGGAATTGTTCAGTATGTGAGTTCATCTATAGTATGAAAGTGTTCTTTGATCTAACATTATCTGTGAGTTCTAAAATCACATCCAAAATTCATGTGTTCTTTGCCACCATACACTTGTGAGAGCATATAAGAGCTTCAGCCTTCTATGTTATGCATTTTTTATTTTGCTCCAGTACTAATAGGCTATTTATAGATCAATGCATGCAATTATCAGGTATCAATTGTGCCCATTTTTCTCGTACAAAAATATGCCCATGCATGTGTGTAGCCTTCAGCTGCAGTATTAGCAAAACGAAGCATTATTTTCTTGCAGCACAAGATCAGATTCACATATACAGACAGAACTGAAATCTCACTGAAAAGAAAGGCATACAGTAAACTGATACCATCATAATTGAAACTGTACATGTGGATACTGAATTCCAATCTCCATAAGACAATATCAAAAAGGGATTACTGACAGATAGCCAAAATCCAAAAATAATTCAAATTAATTTGAAAGGTCCTTGCAACGTAGAACTTAAGAGACCTTATGGAATCCTATTGAGTGTAATGCAGTCCATATTAAATACTATGGAGGCGGAGAAAGGGAAGGAGGAAAAGCCAGAGACCCAGCTGATTTGGCCTATGTCATTAGGGGTGGACAGGAAGCTCGTGGCTCGTTAGCTCGCTCGGCTCGTGACAAACTTGGTTCGGCTCGTTTAAATTTCGTAACGAGCCAAGCCAGCATTTTAACTCGTTAGACATAACGAGCCAGCTCGAGCTGCACGTGAGCCAAAACAAGCTAAAGCCCACCAGTGGATAGCCCATCAAACAAGACCTATAGTAGCAGCCCAATCATCCACGAGGCCCACCACAGCCCTTAATATGCCAAACCCTAGGCTAGGCTAAAACAAGCGGAAAAAGTACATCCAAGGTCTCTCAACTTGTCATCGAGATACAAAATCGTCCTCAAACCGCAAAACCAGATACTGGGCATCCCTCAACTAACAAAACCGTTCGCTTTAGGTCCCTCGGTAGTTTTAACCTCGGTTTAGCCTACGTGACGGCTGAGTCATCATGGAACACACGTGAACCCCACATGTCAGCGTGCCACGTCAGCTCTCTCTTTTATTGCAGCAGCAATAGCAAGCAGCAGCTAATCTCGCCGGAAGAAAAACCAAAGCCGGAGGCGACGCAGGAGCCGTCGTGCTTCGGCGACAGCTCGGTAGGCATCGCCGCCGCCGCCGCCACCGGTGACTCTGGGCGCAGCGGCGCGCTGGATCGCAAGCTACAGGCGGCGACCACGGTAGTGTACGGTGCCTCGCTGCACTCCGGGAAGGAGCTCCTCATCCGGGTCACGTGGACGCGGAACGCTGCCGGAGCCACCGGCCTCGCCGTCGTCGAGGTGCGCCCACCATGTGCTGCACAAGAAGCGCGGGAGCAGGTCCCTCGCCACCGCCGCCGGCACGGCCGTGGGCGTCCACTGGGACACCGCCGAGGCCACGTACGCGTCGGATTCGTCGTCCCCTGAGCCCACTGGCGAGGCGGCGACTACTACCTCACCGTCGTCGCTGACGCCGAGGTCGTGCTGCTCCTCAGCGAGGGGTGGCTTGGCTTCTTCCTGCATGTGCAATGTGTTACTAACAAAACAGTTCAGCTTCTCTAATTCGAGTTCGTGATTTTATTACAGTGTAAATCATGGTGTACATGAAAGATACTAGATACTAGGTGAAACCCCGTACATTGCTGCGGGAATTTAGTATGATAATAATAAAAAAAATAACGTGTAAGATAGCTATATAATATCAGATTAAGTAAATTAATATGGTTTATAATAATTTAAATTTAAATAATATGTAGAATGGTGATTCAAACGTAAATCGTAAGGTGGTATGATTTTATGAAAGAAGAAAAGTAGGGAGATAATTTGGACCGCAGATTAATCATCTAAAGGATAAAAACAATTGATATGATATGACTTAATTAGAGGAAAAAATGAGAAAGATAATTTGGACCATAGTTTAATCATTTAAGTAATAGGATATCATAAAACATAATAAAGATATACATTGAAACATTATATAAATTATGTTGGATGATAATTTAACATGTTTGTATTTGAAAAGCTCTTAAATTATAAAAACTATAAAGATATAGCATGTTTGCATGATGTTTAAATGTGATGATTGTTAGTGGATGATGATGTGGCATCTTGTTAATTAGTGGATGATGATGTGACATCTTGTTAGTGGATAATGATGTGACATTTTTACATGTTAAGCTTAATTAGTTAGTGAAGAATAACTTTATAGTAAGATAGGATAAGTATCACTTCAGCCTGACATTGTATGAACATGGGTACATGCATGCTGATGCGAGTGTTTTCTGGTTTTCTGAATCGCAATCAAATGGCATAGATAGATACTGAACATGGTTACATGGAAAAATGATGCTTACATTGCCTCCAGATAGCTTCATTCAGATCAAGCAGAAACGCTTTGCATTCTCTGCAACGATGCTGTCAAGTAATGACTCGCATGCGTCTTCCAGCAGATCCAGCACCAGAAAAACATTGTGCAACGATAGCTGTCCCCTCCCTCCCCGCCGCCTGCCTTCTCTTTCCCCACCGCCGCCGCCCTCTCGCGCGCCGGCCGCCGCCTGCCTTCTCTTTCCCCGTCGCCGCCTGCACTACGACGCCTGGCCGACGGACTGGTTGGTGGGGATGGCGGCGAGGGACGGCGCGGCGCTGAAGCCGGTGCTGAGCGGGTTGTCGATGAAGCCGGTGCCGAGCGACGAGCGACTCCGAGAGGCGCGCGCCACCGCCGAGGCGGAGGGCGATGACCCCGCGGCGGTCGACGTCAACCTCGTCCTCACCTTCCTCGCCGCCCGAGACGGGGACTTAAACAACGCGAGACGGCCTCGCCTCCGCCTCCGCGCCCAACGCCGCGGCGCCCGGCCGCGCGGGGCCGCTTCACCGACGGCGGCGACACAGCGTCGCCGACGCCATTCGCGACTGGCCGCCGCCGCCGCCTCGCCCAGTGGCCTGCTCCTCCGCTGCCGGCCGGCTAGCCAAAAGAAGAGAAGAGGAGAGAAGAGAGAGAGAGGGGGGAGAAGAGAAAGGAGGGGAAAGAGGGAGAGGCTCAGGTGGCCACGCTGACATGTGAAGCTCACGTAGGCTAAAACCGAGGTTAAAATCACCGAATAACCCATTTTGACCAGTTTTGATTAGTTAAGAGACTCCGAATATCTGGTTTTGCAGTTGGGGGGCGTTTTTTAACTCGGTGATAAGTTGAGGGACCTTCGGTGTACTTTTTCCAAAACAAGCACATAGCAAATTACGCAACGCCGCCGCGCTTCCCTTGCGTACGCGGTAGAGCGCTAGCAGATGCGTCGTCGTCCTTCCCATCCCGCGGCGCTCCCTCGCCCATCGGCCGACCGGACGCTTGCCTGCGCACGCTTGTGCTGATGCCGGCCGGCCGCCCGCATATGCATAGGTCCGTTGGCCGGTCGCATGCTTCCATTGTTGCCGTCGACCCGACGAGCTCGTGAGCTGCGCCGGCGAGCGTGGCCACGACGCTGGCGAAGAAGGATCAAATGTACCGCCAAAAGCCGTCGAAACCGAAGCTGATGCCGGCGCCATCGTCGGCGATGGCTGTCTGGATCCACTTCCAAAACGCGTGAAACGGGTGGACAAGCTCGTGAGCAGTGCTGTTTTCTTCCCCGTCCTATGCTTGTGAGTCCCCTCCCCTTTCCTTGTTGTTCACGCGCACTGCTAGCCGCTGGCCGCGACGAAATCGCTCTCCTTCCCCATTTGCTCGCGAGCTAAACGAGCTAGCTCGAGCTTTCTAACAAGCCGAGCTGAGCTGCACTTTTAGGCTTTTAGCTCGTTGAGATAACGAGCCAAGCCGAGTCAGCTCGTTAACACACCGAGCCGGAAAGAGGGGAAGATGAAGGAGAGGAGAACGGCAAAATGGAGAAAACCCATTCCTGATGTCCTGAAGATCAATTCGGATGGGGCTTTCCACTGCAGCACCAAACAAGGTGGATGGGGATATGTTATCTGGGATCATAATGGAGTGGTGGTTCAGGCCGGAGCTGGCGGAGCTGATCACCTGATGGATGCTTTCCATTCTGAGGTTCTTGCTTGCGCAGCGGCTGTAGGAGCGGCAAGTGAAAGGGGGATGATGAAGGTTGAGCTTGAAACAGACTCGATGCTGCTGAAATCTGCACTCCAGGAGAACTCTTTCAATCTTTCCGCCATGGGGGGTGTGATTTTGGAGATCAAGAATGTCATTTCTAGCAGTTTCATTTCTTTCTCGGTTCATTACTGTCCCAGGGAATGTAATAAGGTAGCGCATGAGTTGGCAAAATTGGGTTGTAATTTACTAGACCCCTGTAGCTGGGCCGGTACTCCACCTGGCCTTGAGCGTTTGGTGACCAGCGATTTGGCTGGGCCACCTCAGTAATAAAGTTTCGGTTCATATCAAAAAAAAAAAAAAAAGAGAGAGTATGTGGTAGCTTTTGTACACTTGCATAGATGTGACCCAAATGGCCTATTCCTCTCCAGCCACAGGCAAATCACACATAAGAAAGCCCACACGAAAAGTGAGAACAACTCTTTTTTTATAAAAAAAAAGGACCAAATTCTCCTAAAATGTTTACAATTTTAAACTGAAAAGTAAAAATAAAATTAACTAAATTCTAAAAATTTCAACCCAAATTTCAAATACTTTTGACTCAAATTTCAAAAGCTTTCGGCTTAGATTTTGAAAACTTTGATGCTAAGATTTGAAAACTTTTCAACTCGCATTTGAAAACTGTTGACTTAAGATTTGAAAGTTTTTTACTCAAATTTAAAAACTTTCAATCTAGATTGAAACATTTTAACTTGTATTTGAAAACTCTTGACTCAAGTTGAAAACTTTTGACTCAAATTTTAAAACGTTTGACTTAGAATAGAAAACTTTCAAATCAAGATTTCAAAACTTTTAGGTCAAGATTAGCATTAGCTCAAGTTTTGAATTTGCAAATGAAAGTTTTAAAATTTAAGTTGAAAGTTTTTGAAATTTGAGTTCAAAGTTTAAGTTGAAAGTCATTAAAAATAAATAAAATAAAATAAAAACGCAAAAAAAAAACATGTTTGGGGCTGACATGCCAGCTCCCGCGGACGCGCTCGCCGCCTCGCCTGGAATGGAGCTGGCGTGTTTGCACGGGGGGCGCTAATGCGCGCGTACGCGCCAGCTAAATTGCTGGCGCGCACCAGCTGGGCCTCCTCCCGCGGCCTTTTTTTTCTTTCTGTTCGCACTTTTTTTATTTTATTTTAGCGCCTCCGGGCGCGTTTTTCTTTTTTTTTTTTTTGCCATTCCATTCCTATTTTCCTTTTAATCTTTCACACACCTCTTTACAAATGTATAATTGAAAGTTTTCAAATTTTTACTTGAAAGTTTTCAAATTTCGTGTTGAAAGTTTTCAAATTTTGTGATGAAAGTTTTCAAATTTGAGTTGAAAATTTTCAAATTTTGAGTTGAAAGTTTTTAAATTTGAACTGGAAGTTTTCAAACCTAGGTTGAAAGTTTTTTAAATTTGAGATGAAAAGTTGAAAGTTTTTAAATTTTGAGTTGAAACTTTTAAAATTTGAGTTAAAAGTTTTCAATTTTGAGTTGAAAGTTTTCAAATCTGGGTTGAAAGTTTTTCAAATTTGAGATGAAAAGTTGAAAGTTTTTAAAATTTGACCTAAAAATTTCAAAAATCAAGTCGAAAATTTTCAAAATTTAAGTTAAAAAATTTCAAAATCCCACTTGAAATTTTCAAAATCTGACTTAAATGTTTTCAAATTGACTTAAAAATTTAAATTTGTAGTTGAAAGTTTTTAAAATTCAAGTTGATAGGTTTCAAATCTTTAGTAAAAAAGAAAAACAATGTTACGTGAGAAAAAAGAAAGTATAGGACCGTGATTATCGGATCTAATCAGGTAAAGGTTCACCTAATCACGTTTTTTCCTGATTTTTGTGCAGGTGCGGCAGCTTCGCGACGCGAAAAAAGACAGTTGCCACGGGAAAAAAGGAAATGGGCTGCGCGTGAGGACGTGGGCCGCGGAGCTGTGGGCCAAAAAAAATACGCGCGACTTAAGTTAATGGCGCGTCTGCGCTAATTAGCAATCCCGTGTTTACACTAAACCCCATCCAATAGCCCGACCCATAACGCTGATATATATATATATACCGGCCTGATTTTTTTAGGTGCTCATAAAGTTAGGGCGTAAGTGTACGCGTTTATAGAAATGAACGTGTATGTGTTATGAGCTTACAATTTTTTTAAAAGAAAAAAGGAAAAAACAACATACGTATAAAGGTACTTGCAAAGTTGGTCGATGAAGTTGCATTAAGGAAATATATATTCTACTAGCAAAAGTGTCCGTGCATTGCACCGGGTGATTACGGAGTGTGTATATTGACCAAAAGTGTTGGTTGGTTTAGCAAAAGTGCACGTGCGTTGCAACGAGAAGCGTACATATCAGAAAAATATGCAATTAACTAAAATACAAATTCGCAGAAATATTTGGTATTTTTAAGTAGGTATATGTGTATAATTAAATAAATTTACAAGTAATAAAGCAAGTGTGAGAAATAAAATGACATGGTTAAATTTAATTTTTTAAAAAAATTCTCCATGATTAGTTACGCTCTTTGAAATTATATTGGAATTTTCAGAGCTTAATTGCTAATTTTATTAATACAAACATCATTTAACAATTATTTAATTGGAAAAAGAAAGGAAATACTTCTTTTTAGGTTTGCTTCGAAATAAACACATTCAATAACTATAATTGTAATGCTTCTGAAAAAATGAGCACTAAAAATGAACTTATTCTCTTTTTTTCGGCTCGAGGGACATAAAATACACTTATTTTCGGCCCTTGCCGGTCGGCCCACGGCCTTTTGCGCACGCGCAGGCTCACTTTTCCTCCCCCAGGCCGCAACCTGGGCTTGGGCCGGAAAAGATGCCTCACTCTCGATCCCTCTTGGGCCGATTTCGGCCCGGACGACACCGGCCGTCCGATCTCTAGGGTTTTGATCAGACGACCGAGCGTTGATAGTGGGGAAACAAAACCCTCTCCCTCTCAGCCACCGAAACCCTAGCCCATTTCCCTCACTCCCATCTCACTTCGCCTTCGCCGCCCTCCCCTCCGCGCCCCCGAGCGGCGGCGGCACCCCTCCTCCCATGAGCGGCGGCGGCGGTGGCGACGCCCTCCCCCCGAGCGACGTTGGCGGCGGCGCCCCCCCTCCTCTCCCTCTCGGGTCGGCGGCGGCGGGTTGGTAGCGGCCACGGCGGATCCGAGGGTGGGGGTGGCGTCGGCGGCGGATCCCTCCCGCGGCAAATCCGGCGGTTGTGGCGACGGCTGCGGCTCCCTTCTCCCCTCTCGCCTCCCTCCTGCCCCAGATCCGGCGGCTGGCGGCGTTGGCGGCGTCGGCAAGTTGGTCCGTCGGCGGTGGCGGCGGCCGCGGGCCGGCGGCGGCTCCCTCCTCCCCTCTCGCCTCCCTCCCGCCCTAGATCCGGCGGCGATGGATCCGGCGGCGGTGGCGGCGTCAGCGGCGGCGCCCCCACCACCCACTGCGGCGTCGGTGGCACCCTTCCCCACCACCGGCGGCAGATCTAGCGGGAGGGGAGGCGCCCCGCGAGCGGCGGCGACGGCGCCCCTCCTCCCGCGAGCGGCCCCCCACCACCGACGACGACGGCGGCGGCGCTCTCCCCCTCCACCGGATCCAGCGGGAGGGGAGCCGCCGGCAGCCAGCCGTCCCTGCGGCGGCGACGGCGACGGCGGTGGTTCGGCAACGACGGCGGCGGCGGTGATCCTCTTCGATCTAATTTTTGGTTTTTATATTTGGATATATATGTGTACATGCATCATGATTTGTGTGATTGAACTCCGATTGTGATTGTGATTTTTTTACGGGGTTTGATTGGATTCGGATTGGGATTTTGGGGGATGGGGGGGCGACGAAGTGGGACGAAAAACCGGTGTGACTACCGGAAAAATACGAATATTTATATTAAGTTATAGATATACATAGGAGCAATATATGCAATATGCATAGAACTGATTTTTAGCAAGAGTAGGACCTCCAACTGTCAACGGTGCCAAAACTGAGAGTGCTAATCCAAAATTAACAGCCTCTCATGACTAATCCAAAAATCCCACTTTACAGTGCCACTGATTTTGTGGGCCTAACGTTGGGTCTTGCCGTCTTGGGTGCCTGTGCACCAGTGCGAGGATAGAGCAAGCAGGACCGTAGGATGGAATGGATGGTGGATATAGTAGAACTGCACGCTCATGACGTTACTATGCAAAGTCAGACGATCCGGTTCCGGGGGTGGGAGCGACTCCGAATCGGGCCAGTCTCGGAATCCCAACCAAACGGGCCGTGTGGGAATGTTGCAATCCACTCGGACTTCCGAAACGGAATTGGAATTAGTCACGGCGAATCCGTCGGCGAGGAAGCCTATAAATCCTATGCCGAAATCCACCGATTATTCGTTTACTCGCGCGCGCGAAGCAGGCAGAGGAAGATACGATGTTGAGCTCAAAGCGGGTGTTGCAGGATCAGCACAGCAGCAACACCGCCATGTCCAGTAAAAGGTCACGTCGGAGGGACGACGATAAACACCTCTACGTGGTGCTTGATTGGGACATGGGATACGTCATCCACAAGCTGGACGTCGACGAGTTCACCGATTCCGGCGCCGGCGCCGGCGCCGCCATGTTCCACCACCTCCCTGAGCACGCCGCCGTCCGCATAGAGGCGCCGGTGGACCGCTCCTTCCCGGCTGTGGCCGCGGTCGGCAGCAAGATCGTCATCGCCACGCATGCTCTCCTTGAGGATGCTCCCGTCTTCATGTACGACACGGGGACGTCGTCGCTGGCCGCTGGCCCTCGCCCGACGGCGCCGCTGATGCCGGGCATCATGGTGCCCGTCCACGGCCAGCGGCTGTACGCGCTGGACCCTCGCAGCGCGTCGAAGCACTACCTCCAGGTGATGTCGCCGGCGCCCCGCGACGACGACTACCCCGCGCGCGACTCGTTCAGGCTTTCCGGGCGGGCCGAGCGGTGGTCATGGGAGAGCGTCCCCTCGCCGTCGCCGCCGCCGTTCGCCGGCGCCGGCCGCGACCCCATGTTCGTCACCGCCTACGCCGTGCACCCGGACGGCCGCACCGTCTAAGTGTCGGCGCACAACCGGCGCGCCGGGGACGACGAACGCCGGAGGCAGGGCACCTACGCCCTCGACACCGCCCGCGGCCGTCCGGCCGCGGCAGCGTGGACACCGCTCGGCGACTGGCTGCTGCCGTTCCAGGGCCAGGGACACTACGTCGACGATCTGGACGCGTGGGTCGGGCTCGACGACGACGGCCGCCTCTGCTCCTGCGACGTCGCGTCGCGCCGCGCCGCGACATCGGCCGCCGCGCTCGGTTCCAAGATCACCAAGGAGACGCTGCTTCGCGAGGACCCCAAGAGGCACGTAGGGCATTCCTCGGGTGCCACGCTCGCGTACATGGGCGACGGCGTGTTCTGCCTCGTCGAGTGCGCGATTCGCCGTGGCCTCGACATAGCGGACGCCCTGTGCGCGGAGGATGGATGCGTACTCCACGTGACCGTGTTTGGGCTCAGCTACGACAAGGCGGGGGAGCTGCGGATTTCACCCCGCCGCCGTGGGCGCACGTACCTGGTGTCTAGGTTTAACCACGTAGTCGCACCAAAAGTATTCTGGATGTAAAAGTTCAATCCGTTTTTTGTTGAAATAAAAGTTTTTTCTTTACAATTTTTCAACTAGGTCTGGTCCTAATAAGAAATATTTTTTTTGAAATTGCTAAATAACAGCTGCAAGTTTTTTTTAGTGAAAAACGTTAATATGTTTTTTTTGCGGGGAAAACGTATAATAATATGTTAATAAAAGTATAATAATCTGTTGTCAAGCACCGGCCGAAACCTTTTCTGGGAGCATGAGGAAAACAAATGGCCTCTTCTCCTTTGCTACATTAGGATTGAACCGTTGAACCTCTAAGTTCAACTAAAATTATAGAGGAAATTCCCTACATACCTTGAAAAGTTTTGCGTACATGTCTGAATTTTGGCACCATCTAGATGCCCTTGAATTTTCATTTTGATATCCTATATCCATATTCTGTTAGTTGGCCGTGAGTTAAACTGTTAGGTTTTCCTAAAATAATCATATCGTCCATTTCCCACACTTACTTCTACTTCATAATTCACAATGTGAAAAACTGTAATTCATGATAAAATCAAATGGGGAATAATTAGTTATGGTAAATTCGAAAAAGAAAATTTAAATTGTTGAACAAATTTTTTTTGACAAAATCATATAAGAGTTTTAGCTAGAAATTATGTTTTTTAGCTGAAACTATTTATTTATTGGGTTCAAATTTTGATGAAAACATTGTATGAATTTCAAAAAAGATAAATTAAAATTTATTTAAAACTTTTAGATTTTTTTATAAAAAAAGTGTCAAATAATCATGTTTCCTTTGTTTTTTTACAAATAGATCTTTTTTATATAAGAATTGTGTTTTTATCACTAAACTAGCACATAAATATAAGAGAGGGATAATATAGTCAATTTAAAAAAATATTTAATGGTCAACTAACGGAATAGGCATAGAGGAGACGAAAATAAAAACTCAGGGGTATATAAGGGATAAGGCAAAATTTAGCTGCACACAAGGGATTGAATAAATTCTCAAAGTTACATAGGGGATTTTCTCAAAATAGAAGATCAAGCATTTCATGTCAGGGTATAGTTCAAAGGAATAAGTTCAGTTTGACTCCTTAACTAGAGGCGTAGACTGATTCTATGCATGAACCACAATACCAGATATCTCGACCCCTAACTATTAAAACTGGTGTAAATTGACTCTCTTGGTAGTTTTGAAGGACGGTTTCGCTGACGTCGCGGTATTGACCTAGTGTGGCGTTGACATGGCGCTTATGTGGTATTAGAATTTAAAAAATATGTGTAGGACCCATTTGTCATTTACAAAGAAAATTCCTCTTCCCCTTCGGTCAGCGAGGATCGGAGCGGCAGCAACGGGCGAGAAGGCGCGCGAGGCACAGCGGCAATGGCACAGGCATGGGCACGAGAGATGGCGCAGCTATAGAGATGCTTCTCCTTCCTGAACCATGGCGCGAGCGTGGGCCTTCACACGCTGTCCCCCACCGCCGCACCCTCGCCATCACCGATCCCCGTAGTTGTCCCACCATCGTCGCTCCGGAGCTCGAGGGACAATAAGGGAGTGTGGGGCGGTGACCAGTGGTCGACGATGGCAGCAGCGAGATGGAGCTCAGCAAGGGAGCTCTAGGCGGCTGCGATGGGGACGACTCTCTTTCTCTCCCCTTCTCCCCGATCTCCTTTTCTTCTTTGCGGGGGCAGCAAGGGAGTGCGGGGCGGTGACCTATGGTGGTTGATTGCAGCGGCGGGATGGAGCTTGGCCAGGGAGCTCTAGGGCAGTGGCGTCAACGACGGTGACAAGGATGGCTCTCTCCCCCCCTCTCCTCGGTCTTCTTTTCTTCTTCACACCGCTTCCTTCGCCTTCGCCACTATGGGCTCGCCTTTGCCGCTCCGGCCCTCGGCCACCCTCCTACCCATTGCCGCCGCTACAGCCCTCGCCTCCCGTCACCGACCAAAGGGGAAGAGGAAGAGGAGAGGAAGAGGAGAGAAAGAGAAAGAAAGAGAGAAGAGGGAGAGAGAGAGAGGGAGGGAGGAAGAAAAAAGAGATAGAGGATGACATGTGGGCCCCACATGCCAGTGGGCCCCGTAATCTTGTGTGTGAATGACAAATGGGTCCCACATATATGGTTTTAACTCTAATGCCACCTAAACGCCACGTTAACGCAACAGACCAGGTCAACACTGCCACGTGGACGCCACGTCAGTGAAACTGCTCTCTAAAACTATCGAGGGAGTTAAATTAGACCGGTTTTAATAGGTGGTGGGTTGAGATATATGGTATTGCAGTTGAAGGATAAGAATTTGATTCGGTAACTAGTTAAGGGACTCAAAGTGAACTTATTCCTAGTTAAAAAGGATTTTGTTATCCGGCCCATGGAGATATTTATGTACGGATCACTCCGAGTCATCAACTCCAAGAAGGCTGGCCCAATCCTTGCAGAAATGCAAAAATCAAATGAAGCCCATTAACAATTCCTTCCCATCTCCTTCTTGACCTCTTGCCAGCTCTCTGCCAGGTTATATGACCCACTATCCAACATGTGACTATGTGATAGACTGATAGTAGATGGATAGTTGCTCAACTCCATAACTCAGCACAAATGAGGATCTGGAGTTATGGATGGGCCTTCAAAATCATTTGGACCACTCCCAGAAAGTGAACTGATTATAACTGATAACCCACCGAAACATTCGGCTTCTGCCGGTTTTAGCATTTTTGTCGCTCCCAATATTACTTGACAAAATTCAGGATTTGGGACTCCACGTAAAGGCATTATGGTCCCATTATAGATACCCTAATGGCTAAACCTCGAAAAGAAACTATACAGCTCCATTATTTTGCTTATACTTATGATTATATGTATGACTTATTAGCAATAAAAAATAATTTATAAATATAGTTTTTATATGTGTTCTTAGCGCTTCAAAGCCAAATGTTGTAAAATAAACCATAATAAGAAAAGCATAAAATCAACTGTAAAACTAAGTTTTAAAATTTAAGCATAAGTATAAGCAAGACAATGGGGCCATATGAGTGGCAAATCCTGAAACCCCTATGGGCAATAAGATATAAGGCATGTTTGGGCGAGCCGCTAGCTGTTGCAGCTTCTCCCAAACAGTTTAACTTTTGATCCAGATTATAAGAAGCTGTAGTTGTAAAATCTAGAAAATAAACTAAAAATTAGAAGTTGGACACCCCAACGTTTCCAGATTCTTAAAAGGTGGTTATCACATAGTTACTTCTCATAATCTTAAGCTCACCCAAGCATGCTCTTGTATAACTTGGATGATTGCACATAAACCAACTTGTCTAAAAACACTAAAATTTCTGAGGGTGAAAGGAGCGGAAGACATAAATTGTATGGTTTTCTATGCGTTTGATTTAACAAAACTAGCAGCTTTGCTTTTTTTGACTTACGAATGACAATCCGTTGAGAAATGGACTAGTAAGCAATGTCAAACCTTTTATACTTGTGTTTTCATCGATTTAAAAACCAATGCTGCGATGAAAGAAACAAAACCACTCAAAATCGACTCTCTAAAAAAAGTTTTAAATTTTCAAGTTTTGCTACGATTCAAAAGGCAACAAGAAGACGAGGAGAGGCCGCCTTCACAAAAGATTTCCCATGCCACATTCAGCCCAACTTCTTTTAGCTGGTGAACCATCAAATTGTGGGAGGGTTGGGACCGTGTGGATCTCGGCTCACAGAGGGCACACAGTACTCTGTCCTAGCCCCGTGACATTACCGGCCATGTGCAACTGCTAGCCTTGGAGGGACCGATCCAGACGAGGGGAGGGAGCTCCACCGTCGATTCCCTGCGAAGCTCCACGTACGCTTGCCTCCAACAAATCGGGAGGACCCATCGTCTCATGGGGGAGATTTCAGTACTGCAGGTCCACTGTACTATCCTGTCTATCTGAAGCTCAAGATCGATCAAACTGGTGGTTACCAGCACCCCATGAGCACTGTAGCTAGATAGCCGGCATCCAGCAGTTACAGTGGACAAGTTGGACACTTGTCTGTCGCCGGCCACCGCCATGTGTCCATCCGTTAATTAGTTCCTCTTCTCTGGCCTTCTCATGAAAAAGATGAAAAATATAAATGCAACGTGGATATATATCCGTTCGTTCTAGCTTAAGACCAAATTGGTTATTTCCTCCTCGGTGCTAGCTAGTATCGAGCTATCGATCATCTGCATGCCCATTCGATGAAACCAATCAACAATCGCAAATACGTAGTACATGTCACTTGTGTAGGCAGAGCTAGCTACTGATCAATCATCGGTGTGCATATCTGGCAGCTTAATATGATGATATGATTGACCGACCACGCATGCATTCGAGTATGGTTGATAGACCAGGTCTGTATCTTCGAGATCTGCTATACTCCCTCTTAAAAAAAACTCAAAACTTGTGACCGTTCTTAATACGACAAATCTATATAATAATTATTCAAATTTATTGTGACCTTTCTTAGATTTAGTTTTTTTTTACGGAAAAAGTATATTGTTATGGATTAAGCAGTGGCTCCCCTGCTTCCTCCTCCCACTACTACTGGTTGCCTTCGACATAAATAAAAGCTGATCAATATTGCAATGAAACTTTATAAGTCATCTGGACTCGACGACGACCAGTGACAAACGTATGATTAAAATTTAGGAGATAAAAAAAAAAAAGACAACGCGACGGTAGTGACTAAAATAGGAGACAAAACATAATCAAACATCAATTGGATACGAACGTTGTTTGCTTTCCTAACATGCCAACTAGTACTCTATATACTGCCGACTGCCCTCTTCCCTTGAGTGGTTTACAATCTGCATGTATACACTATGGGCATCTAATGGACTTGGATGCAGTAGGGGGTGGTCCCTCGTGCCTCCTTGCTGTGCTCGCCCTTAACGATGATGCTGTTGGCTCCTTCACTGTGACTAAGGGTTTGACATAACATTGCTCTGCTTCGTCTGAAATGAGTTCATACGTGAAAGATAATCTGTACTTTAAAAAAAAAAGAGATTAGTAGCAGTACCTTTTCTTTAAGCTGAAAAAGGGGAGTAAATATCAGTACGGGCAAGACAAAAAGTTCCAACAGATCGAACAGCTCTTCTTTTAGGAACACGAACCGGAGAGCTGCGTGTGGCAACCGATTTGTTGCTTCATCAATATGGAAAGTACGTGCTCGTCGAACAATATTAATGGTGCGTGAATGTGTGAGTGTGATTGAGATGCTGTATATATTTAGAGCACACACTTTAGTAGTGTACAGTGATCTGGGTTTAGCTAGCTGGTTGTACAGTACTATTAAGATCGATCAACCACATCTTGTGTACTGTCACCCATCTTGGAAGGGGTCGACGTGGACTGTTCATCCAAAACCTTTTGATTTTGTGGTATCCATATATGTTGGTAGAGAACCCAGTAGAAGGCCAGTCACTCGAATCTTTTCTCAATTAATGGTGCCGCGACCAAATTGGTACCCACGGTACAAGTGATCGATACTCTAGCTCGTTACTACATCTACAGCGAGTACTAACTAACTTATGCACGACCAACACTGACTTACCATGTCGAAAAGCTAGCAAAAAATCGTGCTGTGAAATATCTATGTCAACAGAATATATATGAAATATTGTCATCATAATAAATCATCATGTGTATCATCTCATCGGGCCAGCTAGCTGCCTTTCGTCAGAAGTTTCCCAAAACCAAACCGTTGTTGTTACTCATACTTCGCTGTTAAGTGTAACATCTGATGAACACGCTTGTTGGCATATCCCTAAATTAAACCTCGTGCACACATATGCTACAAATGACACACAATATGTCAATATGAATAGCACTCAAGATGCCTAAAGGTTTTCACCTTAATTAGCTTAAGTGGTGCATGCACCGTGTATGCATGCATGCCACGCTTTATCTACTGTTAATTTGTGCTACCGACTTTCTTATTAGTTGTGAGGTACCAGTAAATAGCATAATTACTCCACCAGATACTTCCTTTATGGACAGTACTAAAAGCCAAATCAATGACACATGCACCTATCATATTAGTCATCACATGATAATCAATTAACTTAGGACCAACCCTGTCACTTCAGCTTCAAGTTTTTAGATTGGTATTGGAGCTGAGCATGACTAAAATTATTAGTACTCCCTCCGTTTCACAATGTAAGTCATTCTAACATTTCCCATATTTATATTGATATTAATGAATCTAGACATATATATATCTATCTAGATTCATTAACATCAATATAAATGTGAGAAATGCTATAATAACTTACATCGTGAAACGGAGGAAGTATGAGGCATCTTAGTCACATTTTAGACTAAAATACTTTTATCCAGCTTACAAATTAATTCCATTTTTACATAGGTTTTGACCAAGAATAGATGAACTTTGATAGTTGGTATTATTTAAGCACAACAAAGTGTTCCATAAATTCCAATGTAAGAAGTACTCCACCTATTTCATACTAGTAGTTTTAGAGAAAAAATAGCAACATGTATGACAACAAATTATCATCAAATCCATATGTTTTTATAGTATATTTATTTTATGTTAAAAATATTGCTATATTTTTTATAAACTTGGTTAGAGTTGAAGATGCTTGACTTAGGATAAATATAAAGTAACTTATAATATAAAATGGATGGAGTACTAAATTACTTTTGATCACAAATCTAGCTAACTACAACTTTGCACCTGTTTAGAGACATTTTCACAACCATGGCTTAAGCCATGGGAATCAAAAGAACAAAAAAAAATATGTTAAGATTCTATATTTCTACTGGTATGCCTTGTTCTAAAGTGCAACTAGCTAGGTACTCGATTATCATCGGCATACTTCTCAAACTACCAAATATGGTACGTTTTAACCTTTCTTTTTTTAAAAAAAATTTCTTAAATACTTTTTAAAATCCACCTTTTCAACTTGGCAACATATTATAATAAATTAATCACTTTTCTAATTACCCTGCTAATAATGACCTGAGTCAAAGGGGACCGAGTGGTTCAAAAGCCAATACTGAAAAAAAAATAAAGGCATTGATTCATGTGATGCTAGCAAAACCAACGGAAAAAAACACACGAAGTTAGTTCTAAAACTCATAAGACTTTCTAACATTGTCTATATTTATTTAGATGTTAATGAATCTAGACATATGTATATATCTAGATTCATTATAACATCTATATGTATATGGATAATGCTAGAAAGACTTACATTATGAAACGGAGGGAGTAATTCGTTATGGCTTATAAGTTGCAGCTAAAACAAGCTGGGATGCTATGCTAAATAATTATATTAGTTAAAAAGAATATTTTTGATCAAAAGTTTGCAACTCAAAGGGAATAATTGATAATTACTTTTTAACGGGGGAGTATATGAGTTAGAGCTACCATGGGCCTTAATACTAGTCTTCTGTGACGTCTTCTCCATGCTTTAGTACTAGCTAACATGCACTTCGCCTCGCGAGGCACACGCATGCATATCTTCTATAGATACAAAACCCTAGTGGCATCGCAACCACCGAACATGCTGTCATCGTCATGAAACTAAACCGGTGACCACTGCCACAGTTGAGCTGGCCTATTTCCGAAACAAAACCAACAAATTGTTAACCCATGATACTACTAATACAATTATCATACCACTAGTACTGAACTCACACACCTGACGACTCCCATGTAAAACCAATGTAGAAGGAAGAGAGGCTAAAAAAGGAAAAAAGAGATCGCTCTAAATTGGGCTACTTGAAAAGGGCTGAAACACAAACACCATAAACCACGTCTAAAGGTGTGTTCTAAAGTGAAGTTGGGTTGAACGCCCAACTAATTCTACACTACTAATAAGCTGTGTGTTTCATGAAAAACTTTCAATGCAAGGGTTTCTTTAAAAAGCAAATAAATTCATTTTTTAAAGTTTGTAGTAGTTAATTATTAGTATGTAATTAATTATATACTTTCCACTAAATAGCCAAACCTAACCACTATATCAAACTCAGCCTTGAGCTGAATTACATGCATATACTGATATACCACCAGGCACCAGTTCATATCATTGTGGTTTTCGGTGAACTCCACGTCACTTACAAACAACAATAAGAAATCAATAATTACAACACTAATCAATTTATACAAGCATCCAACATTAATAGAAGGGGCACTTAGATTTCTTTAAAAACCATGCCCAAGTCATCACGAAAAACATCTACTTTCCCATCTATCATCTTATCCCATCATCTGTCTCAACAAAATACCTATATAGTTGTACTTAGAATGAGTTCTTTTATACCTTTTTTTCTAACTTTTTTCCCTCGTTTTCACGTACATACATCTTGAACTGCTAAACTATGTTTTTTTTATATAAAAAGTTCTACACGAAAGTTTTATAAAAGAATCATATTAACATATTTTTAAAATTATTTTAACTCATACTTACTACCTCCATCTCAGAATACTTGTTATTCTAGGTCGTTTAGCATATGCTAGGTTTTTAGTTCTGTTCTAAATATAAGGTTTTTAAGTGATATATATTGTCCGATTATAACACTAAAAATATTATCGCAGTATATACGGTTCAGGAAAAAAAGGAATATCTCGCTGACGCAGGACGAAAACAACATTTTGGGATGAAATTTTGTGGCCGCTGCTTTTCACATGAGAGATGCGAAGCAGACAAGACAATGAAACAGAAATCTGACTCGCGTCGTGCAGAGGTTCACATGGGAGAGCGAGAGCGAGAGCTAGAGAGAGAGAGAGATGTGTGTTGGATGCAGCGAGGCGGTGCGGGCAGCAGCAAGGCGACGTGCAGCTTTTGCGCTTTTTTTGCAGCAAAGTCAGACCGCGCGATCCAAGTGTACAGTGGTACGTCTCGCCCCGGCCGATGGATGGATGGATCGATCGACCGGTGGGAGGCCGGATGGGCGAAGGGGGGAGAGAGAGAGCGACCGGCCGCGTCCACGTAGAGTCGTGTCTCCCCTCGCTGGCCGCTTCTCCTTTTGCAACGGCACCCGCGACGGCCGGACGGAGAGAGAGAGAGGGCTTGAAGCCGTTCGTTCCCTTGAGAGTTGAGACATGGAGCCCGGCGCGCATATACGTCCTTCTCGTGACTCATGGAGTCATGGTTTGATGGCTAGCTCTGACGTGATGGCACACGGTCAGGTAGCTAGTAGTAGTAGCAAGTAGACGAGCAGCCCATGCACTCGATCGACATAATCTCCGGTTGAATCTTCGAAGATGCTTATAGGGGTACGTTTGCGTGTGTGTTTATAGGAGTGAGTGTGCGTGTATTGTGAGTGTCTGTGTTGTATTGTGTAAATTAAAAAAACCACTACTCCCTTCATTTCATGTTATAAGACGTTTTGACTGTTTTAAGTTTGATTAAGTTTGTAGAAAAAATTAATAACATTTTCAACCCAAGATAAATTTATTATGAAAATATATTTAATTATTGATTCGACTAAACTAATTTAGTATTATAAATATTACTATATATTTATCTATAAATTTAGTTAAACTTAAAACAGCTTAATTTTAATTAAAGTCAAAACGTCGTATTCTGAAACGGAGGGAGAAGTAGAGTATTGTAATGACTGTACCGGTCTGTGTCTTTCCTTTCTCTGGATCGCTGCTTTCAATTAGAGAGAGATACGCTGTCATGTGGGACGACCTGGACCGTTTCGCAAAATACTCATGCCTCCGCAATGCAAAACGTGCCTTAAAACCGTCATAAAGCGTGTAATCATAATGTAAAGTACCTTTGCAATCGAACCCGATCGAGAAGACTGCGGAGATATTTCCCCCTCGAACGAGTCAGTGATGGTAGCAGTAATTAAGACGGGAGAATATACTTATAATCTATTATATTATTAAATAAATAGAAACAGGAGCCTCCACGTTCACTCTCATGGCCTAGAAATTCTCACATTAATCGGAGAAAAAGAAAAAGCAGAGTCCATATAGAAATACAATTTAGAAATAGCTGAAATTCGGAATTAAAAAATAAGGAATATTAGAAGAGGAGACTAGAGTCCATATAGAAATACAATTAGGAAATAACTGAAATTCGGAATTAAAAATAAGGAATATTAGAAGTGAAGTATAGAGTCCATATAGGAATTTAAAACTAACTAAAATTTAGAATAAACATAATAAAATTAAAAGTAGAGATTAGAGTCCATATAAAAAACAATTTACAAATAACTAAAATTCAAAATTAAGAAAAACATGGGAAGAAGAGTTTAAAGTCAATATAGGAATACAATTTAGAAGTAACTGAAAATCGAAATTAAAAATTAAAGAATATTGAAATATGAGTTTAGAGTCCACATAGAAATACAATTAGAAATAATAAAAATTTAGAAATAATAATAAATAATATTGAAAGAAGAGCATAGAGTCTATATAGAAATACAATTTACAGAAAATTCGGAATTAAAGAAAAGAAATATTAAAAGATGAGTCTAGAGTCCATATAGGAATATATATAATTTACAAATAACTAAAATTTTATATTAAAAATAATTAATAACTAACACGTATATAAAATAAAATATAAATATTACACATTAGTAGTTTTGTAAAGTTATTGTAAAATTTAAAATTATATTGTCATTTAAATATATTTAAATAATAAAATGACAAAACATATATGCTATTATATAAGAGAAAATATAACGATGCTAGCCGCGTATTCTGCACGGGCCACCATGCTAGTTATACTATACAGTACAAACGACGATCGATGTACGTGGCTTCTACATAACTCTAGTAAGAGCACCCACAATGATAAAGTAAGGTGCTATCTATAAAAGATGTACATCTTAGCAATAGACTAGATTAATAGTAAATCACTTTAATGTTATGTCTACATGGGTATCTATAGCTCTCTAATCCATTGCCTCATTTTTTTCTATAGACTATCTTAAAGTTAGTAGATAGCTTTGCTCTCTCTCTTTATTTAATTTCTTCCAAGTAGAAAAATATGCTGATATGTATCTCTTGTAGAGCCTATAAATAATTATTGTGGGTACCCTAAGTTCGAGGACGCTAATCATAGCCAAAACCCAAATCGCTTGCAAATCATGCGTTCCTTGCTTACACTGTATTATAGTAGTAGTAGTACTAACGGCGCGGCTGATGACGAGGAGGGTGTCATTAATTAGCGCCACAATCATTCAGCTGTGGCGCAATGATACCGGTCTTGCCAAGCCAAAGCTAATCTGCGTCTCACACTCTTCACGCACGCCGTCTCGCGGGCGAGATCCCGCATTCCAGCCATCCACGCACCCCAGCGCGCGCGAGCGACGAGCGATCCACTCCCCCCGCTCGCGCCCGCGCGCGCCTTCACGTCACGTCACCGCGCGCGCGCGTCCGCCTCCGAACCAGAAGTCCATAATTGGTTTCTCCATGATTGGGAAACGGTCCGCCCGCGCGCCACGCCACGACACATATCCACGCACGCACGCACGCAGGCAGGCAGGCAGGCGAGAACCCGAATTCGACCGGGCGGGCTCGATCGGTCGCGTTGAGAGAGCTGCCAACCAGACACCTGCAACGTTAATGATCTGCGTGCGCGATGACGAGGAAGGCAATCCACGCAGATCGAGCTGGCTCGCAACGACGGGCGCATGCAGAGAGATGGAGGAGTTCAGTTTGGAAACCGTCCGCGGAAACGGGGCCGGATGCAGAGATTGCTGCTCTGCTTTGCTTGCTTGCTCGTCAGTCCGATCGATCGATCGACGTCGACGTGGTCTCATTTGTGGAGCCCTCTACCAATGATTTGGTTGACTTGCGCCGCGGTTTTACCTCAAAAGCGTCGAACCGTCGCGCGATGCTAGCCTGGCTCGCAAGATCGCAGTTCATTTCGAGAAAAAAAGGCCGAGGCTTTTCCTCGTTAACGTTCAATCTTGCCACTTATGCACAACACGCAAAACGAGTTACGCAAAGCAAGCCAAGATTGATCCACCGATGGAGATTGATGAGCATTTGAAACCTAGAGTCGAGAAGCTTCTGGGATCAGTTGGAGAGGTAGCCCTAGCGTTGAGTTAACCATCCGGGCGCGGGACGGATCTGTAGCACAGAAAGAGCGCCTGGGCCTTTTTTTCGCTCGGTTCGGCACGCCCTTGGCCGCCGAACTCCCGAAAGCCTGGCTCCGTCCGGCCCCGATCGAACAGACGTCGTACGCACACACACGGTGCCCGCGCCGCGCAACGAAAGCAATCAACCAAGCAAGCCACACCGATCTAGTAAGCTATAGTAGCTACGTACGCGTCACGTGACCGCGTCGGCCGGCCGGGACGAGCCGCGCGCGCGAGCTGGTGGAAAGATTTTTCGGAAGGACGGACGGTCGCGGTGAGTCTCGAATGACAGCGCGGGCGCGCTACGTACAAAAAATGTTGGGCTGTCAGCTGTGTCAACCGTGACGAGCACACAATGCAGGTTGCAGCGCACGCGACGCGTCCCTCTCCGTGCTGCCGTATCTTTCGCAGAAATCTATCGTGGTGCGAGAGCCCGGCCGTTGCAGCAACGAAAAAAAAGGCAGGACAAGTAGGCACCCGGTGACATCGGGGGAGAGCTCTGCATGTCAAACAGCTGGGTGCATCACCCACCGCGAATCGCACTGCACACAGAGCCTCTCGAAAGTAGAGGTGGAAACGGCCAGGGATACTGTGGGGGGCTTAACACGGAAGCCTCTCCAGGTTTGGTGTTTGACATGTCACAGGGCGTTGCCGCCATTAAACACGGCTTACTCTCTTCGGGCATAGTGTGTACGCACATACCTGAAAAAAACCTATTGCCCCTCGATACATTAGGACTACGTTACTACATACTGTACATGCACAACATATTGCCATGGCTGGTGTCTGGTGAGGTTTTCCCGTTCCAGCAGGGTACGTATGCTACACGTACCCGCCACAAGCGCATCGCGCGACAGGTCAGGTCAGTGTGCAATGATCGACCCGTGGGGGGCCCACATGCTTATGCTGGCTGTTGCCACACCTCTTCCTTTCTCCAGCATCTCTCCTCCTCCTCTCACCTCTCTCCCTATATATAGGAGCCTCTCTTGCCTTCAAGGCTCTCCATGAACCCAAGCCACATCTTAGCTTAATTACATAGCTCCTCCTCCTTTCTCCACTGACTGCTCAGTGTGTTTTGCATCTCTCCATTGAGCAAGAGGAGAAGGGAGGCTCAGCTAGCTAGCTAGCTACCATCTATACTAGTATCAAGTTTTTTTGTTCAGATTTTTTTGTTGGAGGAAGAATTCTAGGGAGATCGATATGGCCTTCATGTCCATGGAACGCAGCACTTGGGCCTTCACCTTTGGCATCTTAGGTACATACAGGCATCAACATGCTCATGAATGCTGCATTCATCTCATGCATATGGTGGTCTTTCTAGCTGTTATATTAGCTTACTCTGTTCCTTTGATTTGATTAATC
Organism: Oryza glaberrima; assembly: GCF_000147395.1. Taxonomy (NCBI): domain Eukaryota; kingdom Viridiplantae; phylum Streptophyta; class Magnoliopsida; order Poales; family Poaceae; genus Oryza; species Oryza glaberrima. The sequence goes on along the minus strand of NC_068327.1, from coordinate 18,112,463 downwards.
CGTGCATGCATGTTCTCCCATATTGTTGGAGACACATTATGGCAGCATGTATCGATCTTAATTCCCACAACCGCACAAGCAATGTCCCTGAAAACCGCAGTAAAACACCCATTGGAATCAAGTTTTCTTAGTTAACTAGATCAATAATCTCCTTTGTTGCTTCTGTCACCTTAATTAGTACTCCAGTGTGTCTTCCTCAATATCTTTCAAAGCTAGTGTTTGAACAAAAAAAAAAGAACTAGTGTTTCTGTTCTGAATAAATGGAACTGCTAAACAAAACTTTTAGGCTCTAATCAGATAGTTACTCCAAACAGAGAAAGGGAGCCATCACGCATGTTAGTTAGAAACGTACACACCTTATTTTTTTCTCTTTTTAGTTTTTACCATGCACCATGCATTTCTTTTCTCTGTTTGCCTCTCTCTCTCTCTCTCTCTTTTGTATTGGCTGACATCACTGATAACCCGTGTCTGCCTTTGATCTTTTTTGCAGGTAACTTAATCTCACTAATGGTATTCCTTTCGCCACTGTAAGCACCTCAACTTGCTTCAATTTTTATCAAGCACATGCATAACATTGTTTCGTTAGGTTTTTAAAATAATAATACTAGTTCAGTATGTACAAAAAAAAAAGCATCACACATGTCAATGATACACATGAAGAGTCACCATCATCTATACCATTCTAGAATTCAGCATACACCTGAAGGCAACATAACTCTGAAGATTTCTACTAATGAATTCTCACAATAGTCAGCTGAAGGTGGAAAGAAAAAAAAAATCTCTCAGCACGTCACTTTTAGCAGAGTAATTGTGTGTGTCCTTGTAGGCAGTTGTAGTTCCATTATTGAGACGACACAGATCGAGCATGAGTTTAACTTCCATTAATCAGACGAAAGAAACTGCTGTTAGCTAGTTTGTTGATAACTAATTATTAGCAGGTTGAACAATAACTTAACCGTGTGTGCATGCGTGCGTTTGGCGTGCAGGCCGACGTTCTACCGGGTGTACCGGAAGAAGTCGACGGAGGGGTTCCAGTCGACGCCGTACGTGGTGACGCTCTTCAGCTGCATGCTGTGGATGTACTACGCGTTCGTCAAGTCCGGCGCCGAGCTGCTGGTCACCATCAATGGTGTGGGGTGCGTCATCGAGACCGTCTACCTCGCCATGTACCTCGCCTACGCCCCCAAGAGCGCCAGGATGCTCACAGTGAAGATGCTGCTCGGCCTCAACATCGGCCTCTTCGGCGTCATCGCGCTCGTCACGCTGCTGCTCTCCCGCGGCGAGCTCCGCGTCCACGTCCTCGGCTGGATCTGCGTCGCCGTCTCGCTCAGCGTCTTCGCCGCTCCCTTGAGCATCATCGTAAGCTAGCAAACGAATGCAATCTTGATGTCTTGCTAACTAATCGCTCGATCGATCAACCAGCAGCTGATGACAAGGTTCTGATGATTGGTGTGTTTTGCAGAGGCTGGTGATCCGGACCAAGAGCGTGGAGTTCATGCCATTCTCGCTATCCTTCTTCCTGGTGCTTAGCGCGGTGATCTGGTTCTTGTACGGGCTGCTCAAGAAGGACGTGTTCGTGGCGCTGCCCAACGTGCTGGGCTTCGTGTTCGGCGTGGCGCAGATGGCGCTGTACATGGCGTACCGGAGCAAGAAGCCACTGGTGGCGTCGTCGTCGTCCGCCGCGGTGGCGGCCGGGCTGGAGATCAAGCTGCCGGAGCATGTCAAGGAGGTGCAGGCCGTCGCCAAGGGCGCCGTCGCGGCGGCGCCGGAGGGCAGGATCAGCTGCGGCGCGGAGGTGCACCCCATCGACGACGTGATGCCCCCGGAGGTGGTGGAGGTGAAGGTGGATGACGAGGAGACGAACCGTACGGACGAGATGGCCGGTGACGGCGATCACGCCATGGTCAGAACGGAGCAGATCATCAAGCCTGACATGGCCATTGTTGTGGAAGTGTAGTCTGATTAAGTTTAGAGAACTAGTAGTAATTCTCTCATGTGAGGTATAGCCAGCTAGCTGGTGGTACACAAACATAAACACGAACACATGTTCATCGCGTACGTACTAGCTACTAGGTGAGACACCTCTTGGCTTAGTACGTACAGTAGTACTCCGGCCAGATCTAGTAGGGACTGTATTGGCGCGTGACTCGCCTGGTTCGTCCTGCTTGCATGCAGAGACCGACCGACCGACCGAGTGCATGCGTGTTTTGTGAACCTAGCTACTGAGGGGGGAGTGAAGGGTGTGGGTGTGCAATCGACCGGCCTGTCGCGTCGATGCTCTTGCTTAGCTTCATTCGATTCATGCAGTTCAATAATAAAATTTGGATTTTACTGCAACATGATTTTCCAGTCTCTCAGCTTACCGTGCGACACCGTTTACATTCACATCAACGAGCTGTATAGCAAAATGGCGAGCGAGAGAGAGAGAGGAATCGAAAGCGTTGGCGCGAAGCGGGGCGGTGGGTGCACGCACGCGAAGGGTAGCGGGACAAGTGTGTGGAGGTCGATCAAATAAGGCGGCAGCGGCATATGCAGGCGTGCAGAAGCGGACAAGGGTGTCCCCGCGGAAGCAGGAGGTAGCGACCGCGATCCCCTCCTCGCTTTTGGGCCTTGGCTGCACGTACAACACACGCGCTCTCCGCTCCTCGTGGGCGCGCCTTGCATGCACAGACACATTCACACACAGAGACGGTGTTGTCCTCTGCGGGCTATTGAACGTGTCTGAGATCGAAAGGAACTGAACCGGTGTCTGTAGCTAGCTCAGCTATCGTGCTCGATCGATCGGTTTCAACCGAACCGAGCGGCGCAGCAGACGAGACGCGCCAGGTGGTGGTGTGCAGCTGCACTGCATGCGTGCATAGTATGGTCGCATGTGACCGGCGCGTCCCCAGCTATTGCAGACCGGGATACGTACGAAGGGCGAGACGGGGCGCCACGTCGAGCGCCCTCGCCTGCAGGCCGCGGTAGACGACACGACGTGTGTGTGTGTGTGTGAGACTGTGACCCGTGCAAAGCGAAATCTGGAAAAAGGCTGGCAGCTCCCCTTTTTACCGGCTCAGCTACTCCGTAGACGGCAATAGCAAGCAGCCCTCCGCGCGCCGTGTGCAGAAGCGGAGGAAGACACAGCGTCGCGTCGTCGCAGCGCGCGCGGTGAGTCGGTGATGACACGGACTGATTATGCACGCGCTCCGCGAGAATCAACCGCGGCGCGTGCGCCGCTTGGTTTATCCTGCAACGCGGGAGGAGGGGGAGGGCAGGGAACGGGAGAGGCGTCTGAATGGGTGCTAGAGCGCGCGGCACCCCGCACATATGGCGTGCCAATGCCGGACGCCGACGTACGAAGCCCTTTCCTCCGTTTTTCTTTTTCTTTTGCAGTTCGGAAAAATCTCAGCGCACGAGATCGCTAAATTTTACGTATAGGACTACCTATACTGTTTGACAAATTTTCTTTTAAAAATTTGACAGATATAATTATAGTACAATCATAGTGTAATTACACTGTAACTTATAATTACACTGTAACTTGCATGTAACTACAGAGTAACTTCTATGTAAGTTTCACATAATTTTGAATCGTTAGATCTATTACAAGATTTGTTTTGGTGAGGAAGAAAACAAATCATAGCACACACATATGTGAAAGAATTTGTTCCCACAACCTCTATTTTACCGAAATAACATGTTACGGAGAGATTTTTGAAAGTTACATACAAGTTACACTATAGTTACAGTGTAATTACATTACGATTGTACTGCAATTACATCTGTCAAATTTTTGGGAGAAAATTTATCGACAAATATATAGCGAAGTCGTTACGTGGGGTTACCCTCCGGACGATGTCTGCCATACCAAACGTGTCAAAGCAAGCCTCTGAACCTCGATCTTTAATCCGTTCCTGTATGTCGTTAGGGGTGAGATCACACAACTAGAGTCCCTCCAACACCCGCTGCATCATAGACTATGGCATAGTTGTTTTCTTCAACTCCAAACTATAATTTACTCTTTTTTTTTAACATATTTTCAGACCATCAAATGGTATGAAATTTTTTTAAAAAATTCTTATTTATGTAAAAGTTTTCTTTAAAAATCAAATGAACCAATTTTTAAAGTTTGTATTGATTAATACACAATTATTCATATGCTAATGGCTTACTCCCACTTCTTCAGCACTATGGGGATGAAGTCCACACCACTTGCTTTGGGTTGTTAGAGCCCCAATATTTCATTAGGTGTTGTGGGATGAAGAACGACCTGCGGAACAACTCCATCGACGAACATCTCGCACACATGGGCGAAAATGGCCAACACTATCATGCGTGAAGAACTATGAGAAGAGAGTATTAACCCGACCACTGCGTAGTCGATGCAGTACACTACCTCCGACGACTCGTTTTCCTTGGGCTTCAGCGACCCCCGTCTCACCGTGATGTTTGGCCTCCACGAATGGGAGGCTGGTATCAGAAGTTCTCCCTTCTCTAGCTGTAGATCGTCGCGTAGGCGCGAGGGTGGAAGAGCTCACCATTCGAGTGGCACCACACGGCAGTTGGCCTGTGGCATCACGGACAAGAATGAAAGAAGAATGGCGCGGCGATTAACTGAAGGAGAGGAGTTGGGCATCAGCATTTCAAATGAGATGGAGTATAGGTTGAAGTTTCACGGGGAGAGGTTATGCCTTGGAAACCCTTTGGATGCTTTGGCAGCTTCGCCCTCTCCACCACAACAGCGCAATTATCGGAGACCAGAGAAACATTAGGGTCGTGGGCAGTTATGACCCGAAGCCTTCGAAACCGAAGATGGCTAATGATAGGAAAGTTTAACTAGTGGCCCGTCACATCCTCCTACAATCGTGTGGGGCCCACATTATCCTGTGTTTCATCCACTGCGAGTGCTGTTATCAAGATGGACTTTTCTTCGACCCCGAAGATAGCCTAGCGATGAGCGAGACTACAAGTCTCTTTGGGATTGGAGCCACGTGCTTGTGTAATTAACAATATATTTCGAAATGACGTGCTTGTGTAATTAACATGTATATATGACCAACACTTTTTACTAATGAATGCAATATATGTGTATTATATCTGTATTACATGTATATACTAGTTGTTAGATATATTTATGTATTAATTAATTAATTTCAAATATACTACATATTTTCTCAAGCGGGCGTAACACATTTTCCCAGACGACATATTGTGCTGCAGCCTGCTTGGGAGATATATCTTTCTAGGCGGATTAGTTATGCGGTCTGCCTGCGAAGATACAGCTTCCCAGGCGGACTGGACGTCCGTCTGCGAAAATTAGGTCTTTGCATACTAATGGACGGAGCGCCCGCCTACTAAAATCTTTTTTGACCTCCTAAAAATTAATTTTCTAGTAGTGTTTGGACCCATAGCGATAAGAGGAGAGCGGAGAAGGAGGCGCCGCCATCTGTGGAGATGAAGAGGAGGGTGGGACTATTTTGCTTCCAATGCCACCTCATCGTCACATAGGACGAGAACTAAGTCAAACTAGCCACGTATAAGCGCCATGTCAATCGAAATTGCCATCCAAACCACCTTGGACCTTATTTGCACTACTTTTAAAAGTTGAGAGACGCGTCATATCCGGTCTTGGTTTAGAGATGATTTTCAGACTCGATGACAAATTAAGGTACCTGAAGTGAACTTATTCCGTTTATCATTGGGTTGAACCGACACTGGAGAATTCGGCCTGAGGTCAGCAAAGTAGTAAGGAAAATGTGCTGGTTTGGGCCTACTAATGAGTCTGAAGTGCATGTTGGATGGCGGCCCTTCACTGTGGGCATATGTCTATTTTTGTGTATGCACCCATACCCTTTTGGACCGTGGTGGTTCATGCCTACGGTAGCGTCGCCTTCTCGTCTAAAGTCTCCGTCCGTTTAGGCTTTGCGTGTTGCGTCGTGATGATGTCCTAAGCAGCCGGGTACACCAGCACGGCTAGGGCAAAAACAAGATCATCGAGATCGATTTGAGCCAAACACAACCGCAGGAAAAGCCAGCCACACACGCTTTGCTTTCTCCTGGTGAGATTCAGGGCGTACGCGTGTAACTACAGCTTCCTATCTATGCCTTCCTACATGGCAAGTGACAGGGAGCGAGTTGAGCTTATATTTGGGGTCTCCCTGGCCGGCAGGGGACACGGGCGCGGCGACGGTGGTGTAATGTTCTCCGGGAGATGCATGCGTCGTGCGCGCAAGCGGTTCCCCCGCTCCACCGATCGGTCAGTTTCCAGGCACGCTTGCGGTGTGCTCGGTGCGTGCCACCAAAACGTCTGCTTGATATTTTTTTGACGTCTTGCCTCTTCTCTCCCGCTGATGGATCGACCAATAGACAGAGTTGCTTTCAGAGCATCTTCAGCATCTCGATCGTGTAACCAGTCGGCACAGCACCGGCATTAACTGATCGCTGACGAAGAATGATCCCATGTCCATGACCAGGATCAAGTCAACTAATAGGAACGAGTCCGATATAAACATTATTAATTGCTACGAGCGCATAACATGATAAGAAGATATAACGAGGATGATTCAAAGGGAACTCAAAAGTGTCCTTTCATTCTCACAAAAATTTCTGAGAATTTACAAGTACAACAACATGAATTCACTATCCAGTTCAAAGCTCCCGTTTCTTCTCTCTTTTTCTCTAGAAATGTACATCTAACCCACCGTCCCTCCCTCCCCTCTCCCTGCCACAGGAAAGCAAATAATGTTGGAAATAAACAGACATACATGGGTGGATGGATCAACCCCTCACTGCCCTGCTCCTAGCCATTTTCAGTTGGGGAATCCAGACTCCCCTGCCCGTTCTCGATCGCACGTCTCTTATCCCGCCAATTCTCGCCCCACATCTTTGCCTCGGCTACCATCCGCTCCCTATCACCCCACATCTTTGCCTCAGCCACCATCCGTTCCCTGTCGCCCCACATCTTTGCCTCCGCCACCATCCGCTCCCTGTCGAAATCCTTGTTCAGGATACCTGGGGGCTCTTTCGGGGAATCCTCCCTATCCTTGTTTGGTGACTTGTGGCCAGAGCTGCTGGCTTCATCGTTCCTGGATATTACCCTGCCGTTCTCGCCAACCTTGCTTCGCTGATCGCCACCTGGCTTTCTTGAAGCATGAGCCGCATTAGGGTCATATGATTGAGATGCCAGGTAGGAAAGAGCAGTCACAACATCTGCAATAAGTGGACGCGACGCAGCCTCCGACTGAATGCACATAGATGCCACTGCAAGTGCTTGGTAAAGTCCACGCATGGGGTATCGTCCCTCCAGTCTTGGGTCAGCCATTTTTGGGAGCTTTCTTCTGTCGTTGAAAAGAGGTCGTGCCTGGCAGTTAATATGAAATATTGTGAGTACATGGGTCAAGTCATTAGCCTCTTCTCACCCCCCCTCCCCCCCCAAAAAAAAAAAAAAACATTTAACCTCACAATACATGATCTGCTCTAGCCCATCAAAGTATGTTGACCAGTATAAGCATGGAGGACAGGAAATCATAGATGTAGCTTACAACATCTAATATAGTCATCCGTTCCTTGGAAGGTGGACATCAGACATAATAATATTTGCGAGTAAATTTCATAAAACTACAGATACTTTGCATGATCTATCACAAAACTACAGATTTTAGAACTAGTTTCACAAAACTACGGATTTAATGTCTTCGTTTATCACAAAACTACAGGTACTTTGAACACTATATCACAAAACTACAGGTACTTTGAACACTATATCACAAAACTACAGATTTAAGAACTTGTTTCACAAAACTACAGGTTTAATATCTTCATTTATCACAAAACTACAGATTTATTGTCTCCATTCTCACAAAACTACACGTTTTAACAATGCTAAAACCTGTAGTTTTGTGAGAATGGAGACACTAAATCTGTAGTTTTGTGATAAATGAAGACACTAAATGTGTAGCACTATGATAAACGAATACACTAAATCTATATTTTTGTGAAACAAGTCCTTAAATCTGTAGTTTTGTGATAGATTGTATAAAGTACCTGTAGTTTTGTGATAAACGAAGACACTAAATCTGTAGTTTTGTGAAACAAGCTCTTAAATCTGTAGCTTTGTGATATATTGTGCAAAATACCTGTAGTTTTGTGAAATTTACTCAATATTTGCTTTTGTATTTTCAGTTCCAGAAAGTAACCAGGAAATATCTTATCTTTATGAGCTATTTTTCAAGATGTTTTAATTCTGATGAAATGCAGCAGATATTAGTTAGATCTACTACCAAACATATTGATGGTATGCGACATGTCAGGATCCAAACAATTACTTAGGAGATACTAGACAGATAAATCATTTCAGGTTATTAGCATATATAGATAGCATGTGCTCCTAAATAATCAGAACATAGCTTACCCATGAGACAAGATTTTGCTCCCCATGTGGCCTAGTGCTGTCGATCGCCCGACGACCAGTAATCAACTCAAGCAACACAACTCCAAAGCTATATACATCAGACTTAACTGTCAACTGTCCTGTCATAGCGTACTCAGGAGCACAATATCCATATGTTCCCATCACACGAGTAGAGACATGAGATTTGTCACCAACAGGACCCAACTTTGCAAGACCAAAGTCAGACAGCTTTGGATGGAAACTCTCATCTAAGAGAATGTTTGATGACTTGAAGTCTCTATAAATAACTGGTGGATTTGCTTTGTCATGAAGGTACTCTAGTCCCTTAGCAGCACCAGCCGCAATTTTCATCCTTGTGTTCCAATCCAATGCTTCCTTATCAGGAGGTAGATCTATACCACATAAACAATTTATTGAAGTTTAGTACGGTCATTATTCATACATATTTATATCAACGACACTTAATTCAAAATCACATATTAGACTCACACAATGCAGTTAAAGGGTACAATTTCTGAACATAAGAGAACCTTGAGAAGTAACAAGACATAAAAAATATATTTACACCTTCCATAGATCATTGACTAAAAATATTTCATTGGTTTTTACATCACGAACCATTTTCAGTAGACCACATAACTTTATAAGTAATTTTTTGGTATATGCAGACCAACAACTCCACATAACTTTATAAGTAACTCCATAGGTTTTACGACTTTTATTTAACTTACAACAAATAGCCAAACACATCTAAAAATTGCAGTTGAAAATTACAGTACACACAGATGAGAAATGCGAGCGAACTGTAAAACATGACAAACATAGTACTCACATTATGCTGTCATGCACCATTTTAGGGAAAAATTAACTATTTGCCACTCTTACAAGCCTATTTTAGGCCCTTGGAAGAGACAAAATGTCAACACTTCAACAGGGAGCAGGTTAATGCAAATGGTGACATTTTTAGGGCTAAGTAATGAAATACTAGTCTACCACCACATAAACATTTGCTGATATTGAAAAACAATAATCATGGACACTAATTCTGCCACATAAAGAGCACAGATAGAAAAGCATGGATAGAATCGCTGATGGACAATCTGTACCTAAGGAAACATGTGACAGAGGACAGTATTGCAGGTACAGACACAGAAACCATTAACAGAAAATTTACAGGTTGTGGTCATATGCAAAACAGTATCTCTACAGGGAATAAACATAGAATTCGTACCATGCAAATGATCTTCCAATGATCCAAAGTGCATGTATTCATAAACAAGAAGACGTTGATCTCCGTCAGCACAATAGCCAATCAGATTAACAAGATTTTGATGATGTAACAAACTGAGCATTAGAACTTCCACTAGAAATTCTCTGTTTCCTTGAAGCCCATCTCTATTAAGCTGCTTTATAGCCACAACCTGCAATGACGAAAAAGGGACTTCAATCATCATACTTCTTTTAAACTAATTTTAATTTAGAAGAAGTTTTGGTGCTTCAATCATATTGCTCTTAATTTTTCAATACAACACACTGAACATAGAACACTAGATCCTTGTTGCCTAAAATTGCACTTACTAGTTATTACTACTTCCTCCGGTCAGAAATACTTGTATTTTGGACAAGCATCATGTCAAAGTTTCAAAACTTCTGGGTATAGTAATATTTCTGAATAATTAAACTGGATAAAGAAAATCATATGAGAAGATTTGCATTTCAACGTACTTGCATAGTCCTATAATTTAATGGGTTTGACAAATATATTTAAAAAGAAAAAAGGCGGCCCAGGCCAAAATGACATGTATTACGACCAGAGGGAGCAGCATAGTATTATAATGCATAAACAAACAAAATGAAATAAACAGTTGCTCAACATGGTCATTTCTCATTCCTGTAAACAGTTCAGAACGTAGATCTTAGACAAACAAAAGTGAACAGTAAAGATTTCACAACAGTGCAATTTTCCAGTTGTTCAGCTCTCCACAGGCGAATGCAAGAATGAAGCATATACCCATTTGCCAAAATAAGTTACCTGGCCAGTGCTCTCGAGGCGGCCCTTATAAACGCGCCCAAAGCCTCCTTCGCCCAGGAAGCACTCTGGCCTGAAATTCCTGGTGGCGGTCGCGAGTTCTCGGAAGGTGAAAGTCTGTGCTGATATTACATTCCCATTGGCATCCTTGGGCGCAGAAGGTTCCCTTAGTATTGCATTGCTCTTCACCCTCGTCTTCTCAGCCCCTGCCCATGTTGACCAAAACATGAGAAAAAAAAAACTAAGCTAACCAGTATGTTCACGCGACAGCGAGAATTTACAACTACAGAGTCCAAATAAACAGTCTGAATGTAGCATAGGCCTTGTCCTATCGGTCTATCAATTCATCTCCCATATAATACCATATTTTTTTTTCATTTCAGAATGATCTGAAGTAGATGAACTAACCCCAACAGCATCTACATATCAAACAGCGCAAGATAGTTATGCTTTCTGGTCAAATTTTGCAGGACAAATTGCGGTAATTCGGTAGGCAGAGATCACGAAACACGAGAAGGAATACTAAATCAGATCAAAGGAGGCGTGGAAAAGGAAGGACCGAATCCGTGTCCCCCCGACGCGGATCCGATCCCCACCAACCGCCGCCGCCACCCGGAGATCCACCCCAACTCAACCCAACGCGAACGGAGGGAGTAACGGACGCACCTGCGGAGAGCTTCTCGACGCGCGGCGCCGCCATGGGCAGCTGCTGGTGGTGGTGGTGGTGGTGCAGGTCCGGGTAACCACCGCCCCTCTCCCCATGCCGACCAGCGCCGGAACCGCCGCCGCCGCCGTACGCGGCCGCGGCGGCGGAGGAGGAGGAGCCGCCGCCGTACGGCCCTCCCACCTTGGGGTTCAGCTGCTCCTCCGCGGGCGAGTCGAAGCACGAGAAGCAGCCCATCTCTCTCTCCCTCTCCCTCTCTCTCTCTCCACCCACAAGCACCCACCACAGCCAAAAGCCAGAGAAAGGCGCGCGTCGCGTCAGAGGGCCATCGCCGCCGCCGCCGCCCCTCAGGCTGCCGGAGGAGGCCACCCCCCGATCGGTGTGCTGCTCGTGCTCGGGATCGGATCTTCGCGGCGAGGGGATCGAGGAGGAGGAGGTGGGGGGGAGGAAAGGCGTTTTTTATTGGGTTTTTGGAGGGGAAGGAAGCGAAGAGGGGGAGGGAAGAGCGAGGAAGCAAGCAAGCAAAGCGAGGAGAGGTGGTGGAGTCGCGGCAGCCGCCCAACTAATACGCGTCTTTGCGGGTTCCGTCTCCCGTCTTCGCCCCGTCTGGTCCGGGGGCGGGGCCTCTCGCTCGTTGCTGCGGCGGCTTTCACACGATGTGGTGGTGGTGTTTGCTGGCTTGGCCGTCCGTCCTGGTCTTACCTTACCTACGCCTGCGTGGGGGTTTCGTTGTAATCAATGGGTTGTTATCTCCTTGAACACCTTTTATGGTAGTTAATGACTGCATGTTTATCTCATTTTGTACATTTGTATGGTAATTTGAGATCCGATTGTTTTTTTTACGTGTTTGGGGGTGGAAGATCTTCGGAAAAAGATGTTCCTTATTGGTTGGTTGAGATAAGGCTTATATGGAAGGAAAATAAATAAAATAATCGGAAATGATCCAACAAATTAAGGCTAGAAAATATACAGAGGGATGAAAAAAAAAGTTCTAAATCAATTCTAAAATTTATTATCGAATTATGGTCGGAAATGGTCAGAATCGGTATTATTTTTCTATTATTTGTACGGAAATGGTCGGGAAATTTTATATTTATGAATTTAACTATTGAATGCCAATTTCAATATCACACTTATAGAAATTAGGTAAATTTCAGAAATGAAAAAAGAACACGAATAATAGGGAATGATATAATATCAAATAATTAGTAACGACAAGGTTTCGAAACCAGATCGTTTAATCCACCACCTTGTGGAGTTACCTGGAATATTCTTATGCATTTTTCTTCAAAAATGGCATCAGTTATAAAGATATTATTATTATTATATTTGTTCTGGAGAAAGAAAATAATCCATCTCTTTATGCTGCTGTAGAGCTACTACGGCAAGTCTATAGCGGCTGGTGACCAATGAGGACGGGTGCACATCGTCTGCCGTTAGCTGTTTCAACGGCAGCGTGCCGTTGGCCAATCCCAACCGTTGGTTTGAAATGGACGGATAAGATCAAAATAACCCACGAGAAGTGAAGAACACTCCTATTTTACATTGAATTTGTTGTTCTGTAACTTCCACCTTGGCATCGATTGATGACAAATTTACCTATCAAAATTTTAGCTTTGTGGCATGAGGCGACAAGCTAACAGAAAAATCTTTTTTTTTCATTTTTTTGAAACCAATATTTTTTCACTTTTACGTGTGTCACCTGACCATTTTGTTTCTGTTTACTCAATGATGGAAACATTTAACGGTGATGTCGCTCTTTCCTTTTATTCAATCGGGACAGGTCAGAAGAACTAAAGAAGAAAAGAGGAAATTAAGCATCGATCCTTCAGCCAGTGGGTTCGCACATCCTGATCATCCATTCAAAGTAACGGTTGGGATTGATCAACGGCACGGTGCCGTAGAAATAGAGAACGGCAGATGATGCGCACCCAAGTGAGGACGTCTGCCAACAACAGTGGGCTGCACACGGGCTGGCGCGCGATTAATTAGCACGGAGACGAGGCCACAAATCAAGCCTTAATTGCATCCGTGTTTAGTAGTAGCAGCTGCGTACGCACTGTCTCGCCTGCTCTTCTCGTACGCGAGCGACGGCTGGTCCACTACTTTGTGCGAGGCTGACTAGCTACCACCAAATAAACCCATTAATTCAACGCAACATGTTCCATGGCTGGTATTAGCAATATTAGCAGGTACGTACACGCATTAGCCAGCCAATTAGCTAGTAGCTAGGTCAGGTGAGCAACTTGCACGTAGTGGAGTATTTTGCTAGCCATTAATCATACACATACATACATATATACATAATGTACTCCTGCTTCAAGAGTGTTCGAGCTAGAGAGGCTCATTATAGCTAAGCTATCCAGACTAATTAATCACTCAGAGTTGTATTAGCGTGTAGCCATCAGTATCCTCCCGTCGACAACATGTGCACACTCTGTGCGCGCTGTACATTCAGTATCTCCAGCCTGTACACACGTATGTACGTAGGTGCAGATACGCTTATTGGTTATTGCCTTTGATATTAATGGGTTTTTTTTTTCAACATCTATCCTGCAGTGATTTTAAAAATCTTACTCCATATATACCTGCCGAAATATCATTGAAGTATGAGACACGCTTATCCATACCGGCCGACTCTCTGTGATAGGGAATATAATCCTTCATTTTTAACCACTGAATTAAATATATTTAGCTATTTGACCGTACAAGTGAGAACACATGGCCCAGGGATATAGCACTGTTGGGATCTGGAAAATATATTGAGGGATTACAAGACAAACTACTACTAGCGCAAATATGCCCTCTATCCCAAAATATAAAGTATAACTATTTTTTCCAATATTTCATAATACAAAGGCATCCATACATTATATATATAAAGTTAAATAACACCCTTGTCCTCTTTTATTTATTTATTTTTAAATACTACACTCTCAATATCTTTAATTTTATTGGGTGCAAGTATTGTATTTATTCGAGTGGTTTAAATGAGGTGATAATAATTCTTTCTTGATCTTCATGTTAATGATAGTTACACATTATATTTTGTGATGGAGGGAGTAGTTCTTAAAGCAGGAAGATATATATAAGTTAATCAATCCACACCAAACATTAAGACCTTGTTTTGGTTAATTCCACCCACAAAGAAATAGAGGGGGTTTTGGCGGGAATAGTTCCACATCTATTAAGGTGTAGAATTAACCCTCCTCGATCCCCTCCAATCCCGCCCTCAAATGGAATAACTAACACAAGGCTTAAAGACAATTATGCTTACATAACCCTGCATCTAAGCATTTTGGAGCAGGTTTTATGCTATCTTTACGAGGCGTCCACTATATATTAACCGCACCACAGCTAGGTTTAACCTTATAGTTCAGAGAGAGGTTCCCCTCTCTGCAATAAGCGTAGTTACAAGCGAAAATAAGAAAAATGGATAAATTCTACAAAAAAATTATTTTTTTATTTAAATTCTTTTGAACTTGGTCATTGTAGCAGTCTGTTACCTTTACCACACCTCAACGATAAAACCCAGATATTGTGATAATCATAGATGTTGTAAACCTTGTTCATATCGCCTTGGTGTTGCTATTGTATCCTTCGTTATCCATATTTCTTAATAATTTGGGCGAACGTCCGTTGTTCTTCGGTGGTTTGGTAAAAAAATATTACTATTTCCACAAATAACTTTTGTGTTTAAATCAACCAAACAATAACTTTTGTGTTTAACTCTATTTATGGCACCATATCTTCTGTAAAGAAAGAGTAGAAAAACACACTATAAATTACTACAGTTATATTATAAGTTCTTGAACTGGATAAGAGGGCTGTAACATGAATTTGCTCTAAGGGGACAAAGTGAGCCGGATAGAGAGTTTAGGGTTGTAAATGTTTGGTTTTGTAATTCTAGATTGATGCTGAGTTTCTTTCTGCAAGAATTTAGGATTATAAATAGGACTTCTCCCCTATCTAGCCTCTCATGTATACCTTTTCTACTTGCAACTAAATGTTCTACAATGTAACATGAACTGTTGCAAGTGATGTGCACAGTTTTTTTTATCATGCCATTTTCTCTAACGCCGTCTAATGTTTTTGTTACAATATGAGATTTGGTTGGCTTATTTGTTACCCCTGGTATGGAGGGGATCAGTGGTGCCAAATATCTGGTGTTCTGTAAATATTTGACTACAATACAACACCAGTCTCCTCCAAAACAAATCATAGTCGTCGCCAGCCATTTTTATTCTTCCAGGACAAAGTAATAAAACTTCACATAGGATACAACAAAGAGGCCAAGATGTTGTTATGCCCATGGATTTAAATCTCCGGCTATTAGCTGCTAGGAGAAGCAACCGCTAAGATATGTCCAATTTGCCGCTACACATTCTATGGCGCTATTAGCTGCTCTTAGCTGGCTATAGCCGCTAAATGGGCCCTTAGATAGCGGCAACTAACTTGGTGGGCTGAAGGCCTAAAGCTAAACAACAGCCCATATAGGTCCATATAGCAGCAATTCAACCCTAACTCTCTCTCTCTCTCTCTCAATCACTCCGTCTCTCACCCTCCCCCCTCGAAAAAAAGGCACGGCAGCTTTGCGGCGGCTACGCCCGGAGGCAACGGTGGTGGCTGCAAGCCTGTGCAACCTGCAGCGGTGACGGCGACTCTGACCTGCAACAACAACGACTGCAGCTCCACGTGGAGGCCGCAGCGGCGACGCCCGGAGGCGGGGCTGTGCCAATCCCGGCACCAAGCGGCGACTGTGTTGGGCGGCAGCTACACCAATCCCTCCCTCCCCATACTTCTCCATTCTTCCCCAAGCTGCGAACGTGACGGTTGTGCTGAAGACGGCGGGGACTGTTGGGCTGCACAAATCTCTCCCCATTCTTCTCTAGTTTTCCTAATAAGAGGTGTGCAAGATTTTATATGATTCTCGGATATTGAATGTGGTATGGAACTATTGAATATAATATCAAGTGTCTTTGACTCTTTGAACTGTATGAGAATTGTAAAATTTATGTTAGTTTTTGCAAAACAGCTAATGGGCTTAGCTGCCGCTATAGCCAGCTATAGCTGGTCGTAGCTGATGGAAAGCCTAGCAGCTAAAGGGCATATCCGGAGATTTTAATCCTTGGTTATGCCACAAGAGAAGGAATGGCTTTTTCTTATGGAGAGAAACATGAGAAAAGAGGATGTTTTAGAAAGAGAGAAGACGACGACCAGGAACAGCTAAAAAGGTCAGAAAAAGGAGGTGAATAAGAAAGCCACACTCTCCCTCTTTGTTGCATGTGTTTGGCTCCTTCATACAGGGGCAACATGATTGGGAAAGGAAATTATCTAGCAAAAGAGAGAGGAATATTCTCAGCAATTACTTGACTCATGTGGCCTGTTCGGAGTTTATGAATTGATTATCACCGCAGTTGATTAATTATACTAAACGTAAACATCGAGGTAATAACCGGGTGGTGATCGGTGAAATTGCTTCTAATTCATGTCACTTGCGTTTATTTTACCTAGTTTTCTTTTAAGAATTCAACTCCCAAGTAGGAGTAACTAATATTACCAGATTAGCTTGCGCATTTTCTTAAAAGAGTACTATGCCCCTTATCCATTAAGGACTTTGTATATATGCTGAATATTTTTATGGTCTTAGGAGATATTGAAAAGACATAGTTATTTTTCAGAGTTATTTTTTAACATATATCCATACTTATTATACAGATATCTTACATTAATAGAAACTTATATAACTACTTATTTCCTTAGGACAAAAAAAAGAACTCTCATATCTTCAATTTAATCAAGAAGTGATAGATGGATGTATCAAGAATTATGTGTTACTTAGATGATGTAAAATCTAACTAGTCAAACCAGACAAGGCCTTAATTAATCTTAGGATAAATTAAACTCAACAAGGTTATGGATTGCCCATGTTGTAAAAAAGAAAGTTCTCCAGAGACAATTTGTCCATGTTGATGCACAGTACTACTAAGTACTCCTAACACTAAAAGGTTGTTCATATGGCATTGAATACTATCAAGTCAACACACACTTAATTAACAGTCAAATAATGTCTCATAGAGATCACGTTGTTGTTGCACAGTTCACTTGCTATAGTTAACACTAGGATAATGCTCTTTTGTTCCAACGAAAATGTTTGGTTAAAACCATGGACAAATGACAAATCGCTGGATCGAAGCCCCTCGGAACAAGGGAAATTAAGCAAATTGCTCCAAATCTACGAATCCATTTGGATTCTGCAGTCATTTCTTTCTAGCGAAAATACTGCAAAGGTCAAAAGTTGTGGGCATCAGTTCCTCAGGGAGGCGTAATTTTGACCCATCCATCTGATCCGGGATGCCTGACAAACACATGTTACCATGTAGACCTAAAGGTAAGGAAAAAAGGGTTAAGAGTCTTTCGCAAAAGTGGACGATTAGATCCCTCGCTTTGCACGTTTGTTGATCTACCAACCGTGAGCATTGCAAGGGTGAAAGAAAATTTGCAAAGCAGCACCTCTAGACTCCAGTTCCCCTATTTTATACTATTTATATAAGAAATCAAGGGTATGAATTGATGTCTAGATGGAACCCACTTAATTTAGTTATCGAACAAAAGAGGCACCTCTTTTAACATTCATACCATTCTTTATGGTAGATTAAATCAATTAATGTATATATGATCTTGATGATATAATACTTGATTGGCGGTCAGATCTTTCTACTTAACGTGGAATCTCCTAAGACATTAACTTCCATGAAATATAATTTTGCATGCTTTAGTTAACGTGGGATCTCTTGAAAAGTGTTCTATTAATATAGGTACTGATAGATTTTAATGAGGGATTAACTACCATGAGTTACAATTTCATATGCTGTACTAGTCATATCCCTTTGAAAAATACAGTACGCTACTACTTTCCACTAATAATTTTGTGGCAAAATTTGCTATAGAACTCTTAAAAAAAGTGTAATTTGCTGGTAGATATTGTAAAAACGTGTTACAGCTGAAAGAGACTGTAAAAACATGTCACGGCTAAAAGACACTCTAAAAACTGGTAATTTGCTGAATGAGAGAAATTCTTAAAAAAAAGACAAGAATGCCCCTAGGATCAAAAGCTTTTGAGCTGAGGCTGGAGTGAAGATGAAATATGATGTATGCTAGTGATATACTTCGGGTGATGGAAAACTTAGAGTTGCATAATTTATAAACTTTTACTCTGATGCCATGTTTGAAACATGTGTTTCTATGCGCATTCTTGTCATTCTGTCGGTTTGTTAGTGATGACGATCTACTTAAGAGTTACAACTATATACTCCATCCGTCCTAAATTATAAGGCATATATTTTTTTTACACGGTCTTCAATGACATACTTTAAGCATTAATATATTTTATGTTATATTCCTAACAAATATGAAATTAATATTACATGAAAGTACTTTAAAATATGAATATAAGTGAAATAGCATGTATAATACTTAGCATATATATGGTTAGTGTGCTTATTGGTCAAAAGTTACCGAGCTTCATTTTTCTTAAAAAGAGGTGCCCTATAATTTAGGACAAAACGAGTAGTATGCAACTATGTACATCATTTGCTGATTAGCCAGTTGCTAGCTGCAAGCCTGAAACGACTATGCTTGCACCATCAAAGTCTATTTACTTGATCATTGTAGCCACACCAAACAACCAAGCGACAGGGCAACAGATATGTAGATAAGATGCATTCGTCTTGATAGAACAAGTGCCAAACAAAATATAATTAATTGCATATATATGGTCAAAAGCATGCATGCTCAAGTGATAGGGAAAAATATATTATGAAAGTCAAATAGGTATCTTGATTGATTAGGTCACATGCTATAGCTTGATCAAGGTCAAAGAGTTGCTTATGTTCATACAAGAATCTAAAACCATGTTCTAACCCAGGATCAGAATTGGTTCCTTGGAGAGAACAAAACCAGGATTATACATTTGTCATGTAATTAACAAAATCTGCAGTGTATTTCCGTTAATCGGTCTTCCTTCTTATTGGATGTCGAGTGTCGACACACACGGTTTGACTGTCGACCTCGATTCTGAATCTGATTTTTGTGTTTCTGTAATGAAACCTTGATCCATCTGATTTTGTCAAGTTCCACCATTCAATCCTTCCATTTCTTACATGATAAATGAAACATATCCATCCGGAGAATTATTTATCTAGGTAAATTTGGCAGATTTGATACCCTTCTAAACCTCAATCCATACCCTGTCCCGCCCAACATGACTAATGCTGACGCCTGGAAATTGAAGGGCCCCTGCATCTTTCTAAAATTATTTACCTAATAAAAAATACTTTAAAAGAATCAATCAGAAATATATGCTTTTAAAGAAATCAGGAAAAAAAATACTGTGTTGTTTTTCATGTGTTTTTGGGGACTGCCGACTATAGTAATGTCTCGAGGCTAAAGTACTGGAAGAACCAAGCCAAGCCGGATTTGGCCCACGAACAGGCCACACTATGAGCGAGCCTACATCTCGAGGGATGCCTCCAAATAATCATGCCATTTGCCACATGCAGCCACCATCTACACGGTGTACTTGAGCTGGAACGGAACAGGTGAAACGCACAACTTGGTCTTTCAAAAAGGAAAACGCACAACCAGCTCGCAGCAAAAGTGGGAAGAGAAGGAGACAAAAACAGTTGAGATAAAGGCTGGTTTTGGTTTAGGTTAGCTAGCAGCTCTAGCAACCGGCCATTTTTCTGATTTTTCTACCAAGTGCAGGTGCAGGGGAGGTTAGTTGGAGACTTGGGGTAGAGGGACCATGCTTTTGAGTTTTGACCAACAGTAGTCGAATTGCAAATGTATAGCATATTAAAAAAATGTGTCAGGATTTCAAATTTCATAATTGATTTTTTTTATTTTAAAAAAGGATAGAAATGCTACTTTTATAGCTGTTAAGAACATATTGATTGTACTCAAACTTTAGTTTCAAAACATATTACGCCCTAAAATGAGAGTTAGTAATTGACCAATATAACTAGCCTGTGTGGTCAAGCTTGTGGAGGAAATTTCTATTTGTGAGGACGACTTGGAAACAACGAATTGACACCATATCTCTCCATCTATCTCTGTCTGTGTCTCGGAAGAAATAAAAACAAATTGACTCCATCAATCATCCATGCATACAACGTAGGTAGTCCGCTCGTTTGATTTGGCCCGTTCGTCATGACGTACGTGTACCCCTGATCTCCACATCGACAATGACCTCTCCCTAACCAAATGTCCTTTTTTTTTTTCGTTTTCTATTTCTTCAGTACGGTTCATAAATTAGTGGCATTTGAGATTGTTAGATACTTCAGGTCTGACAGAACTTCTTTCAAACATTCAGTATCTGCAGTCGTAAGATACTTAAGACTATGCATGCATGTGAAAAACTGCAAAAACTCCAATCAATCCAGCTCAGTATTAGACAACCCTGTTTAGATGGGACTAAAACTTTTAAATCCCTATTACATCGAATATTTAGACACTAATTATAAATATTAAACGTAGAATATTAATAAAACCCATCCATAATCTTGGACTAATTCGTGAGACAAATCTATTGAGTCTAATTAATCCATGATTAGCCTATGTGATGCTACCGTAAATATTCTCTAATTATAGATTAATTAGGCTTAAAAATTTTGTCTCGCGAATTAGCTCTCATTTATGTAATTAGTTTTATAAGTAGTCTATGTTTAATACTCTAAATTAGTGTCTAAATACAAGGACTAAAGTTAAGTCCTTGAATCCAAACACCACTAAGCTATGTTCATAACTTGGGTTGGGAACCATCTCCTCTGCACAGAAAATAGAGCAGTTCATTAGCGCATGATTAATTAAGTATTACTCCATTTGTCCCTAAATATAAGGGATTTTGGTTCGATATAACGCATTCTAGTACTATAAATCTGGACAGGGAGTATAGTACTAGAATACATCCCATTCACCCGAAATCTCTTCTATGTTGGGACGGAGGGAGTAGCTATTTTTTTCAAAAATAAATTAATTTAAGTTTTTAAGCAACTTTCGTGTAGAATTTTTTTTGCAAAGAAAGTACCGTTTAGTAGTTTAAAAAGCTTGCGCACGGAAAAACGAGGGAGAGGGATGGGAAAGCACCGAACACAGCCTCACCGGACTCAAGAAGAAACAAATGTTTGGATATACAGTGCTTTGCTTAAGCTGCCAATGGGCTTCGGCGAATGGGCCTAATACTCTTTCTATGAGGCACAATGGATATTGTTTGGGCCCATGTGGATCACGCATAGAACGAATAGGTCTATTTTACCTCACTCATCTCTTGCCCTCAATCGAATGGTATCCCTCCCTCGACCACAAAACCGGGTATAACGTCTCCCTCAACTTCAAAAACCGGTGCAAATTAGCTCCTAAAGTGGTTTAGAAAGCGATTTCTATAGGTGAGGCCCACATGTCAGTGAGACATCAAAACATATGTGGTGAGCCTGATATGTTAGTGGCGGCATCGGAGGCCATCTCTTCCCCCGCGTGTATGTGAGAGTGTAGGCAAGGATATGCTCAGTGGCACTACTCCAATGCACTATATGCCCCCTGCCGCCTCATCCTCCTCCTTTGCGGACAGCGCGTGGTGGCCGTAGATCTGAGCCACGAGCTCTTCCCGCTGGCTACCGAAGGTGCGACCAGGAGATCCGCGCTACGAGCTCCTCCGTACGGATGGAAGGTGGCGGACGCGTATTGGAGGACACTAGGCACAACAGCGTACACCGTGCGAGTACTCTGCTTCCGCCGGCAACGGAGTCACCGACTGAGGGAGTCACCGGTGGCACGGAGGGAGGAGGAGAAGGATGCACCGAGACATTGGGTTTTAGTCACTAAAGTTGTCCATGGATGAGCCACTCCTCACGTAGCCCGTTGGCATCACGTACTAGGGCTCTGGTCAACCTTTTCCATCTCAGATGCCACTCAGCTTCTCCTCCGCTCCCTACACGTGTGGCACAAGAGAGCCCGCCTCCTCCCCCACGCACGGCGCAGCCTCCCCAGAGGGCTGACGTGATGTGCATCGAAGTGGCGGACAATGACGGCGCATCGGGGGAGGAAGACGAGGGATGGATGGCACATTATATTGTCAGCTCTCTCGCACCCCTCCTATCTTCCTCTATTGCTACAGACCGCCTTCCTCACCGGCCACCACAGCCATAACCTTGAGGTTGACGGCTGGGAACGAGGATGGATGGACATGGAAGCATCAGCTTCCTCCGTCGCAACCTCGAGGTCGATAACTGGGAACGAGGACAGGTTGACGTGGAAGAGGTCGGGGTGAAGCTCGGCCATGCACGCGACGGGCGCGGAGGGGTAAAGGAGAAAGACGAGGCCAATAAGGAGTGCGAGGAAGAGGAGAAGCAGGAGCGAGGGGGCAGAGACGGATGAGGATGGGGATGAAGAAGAACATCGGAGGAGACAGAAGTGGAGAGAGAGAGAGGAAGGACATAAAAGAGGATGGAGAGAGTTCAAGGGAGGGGTGGGTATGGATCCCACTAATACTTTTTAAAGTTTTTTTGCTGAGTCAGCATAAACCTCTTCCTAAACCACCAAAGAGAATGATTTGCACCTTTTATGAAGTTGAGGGAGGCGTTATACCCGTTTTATAATTGAGGATATGATTTGATCAAGGGCAAGATATGAGGGAGGTTAAATAGACTTATTCCTTCATAGAGCTAGCATGTGCTGAACTTGACATAAATAATTTAAATTATAGTAGAAATCAGGAAAAAGGAAACAATACTCTAAATGGGCCTAAATTAAATACACCCTTGTACACACTACCTTCCCAACAGGCTAGGACAAGAACACGGAAAAGGCCAACAGATAGCAGTAGAAAGGTGATTCAGGCATCTATGCCACTGGCTGATAACGGTTCAATCTATCTGCACAGAGAATTGTTTGCAAATCGAAGCCAGTAGTACTGTATGAGCATCTTAATAAAAAGAAATTATCATGCACGCTGGATGTAGGTGACAGCCGCATCTGAACCAGCGGTTTCTCCTTTTCGTTATTTTATTATCTATCTATTATATTCTATTATATACTAAAAATCCATTAAATTTCATATAAACGCTCTCATATCGTCATGTGGTACTTTTATAAATACTCCTATACCATCACATGACACTATCAAATCTCACCATTGATTTTCACTTAAATTGGTGGACCCATTATTTTACACCACTAAATTAGATCTATCATTAAAAATAATAACTTCGGCCTGGTTTAGTTTCAAATTTTTTCTTCAAACTTTCAACTTTTCAATCGCATTAAAACTTTCCTACACACAAACTTCCAACTTTTCCGTCAAATCGTTCTAATTTCAATGAAACTTCCAATTTAGCGTAAACTAAACACACCGTTCCACCTGTTTAGATACAAGCGCTACTACCATTCTCCCGTATGTACGACGTACGACTAGCACGTCCATTTAAACTTCTACTGCTCACGGAACGGAAAAACAATAAGAACGTAGATAGAAAAGACAGCCAGTAAATATAGATCTATAAAAATGGACGGTTATTTTCTACAATATAAATATGAAATATATTAGTTCATATATATATATATATATATATATGTATATATATACACACATACGTACATACATATATACGTATATATTTGTATGTATGTATGTATGTATGTATGTATGTATGTATGTATGTATGTATGTATGAATGAATGAATGTATGTATATATAAGGAGCGTATCCTATGCACACAGGCACTCGCGTGTACACGCCGTGTACACCAATTAAAAATTATCACAAAAAATTCTAGGAAAATTCATACATGTACTTTCAATAGTATTACATCTACGTGCAAAGTCGCATCTTCAAATTCATTCTACATAGAGAATAACAAAAAAGATAAAATTCTGACAAAATTGCAACCTTAAAACTGTCAGATTTTTTTGTTTTTTTGTTACGGCTAAAATATAATGAATTTGACGTTAAGATTTTAACCCTAGGTATAATACAATTGAAAGTATGTGTATGATTTTTTCTAGATTTTTTGGTGACATTTTTTAGTTGGTGTGCACGTGTGTACACGTGAGGGCCTGTGTGCATAGGATATTTTGCCATATATATATATGTACATATATATATATATATATGTATACATATATATATGTATGTATGTATGTATGTATGTATGTATCCTATGCACACAAGGGTATAGCTGCACTCATGTACACGTGTGTCTACAACCATTCGATCAACATCCTATGATCAAATCTCCGAGTGTGGCAATTTTACGAATACCCGCCCGCCTCCTCACTTCATTTTGCAAACACCCCCTCACAACTCCCCTCTTCCCAGGACAGGCGGAGGCGACCTGGATCGCTGGTTTGGATCTGGAGCGGCAAAGACGATGCGCTTGCTGAGATTGCGACCCCAATCAATGGCGCGGCGCGGAGGCGGCGAACTCGAGCCATGGCTTGCCGGCGGAGACGTACGGCGACGACAACGCGCCTACGGAGACATCAACGTCAATCAGCGGCGCACATCCCCATCCTCGAGTGATCCAGCGGAGACAGCACCGTCAATCAACCGCATCCTTGAGGTTAGCAGTTGTATACTTGTATCTAGAATTCCAAATATTTTTGTTGATTTGCTCTTTTTGTTTCTATTTTTTCTCTCGCTTGGTTCTGCTCTTGCAGTTGCAGTGAGGGTATGAAGAAGCAGATGAGGCCGTAAAGAATTAATGTGCTCGTCACAAATATTTGAAGCTAGCATTTGAGCTTGTACCTAAGCTGTGCATTCCTGAAGCTAGATGCGGATTGGGTGCTTGTATGTAATTTGGACCTGTGTTATACATGAATGGCGAATGCGGATAGGGACAAGAGAACAGCGGAAGCCGAGAGCCCAACTCGATGACATCTCCTTTGAGGCATTGCCTTCACCGACGTGCCGTTGATTGAGGTCACCGGAGCTGGCGTGTTATCATCCACGCCTCCAAACACGAGACGTTGCTCAAGATCACTGTCGCGGTGGTCCAAATCACCACCACCGCCGTTGATGTGAGCCGATCCCCTTTCTTGGCTAGATAGACTTGCTCGAGGGAACAGAAGAGAGGGGGTGTTTTGCAAAACTCAAGTGGATGAGGCGGGCGGTTAATTGAAAAATGCCATGTTTGGAGATTTGACCATAGGATGTTGATCCAAGGGCTCTTGATGTGTGTGTGCACGAGTGCAGCTATACCCTCGTGTGCATAGGATACATTGCCATGTATATATACATACATACATATATATATATATATAATAAATATAGTTAAACTATGATCTATAATTAAAAATATAAAATACCCAATAAATGTTCTTTAAACCACCTTCTAAAATATTTTTAACTTATATATCCAATTGGTGATCATGTTGTATTTCTTTAATTAAATTATAAAAGTTATATTATGGTCCTCAATACACCACAACACCAACACATGAGGCCGACCTATGTATGATAGTTTTTCAAAAAAAAAATCACATCATATTTTTGGGAGTGAAATATCACTTCACAAATATACAACACTACTTTAAATCTACATACTTAAAAAATAAAAACAACACATTTAGTTGTGTTTTTCAAGTTGATCTAATTAAATTATAATTTGTTTGTGATTAAGATTCTCAAAGTATTTTTGTATTTTTAGAACTATTTGACTATACATATTTGTCAAAATATAAACAATAACATGATGCTCTAGATATTATCGTGGTGGTATATCTCACATCCATACTAAACAAATCCTAAAAATCAAACATTCTCATGCCGCCATGTGGCACTCTACAAATACTCCTATACCGCCACGTGGCACTCTAATAAATTTAGAGAAATTAAAAGAAAATCTAACCGTCAGTTTTCATTTAATCTGGTGAACCCATTATTTTTAACCACTAGACTATAATAAAAACAACCAATTAAATCTATCCTTAAAAGGACCACATACGTGCATGAACGTACATACTTCATGCACCGGGCCCCACGTTCCTCTTTTCTTTTTTCTCTTTTTCATGCACACAAGATAAAAACCGAATTAATTATTATATAATGTATTATGTGTTTTATTTATTTATATATTATTAGAGACTAAATATCAAATACATATTATTTTGACACCGTGTCATTGTCCTTTATCTCCCACTTTAGACTTCGTTCGATCAAGCTCATTGTGTGAGCTTCCAGGGCACGCAAAATGGTGTAAGTCATTAGCACATGATTAACTGAGTATTAAATTAAAAATGATAATAAATTTATTTTATTTGTAAAAAACTTTTATATAAAAAAATTTTGCAATACATGCACCACGTAATATACCATTTAGTAGTTCGGGAAACATGCTCGACATAAATAAGGGAGTAGTCAATCCGATAAACACCTTATAACATAGCCTTAAATGTATTATTTAGGTACTAAAAAATTAATAAATAATACACAATATATTTGTATACTTGGTCAACCATAGCCTAAAATATCAAACTTATGTCCTCACTGATCCCCATATATGTAAGTTCTATATATAAGCCACTATCCACTAATTGCTAAATAATATTATTTACGAGGTATTCATGCACAATGCACCTAAAAATTAGCTGATATCTAATTAGCACATGTGTCATCCAGCACCGAAAATAAATGGTGATACTAAGTGCACAACCATCAACAAACTATAGAGTAAGTAGACGATGCAAACAATATTTGTCTACAAGTAGATTACAACTATGAGTAATACCATTCCTACACTTCTATAAACGCTCCTAAGATATCACATGATACTCTAATAAGTTAGAAAGACTATGAAAGTTATATAAAAAAGTAAACATCTATCCATAAATTTACACTTAAATCGATGATCCATTACTCTCAACCATTAAATTAAATTAGATATATTAAAGTAATCCCTCTGTCTTAAAAACCATATAATATGTCTCTACATACGTACATAACTCCTATATAATTACGTACACAAGAGATATAAAAAGAAAAAAAAAGGAAGAGTGTGTGTATGTGATTCGTCCTATCTGGTAGTTTTCTCTTTCTTTCCAGCTCTAAGA
This sequence comes from Oryza glaberrima, assembly GCF_000147395.1. NCBI lineage: Eukaryota > Viridiplantae > Streptophyta > Magnoliopsida > Poales > Poaceae > Oryza > Oryza glaberrima. The sequence continues at coordinate 18,085,274 of NC_068327.1, read as the reverse complement.
TTTTCCCAAATTGAGAATATATAAACATAGCAACCGCTCCTAGCGAGGTGGTAAAACAAGCCATGCCGCGGCGCTGCCTCACGCCACCCATTGCTTCACTCCCATCTCGTCATTTTTCTTTAAAGTATTTTTTTTACTAATAATGTAAAAGTCAATCATATGAGCTCATATAAATATGTGCAGATGCACACTATGAATACATATACGTGCACCATATCCCTATGTTAGAAAAATATTCATTCAGAAAAAGAAAAAACAAACGTATGTACAAGAGACTAATATTCGTTAGAAAAAAACATATAACTACATTATATCTATTTTTATCTCATCCTCATCCAAATAATTTTAACAAATTAGCTCAAATTCCAATGCATATTAACCCCCGTGTACATGCATAGGTGAATTAGATGTATAATATAAGAAAAAAATCAAAACTTATATTAACTTGTAAGTTAGCATAGGATAACTGCGTGAGCAAATATTTTTTACATGGTCCTCATCACTGGAGCTATTAGATAGTCGAATGATCAACCCTGCTTTTTTAAAAAAAAATATCTATACTACTGAAATTTAGTACTATTGATTAAATCCTTAAACAAATTATGTCTACCCTATACAATAAATCAACTCTAAGACACATAAAGACTTTCTTATCACCTCCATCTTATTTCACTCATTCCATAAAAGATGCCAAGTATGAATCTCAACTGGCTACATTATAGTAATTATATAGGAGTATGCATTATTCGGTTAAGGTGATCCGAGTAAGATGCTACCATTGATAATAATGCTTAACTGGCCTGCTACTTACCGATAAAATTATGTTACCATTGAGAAGCACGATTATATCAATGCGGGACCCATGAATCAAGGCATTAGAGATAAATCCTTAGCGGCTATAGTCGGATTCATCCGATCGTCAGAGGATCATTCATATATATAAGTTTAATTGTTTTATCCTATTAATTGGTAGAAGCGGTATTTTTAAATATTTATATATAGATTTGGACCTGTGAGACATGGCACTTGGTATGATGTGGATATTAACTTTTTATGGTATTAATGATGTATTGGGTTTTTTTATACAACTGTAATTCCATCGATTAAAAAGACACTCATACTTCAAAACAATGGTAATAAGTTATGGCGAATGGTGAATTTATATATAATTGGGATAAAATGATTTTTGGTTGGATATGATAGCCATTCTGATCATTTACTATATCAAAATTAATGGTCTATTCAAGGTAAAAAAATTAATGGTCTATTTCTTATAGTGCATAGTGAATATGGCGAGATATGTGATTTCTTTTAGTATTCTTTTTATAGGCAATAAATAAATTGTCCACGTATCCGCGCGGGCTTCCTTTCTAGTTAGTCTAATAAAGCTCAAAATGTGCTGCTCATATTCTAGATAGTGTACCAATTTTAATTTTTAAACAAAATTGGTGTTTTTTTTAAAGTACGTTTTAAACTAAAAACAAAGATATAACCGCAAAGTACCGTGTGGGAGCGTCACAAAAATTCAACGTAGAAATTCGCTTGTAAAAGCATGGGTGCACGAACACTGACAATTATCACATAAACTATATTTTGAGAAACATAGTACTAACGTTGCGCTCAAAACACGCGCACACTTATCCCTATAAACACACACTCACATCCTACCCATTACCCATTTGAGTATCTTCAGAAGACTGGACCGACAAATTTTGTATTTGACAAAATCACCATGGACGCTTTATTGTTAATGGGTACATCACCTACTACTTAAAAATTAATTAACCATAAATATAAGCACTCGTGGTAACTATAGGACTTGAATTTGATAGGATGGTTCCACCATAATAAACTTATAGTTGAGCTATAGTCACTTCCCAACTTATATTTGTTAATCACGAGTGGCATGCCTAGATGATTATTAATTTGAATCTGAATTTTTAAGTTAAGGGAATCAACAAAATAAGAAACCTGCTGCTGACTATTAATACCGAATCCAGGAATTACTAAATCATGAGAAAATATAATTGAGAATATTTGTATTTAGGCTATGTTTAGATTTAGGGGTGAAAATTTTTGCCATGTCACATCGGATATACGGAACATATTTGAAATATTACACGTAGTCTAATAACAAAACAAATTACAGATTAATTTCGCCCGTAAACTGCGAGACGAATTTATTAAGTCTAATTAATTCGTCATTAGCAAATGTTTAGTGTAACACCACATTGTCAAATCATGTAGCAATTAGGTTTAAAAGATTCATCTCGTAATTTACATGTAATCTATATAATTAGTTTGTTTTTTATATTTAATACTTAATACGTATGTATAAATATTTACCAGAAGCTCTAAACAGGCTCATACTTAGGTTCCGCTTGCGAATACCAATGAGATTATGTACGTGCCGACGTCGATCAAGCCCTAGAACTATACTATAGCCCAGTTGGTGAAAAGAAGATATGCGATCAAGACGCTGAGGAGAAATTGACTTGCTCTGACCTTAGACACGGGCACACGGCGATCGAGATTAACTCGAATTTTCCACGGGCGCGTACAAGCGGTTAAGGACAGGGTGTGCGCAGCGACAAGCAAGGCCGGTTAAGAGCAGGTATAATAGAGTACGATAAGCCGGCAACACAAGTATCCACGTCATAGAAATCATAGGGGGAAGAGAGAGAAAACCAGAGAGAAGGCAGCGGGCGCTAATGCAATCGCCGAGCTCCAGCACAGGAAACGATGCAAGTCCTGAGAACCAGCCCTCAGTCCTAACTTTTGTCCAATGAACTTAACCATTGCTCCATCAAAGATTGGGTAGAAGAAAACAAGTCTCATTAAAAAAATAAAAATCAATTGCTTAGAATGTGTGGGTAGGTAACTTAGCAGCTAGTTATTATACGTATCATCTATTAGTACCATCTATTATTTACGTGTATAAATTTTTAGCCCATAAACGAACGATACTATTAACCTTGCTCTAAAGAAGTAAAGGGAGGCCGGGACAGATATCACAAAGAATAAAGAGATCAGGGACAGATTCCACGAGAAGGTTTCCCGAAATGCCGTGGCCGCAAGCGTCCAAGCGCAAGCCTACAGCTGCTTACGCGATGCCGCTCGTGTTACCGCCTGCGACAGAAACCGCCATGCACGCACGGCGGCCGAGAGAGAGAGAGAGAGAGAGAAAAAAAAGAGAAAAAGAAGAAGGCGGCAACGACCAGCCGCCCAGCCAGCGACGCTCGCGGCCGCTGCCTCGTCCGCCTGCGTGCTGGGCTGCTGCCGCTGCCGGTCTTCCTCCTTTAATTTGTTCCATGCCCTTGTCGCGTGGCTGTGCTTTGCATGCGTTCGTTGCGGCTAGGTCAGAGTCAGGGTCAAAGTAGGAGTAGTGCGCTGGTGGGGTGGTAGGAGTAACCTGTGACTCGTCTGCGAGAAAGGCTGCTCCTCGGGAGAGGTGCGTTGAGTGTGCGCGCGCGCGCGATGCATGGGCATGGCAATGGCAATTTTGGCAGCGGTACGTGTGGCTGCGTCCCATGCGGCGGCCGTAAGCGTGCGGTCGTCCATGTGCGAGTGTCGGTTGGCGCATTTTGGCAAAAATGCCACGGCCGGCCGGCCGGCGCCGCGCTTGTGTCCGCTTGCGTTGGCCGGCCGGCGCCACCCGCCGAGCCGTTGTGCTGCACATGCGTACGAACGCGCGTGCATATCGTGGAGCTCTCTTTCTACGCCTCTCTACCTACAACTACAACAGGGCTAGTACAGCTACTGTTCCATGGTGGTGCTGATGCAAAAGAAATCAAATGCAAATATGCGACGCGACACGTCGGCTCGGCGGTGAGGTCCAGGTGGCGAGAGAGAGAGAGAGAGAGAGATCGATCCGGGAGTTGATGGCGCGTGCTGCGCCCCGCGGGAAAGGCAAGGTGGGGGCAGACAGCGCCGTCGTGTCCCGCGAGCCACGACCAGCCCTGTCGCCCCGCCAAAGCCGTCGTCACGTCGATCGATCCATCGGTATTACTTCTACGCGCCTGCAGGCCAGGCCAGCGGAAAGTCAGCGACGTACTACTACCCCTACGTGCCGACGTCACCCCGGCCCGGTGAGGCGATCCACGACGTGGCGTCAGTACTGATCAAGTTCATGCATGCGTGCGTCACCCCGGTGAGAGCACAGCATTCCTAGTGCATGCATGCGCGCGCTCTTCTTGTCCATCAAGTTCGATCGCCTCGCGCAGGACCATGCCCTCCTCACCTAGCTTCCAGCCTGCTTTATTCTTATGGACGATCGCCCACGGACTACTACATACCGACCCTGCAGCTCATGATACAGAGTACCCTGTTCGTGATAACTGCAGTTAAAGTATGCATTTGTGTAAATAAGGATCTTAGAGCAGCTCCAATAATCTACCTAAATCAAATCAAGATTTAGTTTTTCAAAGTTCTCCAACTGATTTAACAAGTTAAATTTATTGCTCGCTCCAACCGTCTCTCTATTAACCCTATCTAAAATAACAAGACCCATATATTAACCTCTAGTTACTTTTTTCCTTCCTTTTTTACTACCCAACAAGCTAGAGGAGCCGGTGCGACGACAACATCGAGAGAACCGGAGGTGGGGACAGTGGCGCTAGGAGGGGTCGGAGTTTAGGACGGTGGCGCTAAGTGGGGCCGGAGGCGGGGACGATAGTGCAAATCGATAGTGAGAGTTCTCCTATACGGATTGTGCATGAGGAGCCGCTCGATGCCGTGGATATGATGTCATCGGGTCACATGGCTGCCAGGTGCCCACCTACATCGAAGTCAGAGACCTAGTCCCCTTGCCCCAGAGAGCTTGATGTGCTCAGCAGAGAGGATGGGTGGGAGGACGGCAAGGGGAAGAGTTTGTTGGCTAAGGTGTGGAGGTGGGCAAGGAAGACGTAGAAAGAAGCTATGTGCAGCGACTTGCGAAGACGGTGTACGGCAAGGAAGATGACTTCCCATCAGCGCCGCCATAGGAGCACGTGTTGATGCCGTCCCTATCTATGGCCACAGGTGTCGCTGAGGTTCTGCTTGTCACAGGCGTGCCCACAGCCGGTGTCAGGCAAGTTGCAGGGATGTGCCCTGAGCTGCTGTCCATGTCTATGAAGATCGACGAGGCGGGGTTCCGACGAAAAGGAGGTGGTTGATAGCCGGCACTGAAGAACGTAAAGTGATGACACTTTGGTGATGGAGGCGAAGTCGGTCATTGACAGACGCTGAAGCACAAGAAAGATAAGAGGGGCGTAGCCACGTGGGAAGGAAAAATAGTACGTGTGGCCCACTGTTGGCAAGTGATTTTGGTTGGCTAAATTTGGTCAGTGAGGAGAGACATTTGGTCGGTCGGATGGCTTAGCAATCCACTTGGCAAGATTATTCGAACACAATTTTTCGTTAGAATTGTCTAATTTTAGCTTCAACAGTGATTCGGAGAGAGGTTGTTGGAAATTCTCTCGGATCAGATCCAGTTAATTGTACGTGTGACATAGGGACTGGTAAGCAAGAAACATGCAAACAAAATCATGCGCTGCCTATCACTACTGTTGGACGTAATTGTCGGCAGTATTAATTCAGTCAGTTCAGTTCAATTGAAGAAGAGTAAAGAGTTGAATCGCAGCGCAGCAGTACAGTAGGGCCAGCCGCGCGCCCAGCCGGCCGGTAGCCCGGTAGGCAGGAGGGGGCCCTATACGTGCAGGGGCACTCGTACAAACGACCGCATGCATGCATAAATGTGAGCCCTTTTTGGAGCCGATCGATCATATCGTACGTGCCGAAAGCCGATTCGCCGGAGCCCTTGCGCCCTTTTCCCCCAACACCCATAAATATGGCAGTCATACCGTTGCTGTTCCTGTTTCTTGCTCCATCATGATCCATCGATCGATCGATGCTGGAGTACTGCAAGGTTGTGGCTGGAGTCTGTCTGTCTCGATCCTGCTAGCAGTACTACGAGTTAAACCCAGCTATAAGATATACAATTGAAATTCTTTATATTTCAAAATGGAGGTTGTAGCTTACTGATATTTTAACGAGTTCAGTTTTAGTTGGATGCAAAAGTTGTACTCCTGTATGCACTATATATTTGGATTGATCATCCAAGGTGTCTCAAGATTCGTCTTATTAAATTGACAACAAAGGTTACTATGGTCCGGCTCATTTCTCCCACAAGAGCTAGATTAAGATAAAGATTTTCATGACACGTTTTTTAAACTGCTAAACTGTACGTTTCGTACAAAAACTTTCTATATAAAAGTTGCTCTAAAATATCATATTAATTTATTTTTCAAGTTTGTAATAATTAAAACTCAATCAATCATACTCCCTTTATTCCAAATTGATCATCGTACTCCCTCCATTCCAAAATATAGGGCACAACTACTTTTTAAAGATGTTTCATAATATAAGGTGTGCATGCATGTATGGCAATTAATTAGCATCTCTTCTCTCCTAAATTATTATTATTTAAATCATACACTCACAAGATGCTTAATTCTATTGGGTGCATGTATTGTGTTAGTTGGATTGATTCAAACAAAGAGATGATAATAATTGTTTCTTGGTCTTTGAGTCAAGTGTGGTTATGCCTTATATTTTGGAATGAAGGGAGTATAATTTTTTGAAAATATTCCTAAATGATCATCATATTTGTGTTCATTCATTAAGTCTATTCGTTATTTGTACATTGGGGTAAATGAGCATTGATGCAGGCATCCATACACACAAGTGTTTTGATTTGCTATTGGCTAGAAAATGGTGGGGATTGTGCATGCATCAAGTTTATTGCTAAAGTAAATGTAGCATGAGAGAGGTATTATATTTTCTTGGTCTTGGTGCATTCATATAATATGAAGATCAATTAGGAATGAAGGGAGTACGTTAATACCACCTCGTTTTGCATAAAAAATAATCTTCATCTTCATCTTCAGGAGAAAAGAACACCACCTATGTCTCACGATAATTTTAATTTGCTTTTGTTCGTCAATCATAATTCATACTCCATATATTAATATAATATTCTTGTACAATACTCCCTCCATTCCAAATTGATCTACATATAGTTTTTTTAGGTTATTCCTAAATGATCTACATATTTGTGTTCATTTATTAAGTCTATTCGTTATTTTATTTGTGCATTGGAGTAAATGGACATTGATGCATGCATCCATACACGCAAGTATTGATAACCCACATGCAATATCTTTATTTGCTATTTGCTAAAAAATAGTGGGGATAGTGCATGTATCGAATTTGTTACTAGAGTAAATACAGTATGAGAGACATATTAGTTTTTCTTGGTCTTAGTGTACTTATGAAATATGTAAATCAATTTGGAATGGAGGGAGTACCATTTACTCATAAGAATTTGTTTCTCCGTCCTTGAATATAAACATTTATATTCTTGGCTTTTTAATGATAATGCCCCCTTGTTTAATGTGCTAACCGCTGAAACTTTTTTCAAAAAAAGAAAGATGGGGGGGGGGGGGGGGGGAATCCCCACCTGAGTTCGATAAACCATCGTAAGAGAGAGTTTACACAGTTTGAGATTAAAAAATACAGATTACAGATCATCTTAGGGAGGACGATAGAGTTTCCTTCCAGGAGGAAACGACCACTCTGTCATAAACACTCTGTGCTAGCAGTTGAAACTTTGCTGAGACAATTGATAAACTTGTACATTTCGTCCTCCATATATAAACTTGTACGTTTCTGTTTTCAGCACAAGTTTTAATCAGCTTTCAACAATTTATAGTGGTAAAATGGTCTTTTTATATCCCTCAACGGAGGAATGCTAACAAAACTTGACGGCGATGATAATTTTGGAACAAAGATTGTATGATGAAATTTCTGGGAAGTTGGGTTCGTCGATGGTACTTTTTATATGGGACGTTTATCGATGGAATTTCTTTGATTTTCTAAAAAGAATATACTCCCTCCGTCCCATAATGTAGCAACCTAGGTTGTTATATTATAGGACGAAGGGAGGGTCATGTCCAAATTCGTAGTCCTAGTATGTGACCTAGATTGTTACATTATGGGACAAAGGGAGTAGCAAATAATAGTTCTTTTGGCCTCTATATAAATAGTCATTGATAATATGCCTGCGACTAACAATCGAATTAGGATCCGGTGCAGTCACAATAGGGACTGCAAGTTAACAACTGCACACAACTTCGATCATCCATTTTTATGATCAACGGTTTATATCTAAAGCTACAGTACCCATGTGAACAGTATTCAACGCTACAGTATTACTGCTACAGTACTGTGAACAGTACCGTGTGTGACCTGAGCCACCCGATTTGTATCCAATGATGGATACTGCTATTGCTTAAGTTGCAGTCACACAAATCCCTAACAATTATACAAACTGCCTATGATTTAGGCACCTAACATGACCTCTTCTGTATCATTCGCAAGTGTCCTTTAGCACTCTGGTCTAGGAGATCATAAATAACACAAAGATCATAATAAGAGAAACATTTTATTCAAGCTCACCGCATGCATGAGGCAACGGGGACGATCGATGAGCTGGCAAAAAAAAATGGCCCATGTGGGGGCCAGATCGACCAACATGATAGCCAAGGTACGTAATGATAGGTTTTATAGGCGGCAGATGTTGCGATTTGCATGGGAATAATTTTGATCCACATCCAGACCGATAGATCTTTCCAAATCAACACTTTTTAGGCCCTCCATATGTCATCATGTTAATTAACCACGGTCCTTTCGTTATGTCAGTAACAGTAATTGTACATGTAACTACATCTTTGGACTTTAGCTTTTACATGCATGCCTATACCTTTTCCTAGATAAAGAAAACCGGCATGCTACATTTTTATGCAGCGGTGGTGGTACTACTGCAAATATTCAGCTGCCAATTAAAGTGAGAGTATCTTCAAAGTACAATTTGTTTGGTCGGATAGGAGATCAGGAGAGACCGTCAGTACAAGCAAAAGGACGTTACGCAAGCAGACACAGGAGACGTAAAACAGTGCAGAGTTGTTACCTCGAACGGAGAGATGAAGAGAAAACAAAAACAGAACGGGGGAAGAAGGCCCAGCTAAGCTAGTGAAGACATTAAGAAATGAATTAAGCAAAGAAAGAAAAACTATAGTAATTAAACGTGGTCATAAAAGGGCAGTAGTAGTTTAGTGTATTTGATTGATTCTTGCACTGTTTGTTGAGCCTTGATAGTCGCATAATCAAAAGTAGCAGGAATGTCGTAGGAGCTACATACATGCTTCTGTTCTGCTCTGCACTCATTCTGAACTAGATTCGAGAATATGTTTCATTCTTTCAGTTTCAGATGGCGATGAGAATATGCTGACTGTTTCTATGTTGAGTTTAAGTATTCGAACTGTAACTAATTAATTTACCATACATACTGACGGATGGTTAAAGACTCAGATAGTTTTGACGAAATAAGCAGAATTAATTAAGGGGAGATGAAATAAATAAAACACTGGTAGTAGTAATTTCAGTAGCTAGCAATAGCATGCAGCATCAAAGCAAGCAAATCCAGCGCACGCGCCAACAAACAACCACATGCGCGCGCGCGCGCGCGAAGCATGCACGAGACGGACAGAGGCAGTCGTCGTGAAGAAAAAAGCACACACACACCAACCTCGATCTCTCTTCTTCTAGCTCTAGCTCACTCACTCTCAAACACACACTCACTCACACACTGATTAATTAGCTAGCACCGTGTAAATGGGCTGTATCTCGATCGATGGATATCCTATTAGCAGCAGCTAAATCAATCAACTACTTGCTAGTCATCATCATCATCTTCATCTTCTTCATTAGCAGCAGCAGCAGGTAAAGCTTGTTGCGTGCTAGGTATACTAGGGGGGCTAAGCCAGAGCACGCCAATGGCGGGCGGGCGAGGCCTAGAGCCAGAGCGCGCCGGCCTCCTTGAGGAGGGGGACGAGGGAGCCGTTGATGTGCGCGGCCATGACGCGGTCCATGGCGCCGACGAGCTTGCCGCCGATGAAGACGACGGGGACGACGGGCGGCGACGCGGCGGCGGGGCCGCCGTACCCGACGAGGCGCGCCAGGGCGCGCTCCAGCTCGCGGCCGCGCGGGTCGAGGTCCAGCTCGTGCACCGTCGGGTGCACCCCCATGCCGCAGAAGAGGCGCTTCACGGCGTGGCACATGCAGCAGCTGCTCACGCTGAACACCACCACCGCGCTCTCCGACGCCAGCCGCTCCACCCGCGCCACCGCGCTCTCCACCATCGGTGCCGGCGCCGCCGCCGGCATGTACCACGCCTGCTCGGCCGCCGCTCCGTACTGCATTCTCGCCGACGACCTGGCCGGTGATCTGATGCACAAATGGAGATGTGTGTGTTTCCTTCGCCTGAAAACGATTAGCTTAGCTAGAGAAGCACAGAGAGCTGAGCTAGCTAGCTGTGTGCTTGTGTGTTGCTAAGCTAGAATCAACTGAGGTGAGCTTGAACACTTGGAGCAGGGAGTGAAGGGTGCTGGGTATGTATATATAGAGAGGAGGGTGAGGGGTACAATGGTAAATTTAGGGGGGCAGGGAAGGAAGGCTAGGCCACTTCCAAGCCAATGAGGTCCTTTTGGGGTTCCAACCCAATATTACTCGGTTTTACTTATGTTTTTTTGGGGGGTAGCACTAGCTCACCACTTTGTTTATTTTTCACCTGTCTAGTTTAGTTTATTGTCAATCTGTTGGTGATGTGAATTCTTTGACTTGCTTGTATGCCGCTGGTAGCTTGACTCATGCATTACTCATTGTACATGCATGTTTTTTCACCTAGCTAGTGGTAGCTCCTCCATTCATATATTTGAGCCTTGTCCATGGTGCTCCCTTTCCTGGTTAATTCAGCCCAAATGAACATTGAACAATCCCAAATCAAGCACAATACGTATTGATCATTTGATCAGAGACATTTTCTGCAATTAACAGAAGCATCTGGTCAACTTCTATGGCAAACAAGTCATTCACTACTAAAGTTTAGTATAGGTTAATGTTAGTAAGTACTTTCCTTTTACCTGGAATTAGTCAGATCTATCTATCTATTATATACTAAAAGTCCATTAAACTACCTACAAACGCTCCTAAATCACCACGTGGCGCTTTAATAAATTAGAGAAAAAAATATAAAAAAGGAAAAACATCTAACCGTCAATTTTCATTTAAAACGGTGTACCGATACTATTAACCATTAGATCAAAACTTAACCCCCCCCCCCCCCACCCTTTCCTTGGCCGTCCCCACATGTGTACGTACGTACGTACAAATTCCTCCCTCAATCTCTTCTTTTCTTTCCTAATTAATTAAGGCAGTTAAAAATACACACCATAATTTGTTACCGTGGAGTCAAAAGATCTGTTTTTCCATAGAGTTTTAGCCGGGAGCGAACACACAATCACTGTTATATAAAGGAGTGGTCTCGATGCTACCGTAAATAGAAAATGTGTTTTCATGGGTCTCATATTTTACAGGAAAAAATATATATTTAAAATATGAGGATGGCATGAGCTGTCAATTATATGGGATTCTTTGCAACGAGCATAATTGTGACCCATTACATATAATCTGATGAGTAATTTCAATGTAGTCTAGAGTTTATGGATTTTAATGTAGTCTATGATGAGCATAATTTTAATTTTATATATAATATTTGTAACACAATATATAATCTATGATGATAAAATCAGTTATCTTATTAAAAATAACTTTGTAAAATACATATAATCTAACGGTCTAATGGACCCACTAATTTAAATGAAAATCGGCAGAGAACTTTTTAAATAGATATAATCTAGCAATCTAAAATAACAAGTCCACCAATTTAAATGAAAATCAACGATGGGATTGTAGAATGCCACGTGACGGCCTAGGAGAGTTTGTAGGAAATTTAAATGTCCTACAAATGCTCCTAAGCCACGACATGGCATCTTAAATTAGAGAAATTTCTAAAAATTCTAAGAAATAAAAACAAAACATCTAGCTATTGATTTTCATTAAATTAGGTGGACCCATTATTTACCACCGTTAGATTTATCTAAAGAAAAAAAAAACTCCCTAACCCCAATCAAGGGTCCACCTAGGCCTATACGTACAGTACGTACGTACGTTTTCTTTTTAGAGGTAATAAGTGCGTACGTTCGTAATGTACTTCCACCCGTTCTTCCCTCAATTTTTTTTCATATTGCACATATTTCTTCTATTCATACTTTATTAGTTACAAAAGCAAAAAATTGGTGTTAAACCATTCAGCAACTATAACATCTAATTAGAACTATTTTTTGATCCACTTATATCTTTAAATTTATTTATGACTAAATTTACAGCTAAAGCCAAATGTTCATTATAATTCAACTTTGAGAAAAAAAAAGTCAATTTGGATTTTATTTTCAGACGGTTACGTGCCATTCAAGCAATTATAAAAAATATGAAATAATAATAATATTATAGACTCAATCATCGTGCATAAATTCATAATAATTAAATAATATCTACAATCATAAAGGTAAAATAAACATACCAAAATATATTAGTTAGAAAGCAAGAGTTATGCTAAAGAAATAAGCAACTATAACATCTACATCATGGGATCCCTAAATCAGATAAGTAAATTTTCTGCTTATGTATTTTGATTACTATACATTTAAAGATCCATATTTGGGGTTATATTTTCTGGATTTGTGTGCCATTCAAACAACTACACTACTGGAGAATGTCTCTATTCTCCCGGTTCGGAATAATTCAATTAGATATGTAATTAGATATGTAATGACAAAAGTAAAATAAATCTAATAACTCTGAGTATTGTTCCAAAAAATACCTCCTCCCATTTTGATATTATAATAAATCCAAAATAACATTAGTAAATCTGTAGTGTTCATATTTTCAGTATCTCCTATATACGAAAAGATGAGTAAAAATGATATATCTTAATCAATCAATAAAACTTTTATTCTATTTTTAGTTAATAAAGTAATAGTAACTAAAACACTACAAATGTAAAAAATATAATTATATGTGGGTGTACTTTGTCCCCTTCTACTTTGTCTTCTTTTCCTTTCTCACTCAACTCCTCCTTATAATTTCTAACTAATTGACAACATAATACAAAAAGATCAATAATTACAAAGCAATATAATTATGATTCTTATGTTATATGTTTTTTTAAGAGAACACAATAGGGGAGGCCCCCGATGTTAATATAATTTTATTAAAATAGAAAAGAACATAGTTACAATAGATTAATCCAACTTTTTCTGATGTTATATCTGATTTTTAGTTTATTTGAATTGTTATTTTATTTATAATTAAATAAATAATTCAAGACGCATATTATTCATATTTCACTGTATGAAACTAAAAATACACCATTTGAGCATACACACCTATCCTTTGCATGATAACCAAATAGAAAAAAATACAGAATATTATAAATAAAAAAATGACAATAGGTTTATATGACCTCAAATCATTGTGCATTCTCTGAATGTGTCACGTGTTATGTCTTAATTAAAAATAAAACCTCAGAAAATGTAAATAAAGACATCTGACCATCAGTTTCCACTTAATAGGTGGATCCATTTTTTTACCAGTAGATATAATTTTAGAGAAAATCTTAAGCCGCCATGCGCTACATCTTAAAATTTAGAGAAAAAAAAAAGGATATTAGAAATTTTGACCAAAATAATCATCGGTTTTCACTTAAATCATTTAGGAAAAGAGCACCCCTCCACTTCGCCCTCCCGTCACATGTGCGCAGCACAACACTACCCGTCCCCTCCCCTCTCAGCTCTAACTCACCACTCTCTCCTCTACCCATCAATTTTTTATTGCAAGAAATAATCAATAATATTAAAACATGCATATTTTTAAGCTACACATTTGATTTTTAATCTGACTATTGCTCTATCCATAACCCCTATATTTTGAACTGGCATAAAATAAAATTTACAATTTAAAATATCAATAGGGACTAAATTGAACTATTTGGAGAAAATCAAATAAGTTTGAACTTTTCACTAAAATTGAACCAACTATTACATGTTCCATTTTTCTAACAATTATTAAATGCTTAAATATTAGTGGTCTTGCATCTATCCACTACCATATTATTACGAGTTTGTCTGCATATTAAGCCACACTAAGGTATCAGTATATAGTGGGTTATATTTGTTACTATTATATTTAAATTTTTGGACTCATGTCGACTATATTTTCCTATAGTTCACACATATTAAAAGAAAGCAAGGTTCTAAGATATGTTTTTGTTAATTTATATGTAAGTATGTAAAGCATGCATATTGAACCAACTAAAAAGATAACTAACTTGATGTACAAATAAAGCATGTTTACTAACAATAATAGTTCTTTAGGTTTTATGAAAAAAGGCCACTAAACAATCAATTAAACAAGACAAAACATTTTACTTTATGTTTATTTTGTTAGGCACGTTTTCCAAACAAATTAAATAGGTATTTTTGAAACATGGCAGGTGTTTATACATATCATACATAATTGTTTATACCGATGGATTAAATATTATATATTTTAAAAGCTAACAAATAGCATGGAAAAATTATCTAAGCAATGTTGATGAAGAAAAATTACGGAGAAATAGTACTTTTGAAACATGGCATGTGTCATCCGGTTGATATTCCGCGTATATAAGCTTTTCAAATGCAATCTAAATATATGCCCGCGCAATATAAAGTTTTTCAATCATGGCAATATAAGTTTTTCGATGTAGTACTTTTGAAAAACTTGGCAGGTGTCATCTGGTTGATATTCCACCTATATAAGTTTTTCAAACACAATCTAAAATACATACCCCGCATTGCGCTGCCTTCCTAGTTAAGATGAAAAGTTGCATGCAATTGTACATGCACTGTTTGGTTCTGAAAATGTATGTGTTCTGCTGCACGGAGACAGGCAATGCAACCGGACGGATTAAACGCAAGGCTTTTTCTTTCATGGCAATGCAGCAGCAAACACTGCGAGTGTATTACATCACCAAGATGTTTCTTTGTCCCCCCTGGCTTTTGTGCGTGCTAGCGTAGTACCACCACTTTTCCGGGGCACAGCCTGTCTTTATCAATGCAAAGGAGTGGCCGGCGCCCCTGCGTTGTTGTTCTACTGCTGAGAAGAGAATTGGCTACGAGATTTGATTTGATGGTGACAAAAGAGAAATTAAAAGCCATCCTCCAAAAGACCGGCTTTTGCTTCAGCATACTACTCTTAGGCTGTGTTTAGCTCAGCGTAAAGTTTAGCTTTTGATTAAAATTAAAGATGATGTGACTGAAAAGTTATGTGTGTATGGCAGGTTAATGTGATAGAAAAGAACTGAAGTTTAGATCCAAACTTTGAATCTAAACATGGCCCTACTGTGTTTGTTTCCAGAATCATTCCTAGTCAACAATTCAAAAAGTTTATGCGTGCATGGATGGAAGCAAAAGATCGATCACCTCATGCTGTCATACATATCCGTTATGGAATTGGTTCCTATTCATACTGATCTACTACTTTTCGAATCTTATAAAGATTTAGATTAAATACGGGCACGTAAAAAATTATTACATATGATTAATTGAGTTTTAATTATTATAAACCTGGAAACGATATATTTAATATTGACCAAACAAGTGCACTAACGACCATGCCATTGCCTAAAATATCTCCTATTTATAACCAGAGGGAGTACCAAATTAAACCCCGGGTGAAATTCTGAGCAAAATTAAGAGCTTTCAAAGTAGAAAATCGATTTAACGAAGAATTTCCCTGCCTTTGGAGGAAAGAAAAAATCAAACAACTTTGAAACCCCAGCAGAACAACAACTACTACTACGGCCTTTGGAAGATTCAACGGCCGGGCATGCCCATGCAATGCAAATGCAAGAGATACGCAATTGCAACTTTGACAGCGAGAGTGGGGGTAATAGCGGCTGTCCTCGTCCTTCCTGTCGGGACGAGACGACTGTACCGTGCATGCATACAGGAGTAGTAGGACCTACAAAGCCAGAGCAAGAGCAACACACATGCGTTACATATATATGGCCAAAACGAGCTTTTTGGTCGACCCCCAGCCAAAGCAAAATCAAACGAAGCCAGCCACGCACTGTTCTCTGTTCGCGTTTGCTGTGCTATAGCTGTGATCACCCATAGTGCCCCACACTAGCTTTGGCTTTGCTTTCTTCCCCACCTAACATGCATGGAGATATCATGCGTGTCTCTGTTTGTTTTCCTCGTCACACTAGGGTTTGCACAGTGGGCGTTGTCTCCGGCCGGGCCATTGCATGGTGCTCTGCTAGCATGTTGTTGGCTTTATGTGGCAGCTATAGCACACATTCATGGGACATAGTTATTGTCTTCTGTGGTGTTGTAATGTTGAGGCCGGCCGGGTTGGACCATAATATCTGATGGAACAATAGTTGTTGTGGGGATCTATATATATTACGAAAACGCTCAGTACCACGCATCTGATCGTGCGCTGAAAAATCGGTCGCCGCGCGCGCCGTGCGGTCGAGCCGCGTGGATCAGACGGCTATCCATCGGGATGTGACGTTGCCGTTGGATGTTATCCAACACAAATGCTCCCATCTCTCATTTCTTCAAAAGATTTTTTCTCGTAAACCATTTATCTAATCTACGTTCTGATTACACCATTAAATTTGTTACAATTAAATCTTTACAACAAGACCATACATGATTATATTTCGACAAAAAAATATTTTAGCTTTTTTATTGATATTTTTTTTAGAATGCTGCATATGGTTCTTTTGATGTTTCAACCAGTAGTTTTACGATGTTTCAGCTAGTGTACTCGTGATGTTTCACTAAGTATGAATCAAATATTGCAGGGGATTTTGATATTATGGAACGTCGTTGTAACAAATCACCCATATATTTTGGAAACCCTCTATTAAGGGAATTCGTTTCTTTTTTTTCTACCAAAAATGTTTTACCTAGTGTACCCATGATGTTTCACTATGTATTGATCTAATGTTGCAGTGAACTGAAACATTCTTTTGCAACGAATCACCCATATATTTTGGAAACCCTCTATTAAGAGAATTCGTTTCATTTTTTGTTCTACCGAAAATGTTTCACTTAGTGTACTCACGATGTTTCAATATGTATAGATCTAATGTTGCAGTGAACTGAAACATTCTTTCGCTATTTGCTGAAACGTTGTTTCTATGTAAGGTGAAACAACGCCCGATTTAAACGATTGAAACATTTTCGACCTACTTAGTGAAACAATTCCGATATATTTGATGGAACATCGTGCAACATTTAAAAATAATTTAATAATAAGCTAAACAAATTTCGTCAGAATATATCCATGTGTGGTCTTGTTTTGAAGATTTAATTGCAACGAATTTAATGGTACAATCGGATCATGATTTGGATAAATAATTTAAGAGAAAGTTAGTTTCAAGTGGTTTTGCACGCATGCGTGGTGCTGACATCAGACGTCAGCACCCGAATTTTACATGTTTGGATCGGGTTCCCGATGGGTAGTCCCCTCCTATTTATTGGGCACCCCCATCTCCTGTACCCCTCTGCCCCTAAAACAGAATGTAATGGGCAACTAGATTACTAGAGTTATCTCCCTCTTGGGGTTGCTCTCAAAAGGAAAACAATATTTAAGTTTTAAACAAAGTCATAAAACCTAGCTGCTTCCTTAGTTGTTTGGTGTTACAGAATATAAGCTACAATACTAGCTTGTGCATAGAATGGAGAAATTTTGAAATGCTGTTCAAGTTAAAAATGGAATTTCCTTTTATTTTTTGTGTATTCCTCTTCATGATGTTTGGAGTCTAAGTAGTACTCGTGTATCTTTTGGCTAGCTGTATATCCTTTGTGAATATAAAGACCAGATTAATGAAAAATTCATTATCTAAAAAATCTATGGCTTGTTATATTTATATAATGTGCAAATATAACACATTATATGGTTTGTCAAACGTGTGTTGCACCCATTATTTTGGTATTATAAATCTAAAATTGAAATTATATGTTACTTCAAAACTAATCATTATATGCTCCTTATTTTAGATTATATCTGGTAGCTAGATTAATAAAGAATACATATCAATTACATCTAGCTAATTAATAATTTCAAAACTAAATAATGAAGTGAGAATCCAGTACTACAGGTACAACTTTATATTTATCAATTTTAAAAGTTTAAATCACTAAATTTTGAAAGAAGAAAAACATAAAACTAGAGAGTCCATAATATTAACAAAGACGTGTGAATGGTCAACCGACTCTCTCTTTTGTTGTTTTCTTTTGCTACATTAATTAATCGGTGGCGTCAACTCTAGATGGGTTACGTGCTCAATCTGATTTGGTTTTGAGTTATGGAGATCGTGTCAGACGTCTGAATCGCTGATTTCTCCATAAATGTAGAGCCGTCAGCCGTGACCTCCACACTATACATGCCAAAAAAACAATTTTAGCTTATGTTGGAGTAGGACGCGATTCTGACTTGGGCGTCCGATGGGAGGAGGTAAAAATCGGGCGCTGATGTCAGAACGATGTTAGAACCCGATTTACGTGCAAAATTACTTTAAACTTATTTTTCTCTTAAATTACTTATCCAAATTATGATCCGATTGCACCATTAAATTCGTTGCAATTAAATCTTCAAAACAAGACCACACATGGATATATTCTGACGGAAAAAATTAGCGTATTATTGAATTATTTTTAAATGTTGCACGATATTCCAACAGGTATATCGTAATTGTTTCACTAAGTAGATCGAAAATGTTTCGCTCGCTTAAATCGGGTGTTATTTCACCTTATATAAAAAAATATTTCAGCAAATAGCGAAGGAATGTTTTAGTTCACTGCATCATTTGATTCATATATAGTGAAACATTATAAGTGCATTAGGTGAAACATTTTTGGTGGAAAAAAATGAAACGAATTCCCTTAATAGGGTTTTTCCAAAATATATGGATGATTCGTTGTAAAAGAATATTTTAATTCATTGCAATATTAGATCTATACATAGTGAAACATTATAAGTACAAGGTGAAACATCTTTTGTGGCAAAAGGGGAGGGACAAGTGGGTGGGTCCAGTGGGGGTGCGCACGTGGGGGAGGGGGAGCGACCGATTTTCCCACCTTCCCTGGTCGACCGATCCTATTTATTCTCCGTTGGAGTGGCGTAATATTTGGCGGGGTTATGCTTCCTATCCAATTTGGTCCCAATGACTACCGAGCTAGCTCTCCATGCAACACATCGTAAAAGAATTTATGATTTTGCCTCCTCCTCCGTACTGTCATCCCGCTCGTCGGTGTGCACTGATAATTATCATTAGAGCACATCTTCGGAACTTATTAAAAATAATACTATTTTAATAGAAAATTGTAAAAATAGAGATCGACTGACTAAAATCACAAATTTAATACCTATCAAACAATCGTTATTCGACAAGATAAATATTGAACAACTGTTATTTGACAGAGGTTACATGCTAAAAAGTAAAAATATAAAAGCTCATCGTGCAGTGCACATGCTGCCATTGCAGTTGGGTCGAAGGACCTATCGAACAGCCTTAGTTCGATAGACGTCTCTTTTCATATTTTTTTATTTTACTTAAATATACTAACAAACCTGTCAAACAATAGTTGTTCGATAGGCTATCTATCATTGTATGTTCAGTACTAATCGTGCCATAGTTGTTTAATATGTAGTTCGACAGGGTACTAAATTTATGATTTCAGCGGAGTGACTTCTATTTTTACAATTTTCTATTAAAATAGTATTATTTATAGGGCAAAACCGTTCTTTTTAGAAGCGTTATATTGCTACGTGAGACTGCTCAAGTTCGTCCACTATGGTTCGTCCCTCCTCTACGTTCGGACGCTGCACACGTCATCATCGACACTTGGTATCATACATCGTCAATGCACATCTGCTGAGCCCACAAACCTCCACCATCATATAACTAGTGCTTTCCCGTAAAGTGATATTTTCTTATGTTTTTGGCAAAAATAGGGTGGTGTATTCTTATTATAAAGATGAGGAAAATCGAGCCGAGGATCAAATTAATCAATCGGAGGGAAATATTCATCTTGCCAGTGGAGATTGTCTGCAGTACCACTGATGCAGTAGTAGACACTGACGCACATGTCAACCACTGCTACGGCATCAGTAGTACTGTAAAGGGCATGCATCCTCCACTTACATGTTTGAGCATATATATTTTTATGGCGGTGCACTTCATCGATCCCAATGCAAAAATAAAAATAAAATTGTAAGGCGTATCTCTCTTAAAAAAAAGTCCAATCCGTGGCTACAAAATCTGCATACTCCCTCCGTTCCATATAAATATTTTTTTAGCACAGTGACAAGTCAAACATTTTTAATTTTGACTATTAATAAAAAAATAAAAAAAGATCAATCATGCAAAATTGATGTTACTAGATTTATCATTAAACAACTTACTATCATAATATACAACTCTTTTTATTTAAAACATTTTACTTCTATATATATCGTTGATCAAAGTAGTATCTTGGAGACCGGATCAGAGTCCAAAAATTCTTAGGGCCTGTTTAGATCCAGGGACTAAAATTTAGTTCCTGTCACATCGGATGTTTGACACTAATTAAAAATATTAAATGTAGACTAATAATAAAACATATCTCATAACTATGTACTAATTCATGAGACGAACCTATTGAACCTAATTAATTCATGATTAGTCTATGTGATGCTACAGTAAACATGTGCTAATTATAGATTATTTAGGCTTAAAAAATTAGGTTAATTGGATCCATGCCACTGCAACTTTGCCAAATTAAAAAAAACACCACTACTATTCCCGATATCTGCTGGGTGCCATATGTATTTTACAAATTTTTAACCATGCCACTATATACGTCTTGGACCCAGTTGGACCAGGTTTTTTCATACCATATTTTTGTAAGGACCAAAATACCCTCAGTCCATAGAGGATGAGAAGTAGGACCCACCTTATCATACTTGTTTTCATCCTATCTTATATTTTGGTATGGAGAGAGTACATGCTTTGGTCAAGATTTATAGCATCCGTAACTTTGGTCCGAAATCTTGGCTTTTCCTACGTCCTACGACGATTCTTTTGTATTCAAACTTCTAACTTTTTCATCACATCAAATTTGACGTTTGGACACATGTATGGAGCATTAAATATGGACGAAAAAAATCAATTAAACAATTTGCATGTAAATCGCGAGACGAATCTGTTGAGCCTAATTATGCCATGATTTGATAATATGATGCTACATTAAACAATTGCTAATAACGGATTAATTAAGCTTAATAAA
The DNA here is from genome assembly GCF_000147395.1 of Oryza glaberrima. Lineage (NCBI taxonomy): Eukaryota > Viridiplantae > Streptophyta > Magnoliopsida > Poales > Poaceae > Oryza > Oryza glaberrima. The sequence continues at coordinate 18,063,954 of NC_068327.1, read as the reverse complement.
TTCGTCTCGCAGTTTACAGGTGAAATCTGTAATTTATTTTGTTATTAGTTTACGTTTAATACTTTAAATGTGTATCCGTATACTTTAAAATAATTTGGCACCCGAACTAAAGCACACCCAAACACAGCCTTTAATTTGTTCTTCGTCAGAGAAGGGGACAGTGTGGAGGCTGCATGCGGATCTCCATGCACACGCGCTGTACTTCCTCCCAGGCGAACTGTAGTAGAGTAGCCATTCGCTCGATCGATCTATAGCTAGCATCGATCCGTGGCGCGGCGGGCGATGCATGGGCGAAAGGTGCTCTCGATCGCACGAGAAAAAAGCAAGGCGTGAGCAAGTAACATGGGAGCCTGTACTACCTAGCACTATAGATTCTACTGCCCCATGTCTGCATTTCTAGTCCGGTGCGCTGACTCAGTTTATACTTTTTTTCATTCCTTAAATCCCTTTGAACAAAAATTTCTTTCTATATACTAACTTTTGCACAATATTTGATCGTTCATATTATTCAAAAATTTAATATAAATACTTAATAGTATAAGTTAAGATTATATTTTATTTGATGATAAAACAAATCACAGTAAAATAAATAATATTTATATTTTTAATAAGACGAATTGTCAAACATTATATGTGAAAATCAACGACGTCGTCCATTTAAAAATGGAGGTAGTATATCTAAATCATTTTTCCACGTCGGCTATGTAACATTATATGTACATAAAAAAAAAACTTTGCACTGCCAAGGCCAAAATGCCTATTTTCTTTAAAAAATAATGTTAAGGGTACGGTATTCTAATTTTATCAATTAAAGAATTTTAAAAAAATCCTCGATTGGTAGATCGATCGAGTTGGACGCAGGTGATAGATGCCTGTTCTGAACTTTTTTTCCGAGGGCGGTGATACGTATCTTCCGATCGCTCCTTTGGGAGTTTATTTATTTGGTTTTTGTCCAATCGCTTTGTACTTTCTTGATCCTTTGGATGCATGCTTGTGCTTTGTGCTAACTATCCGGCCGGGCCTCGACAGAAATGGCTAAAAGCTTGGGGCCTCGTTACTCTCATCGATCTCTCCATCTGAATCCTGTCCATATCCAGGTTAAGATCACGTCCACAGGCACAGCACACTAGCACAGGCGGCGACTGCATGCGATGCTTTTCGGGCGTTTTGACTATACCTTCTTGATCGATCACTCCTCTGCTTACTTTCATGGCTTTTCATGTCATGCTCCTGCATACTCATCGATCGACCTCTCGCAGCATGTAATCCTTCCGTCTCTAAATACAATAAATTTTAGTGGAATGTGACACATCTTAATAAAACAGAGGGAGTACTACGAAGCGTAGCTATGCTGCCGTACGTGAAGGAGGGGAGAGCGCGCATGCAAGCTAGCCCAAGAAGTGAAGGGGTGAGAGGCATGTACTTGGAATATCTACTAAAAAATATTTAATGTTTAAGATAAGATGGTGTTATACTTTTAAAATTTCCTATCATCAATAACTCATCAAATGCTTATTTTAAAATCAAAAGAAGTGGTACACATATATTTCATTTTTGCCTCGAAAAGTACTATTGTAATAACATAAACTTGTTACTCCACCCGTCCCATGGGATTATGCTATTTCTTCATACAAATTGAGACACCAAAAGGACAAGTAAAGAAAATGATTGTGGGAAAATAGACTAGTACGTATAATAGTATAAAAGTTGTAGGTGAAAAAACAATTTCTAGCGATGAATATGGGCATAGCCTATATCCAAATTTCTAGTCATAAATTATTTTTTATTTTTTGACCGATGGTGTAGTACAAAAGTTGATAGGTAATTGCTGAAATACCTTTGTCACAAAATAATTTACTTTGTTTCTGTGATAAACAAGATTTGTGCGATGCTTTTCTTATATCCATGCCACAACTAGTGAATGGACATGTTAATTATATAGTTGAACCATCATGTGTTGAGTTTAAGCATGATATTCACATTGCTAGCGAGAATGAAGAGCTTAAATTACTATCTTTTTTAAATACTTGGGGCTATATTCAATTCGATGATATTTGTCCACTCAACTGTTTAGAGAATAAATTATTTGCTAGATCTGAATTGCCATGTCCTTCTGATATGATTTTGCATGTTATTGGCAATTTATAATAGTAAAGCAGAATATAATGTGCATCGAGTATATATTTGGTCGAATTTAACTATACCTCCTTTTCATGATGAATGTATTGTCTAGAGAATCACATGCGTATAAATAATTCTCTATCTAGTTTCTCTACTTGTTTAAATGAGATATATGTTGGTTTGCAAGAAGGGGGGTGCTGTGGTTTTCCAAGTGGCAAAATTTCATAATCCAACCATATAGCAATCAAGAAATGTTCCTCACCTGATGTTGTGATAGATAAAGATAAGTTCAGTAGGCTCAATAACAAGGTGAAACCGAGGACGGTTTCCAAACAAGAAGATGAGTATGATAAGGACACAACTAGATCAGATATGACCATGACTACCATATGTATTCATCAACCAAAAGTGCATATGTTCTATATTAGATTTACTTGTTATATATTTGAACAAATATTGCTACACAATGAGTTTAGTGTGTTTTCTTTTGTAGAGGTACTTGCATAGGCAAAAGAAATGAGACCGAGCATAAGAAATGCATGGATAAATCAAATAAGTTGATTGGGGACCAAATCAATACCTTCTCCAAGTCCATTCAAACCTCACCACGTCACTTTTGGTCCATAGATGATAAGAGATAAAGTTCTACACGTTTTGGATTCGGATTTGGGCCTCTTGACAGCATTAACTTCAAACGGAGCTAACCGTTGATCTAGAAAGAATCTCGGGGATCATGAATACTTGTTGGAAAGCCTATGGAGTCTACTTTCAGATGGTTTTGGTCCCACGTCAAAATTCGCACCAAGCTGTCGGGAATCAGCAAAACAAGCCACGTACCTCATCCAGTCCGAATCTGATTTGGGTCTTGGGTCTCATAACGATGTCGTGGGTTAAGCCCAAGGGGGTGTGCGCCATAGGGCAATCTTAGGACGTCCCAAATCATATTTTTTTAATAGTCGTCATAGTTTAGAGTCAGTTTTGCTTAGATTATTTCTGCCATCGCAGTTTCGCCGCTAGTTCGGTTTGTGAAACCCTAAATTCAAGTGCTTAATCATTCATATGCAATTGTGTTGCAATCTATGTTGTTCTTACTTGTGTTCTTTTATTCGCATGCAGAGATTAGCCTTCTCGGCGAGGTCAACCGAGCAGTGCACGGTTGATAACCAAAGGAAACGTGGTGCTACGATTGCAGGATTTGAATCATGTTGATCAGAAGCCGGATCATGTTTGTTAAGTTTTCACAAAATCGAGAGTTATCAATATCTATCAGAAGATCGAGACCTACTATCCTCATCGATCGTATCGTATAGCACACGTACAAATTGACCCTTAGTAATAATTAAGTGAAAAAAGTGCGGTAAAATTGTTAAGTTAATATATATAGTACCGCTAATAATAATATAGTACAAATTGACCCTAGTAATAATTATTAAGTAAACAAAGTGATGTTAAACTTGTAATATACTAGTACCAGTAGCTTGAGCCCACAATAGCTAGTGCTAGTCTCATGCATGGCTGCAGTTGCCTGTACATTCCACGCATACATATGGACACATGCAATGGATTGTTATTATTTGTACCTGTACGAGAACGTACGTAATACAAGTGTGTACAACCATACACATACACAATGGCAGGTTATGTGTGGAATTAATTAAGTTAGCTTTATTGGGCAGAGAAACAGGCAAACAGCAGTGTGGACCATCAGAAGAAATATCAGCCACAAAACTAACTAATTAACTGCCGGTAACTAACCGAAAAGCTACTAGTCTGAATAAAAGTGAAAGCAGCCTCCTGTCTAGCACGCTTCATCAGTACGCGCCACTCAACTCCATGAAAAAGATCACAAAGTTATACTTACTCTCCCCTTTTAGTAACGTGGGTCAATGTTTTACAAGGTTAGTCTTAAAAAAGACATTTAGAATGAAGTGTTACAATGATCTATTCTGATATAATAAGCTACTCCCTCCACATCATAATATAAGACACAACTATTTTTTTATATTCCATAATATAAGGCATGCATACATGTAGTCAATTAACTATGACCTCTTCTTCATTAAATTATTACTTTTTAAAATCCTCCACTCTCATGTTCTCTAACTCTATTGGATACATGCATTGTATTTATTAGAATAATCGATCTAAACTACATGATGATAATAATTATTTTCTTGATCTTTGGGTAAGGGGTGGTTATGCCTTATATTTTGGAATGGAGGGAGTAGCTCCTGCTGATTTCAAATATAGATAATTACTTCAAACTCGCTATAATTGGCATTCGATCGGTGGTTAAATAATACTTTTTTTAAGGAGTACTCCCTCTGTTTCACAATGTAAGTCATTCTAGCATTTCCCACATTCATATTGATGTTAATCTATCTAGATTCATTAACATCTATATGAATGTGGAAAATGCTAAAATGACTTGCATTATGAAAAGGAGGAAGTAATTTTCATCTGCAGCTTTGCTAATTTATCAATCGCCTGATTCTTTTTTTAATCGTCTGTCACCTATACTTTCCCAAGGTGTCAAGCAAAGCTGCACAAGTTGTACACTAAATTTGATATAGAAAAGTGTAACTTTAAAATAGATGAATTGCAACTTCTATTTTTTCTTTTTTTATTAATTGATGAATGAATCTAGACACATTTTTATATATGCTTATATAATCATAGAAAATTTCCTCTATTAGCAAGAATAAATCAGCAAGTGCAATTTTTTTTGTAAGTTTAGGTTAGAATATTTTTTGTTTCAAAAAGAAGAAAAAAATAATATATGAAATATTTGGATATATATTGATCTAGGCCATGTTCGACAGCCTGTTACAATCCTACTACAATGCAACGCTTTATGGCTAGTCCATTCGCAGTAGCAAGTAAGCGGCAGCGGGTCTATCAAGCAGCGTTGTACTAGTAACACATAGCCAAGCACTACCTTACTGTTGATTATTGACAAGGTGATTGATAATATTCGCTCCATTTCAAAATGCAGGATATACACTATAAAAAACGATTTTGTCATAGCATTACCCTTTTTATTTTTTTTTCAAGCGGATTAAAAATAGTGCCACCGGTAAAAAATCATGTTTATTTTTACTAGCGGATGACCTTAAGTGTCCGCCAGAGAAAATCGATTTTCACTGGCCGATGCTTAAGACGTTCGTTAGTGAAAATCAATTTTAGAAAAACATATATTTGTACCTAAATTTTTCATATAAAGTCAGATGAAAATAAAATTTGTACCAAACTTGTTAATTAATCTCAATTTGATCTACAACTTTTTAGTTCAAAACTTTTCCATTTGAGATCATGTAGGGTTCAAAATATTCGTTATACGATTCAAGATCTATTTTACAAAATTTCAGATATATGAATCACATAACCTCCTATGGACATATGATCTGAGTCAAAGTTGTAGATACAAAGTAGTTCATGACTTTTTTTTAATTCGAAATCATTTAGAGAGGAAAAAACGAATTTTAAGTTTCGAACAATGAAAATCAAAACAATAGCATTCTGACTATAGATAATAAGTACTTCATAGTAAGATGGTAATGTAATACATGTGTGGAGAGAGAGGTCTTTGGGTTCGAATCCTATACAAATCACAAAGTTGTGAATTTAATCTAAAAATTTGCCTAAATTGTCAATTAGGATGCATAGTTGTGTTACAGATGCCCGGTAAAAAAATCAAAATATTTTTTTATTTTATTTCTGATTTTCGTTGGTAGCTGCATTATGTCGCCGCCAGCAAAAATTGATATTCGCTGGCAATCGGATGCCGCCAGCGAAGATAGTTGATTTTCACTTACCTTTAGTTGCTGACGAAATGTCTAGCTGCTAGGAAAAATATGTTTTAGCCATCAAGGAAAAATGTATTTTTACAGCGATATTTTGTTTCGTTAGGATAACACTTTCACGAAGGATTACTCTATTATAATATAAGTTTTGAAAATCAAATTTGATGTTATTATATTCATCTTCAAAAGTAATTTAATATGATTATACTTTTGTACTCCCTCCATTCCAAAATATAAGGCACAACCACCATTAACTCAATGACTAAGAAACAATTATTATCACCTCTTTAATTGAATCATCCCAACTAATACAATACATGCACCCAATAGAATTAAACATATTGATTTAATAAAATAATAATTTAGGAGAGAGAATGTGCTATTAATTGTCATGCATGCACGCACGCCTTATATTATGAAACATCTTTAAAAAAAAGTAGTTATGCCATATATTTTGAAATGGAGGGAGTACAACATAAGCAATTGTTGATCAAACCTTTATCCTATCAAAAACAAATTCCGCAATATATTTTGAAATGGACGGAATACCTCCGTTCCAAATATCTGTAATTCTAGGAGTCGAAGCACAAATTAGGAGAATGGTAAAATAACGTATATGTCCCTCATTATAAGATGGGTGGATGAAAGTGAGATGGGTAAGATGTGAAAAGAATTGAATAAGAGGTGACCGATGACACAACTACTACTCTAGAATTACACTCCTATGAAGGAGTACTTATTTTGGGACGAGTTTAAATCCTAAATTTGTAATTATTTTGGGACCAATTGAAACCTAATTCTTTTATTACTTAAAAATCAGTCAACTGAACAACTCTTTGATTTGGCTGGGGTTTCAGAATTGAACTTTCACACTGTTAACCTTGTGGTGTGGTGGTGGGCCGGGAGCGTCGTGTGCATGGGCAAGATATGATCGATCAAAAAAGGGTTTAGCAAAGGCGAAGGTAATTAAGCACCTGGAGAGAATAATGCTCCCCGTTAAGAGCAAGTTCAATAGTATAGCCAACTGTTAGCTTTAAATTACCTATAGCCAATTTAATAGCTCATTCATACAATAGTTACCTATAAAAATATACTACATCATTAATACCTGGTCCTACCTCTCATACACTCGTAACGTATTAGAGTCCATGTTGCAGCCGGCTACAAATCTGTAGCCCGCTTTCTTCTCTCTCTTCTCTTTTCTTCTCGATATATGGTTATAGCTGGTTTATAAACTGCTATTATACCTGCTCTAAGCCAACCTTTGGCGTAACAGTAGAGGGCTAAAAGAGGCATGCACGAGGATGTTAGGACGCGTTTGTCTGTTGGTCGCCCGCTGCCGTCGTCGTGCATGCAAAGTTGCGAACGCCGCGCGAAAGCGAAAGAAAAGGGGGCATCCTTGCATCTTCTCTCTCTCTCTATCTTTATAGTTATCTCTCAGTTCACTTATATAGTAGTTAACTCTTCATTATAAATATATGGTCCACCTGACTGTCTCATAGGTTTTCTTGGTTACTGTGTCTAAGTCGGTTGTAAACTTATAGTCCGCTTCTCATCGCTCTCCCCTCCTCTCTCATCTATCTCAGTATTCAGCCTTCTTAGAGCAAGTTTAATAGTATAGCCCACTACTACCTCTAAATTATCTATAGCCAATGTAATAACTAATTTATACAATAGTTACTTACTATACTATTCACATCTGGTCTCACCTGTCATACACACATTACGTCTTGGAATTCGTGTTATAGCTGGCTATAGACCTGTAGACCGCTATTATTCTCTCTCTTTCTTTATTTTTTTAAAATATGTTTATAGTTGGTTTATAGTTTGCTGTTGTACCTGCTCGAATGGATGGTTGGATGGATGCAGTTAGTCTAGTGCGATGCCCAAGAAATTAAAGAAGCTAGCATGGCGATGGCCATGCATGCTGTGCTCATTTACGTATGGGGAGAGGGCGGCCGGGAGACCGGCTAGCAGATGGGGACGACGAACGCACGCAACGCGGTGATCGATGATGGTGGCGAGCATGCGGCTTCCCGAGGCTGACGCTATGCCGCCGCCCGGCCGGCCTCACGCTGACCTACCACTATACCTTCTCTTCAGTCTCAGGCCAATAGCGCCCATCACCCTCCTCCTCTTGCTCGTCCCGTACGTACGCATACCAGGGATTTACTTCCTATGTGGCTCCGTCTTCATTTTTAAATCTCTTTTAATTATTTTAGTTTATTTTTAAAGTAATCATTGCATTATAAAAATAATAAATAGTTGTATTCAGAAAAGATAAAGTGAGAAATAGTTGTATTGGGATTTAGTCTTTTTCTATTACTATATTGGTAATTTGGTATGTATGAGATGGACTCAAATAATGTAAATTCTCATCCCAGATTAATTTCGTGAACATATAGTTATAAAATAAAAAAATGGATTACTGCTAACTCTATTAAAAAATATAAGTATTTTTGCTTTTTTTTTGAAAAAAAATATATATCTGGGCATCCTTCCTAAATACAATCAAGGTTGTAGGGGTTCAGACGGAAGTCTCACCCGGTGGATCACTAGGCCAGCACTGGCTGTCTTAAGGCGTCGTAACCTCTTGAGGCACTGTCGAGGGTACATCTCTTTCTTTCTCGATGATTTTCTCTAGGTGAAAACCGCATGTTTCTTAGATGGGCGATGTCGACATCCATGATGTCATGACCTATATGATGGCACCATTTTCGGAGTCTCATTTTTGTGATGTTGTCATAGGCTCGGCATGATTTGCCACGCTTTGCGGGGGACATTTTGGTGCTATAGGCTCCTCTCTCAGTGGTTTGTGCTAGTTTGTGTGGTTAGCGTGTGGTTCTTGGACGTATTCTTTGGTGCACATATAACCTCGATAGCTTTTGTCGTGTTTTTCTTGTAACTTTTCTTCTTCTTAATACATGTCGTTGACCTTATTCGGTCTTATCAGAAAAAAGAAAATATGTTTTTGGAAATCCTTCCGTTCAAATACATTTTGAGAAACACACATAAATATTGTTTATATTTTCAAACGGAGGGAGTAGAAATCAGAAACCCATGTTCTCACCAACTGCCTCTTAAGAGGTCTTGATGCACAAATCTTGTGATTGTAGATATAAGTAATTTAGATTTTTGTATTTTCTTTCTGTAAAGAAATGTCATTCTAGTCGATCGCTCTAGCTAGGCAGAGTTGGATCTTACAACACTAAGTGCATGTGCAATCGTTTGATTCTCACTCTTTAAATATCAAATAATTATAAAAAACACTAAAAGAATTCACAATGTTGATATAATAAACATATACCATTACGCAAAATCTCATGGCCAAAATGGCAAAATCAATCTATACAACAAAAAGAAAATCGTAAGTTTTTTAAAACCTTTGATAGGATAAATCAATTATTAGTCATGTATGTATATAACGGTATTTTCGGTGTTTTTAAAATGACATAGCCCGATGATATACTGTAGAACAAATGATAAAGTTGTCGGTATATTATAAAATAAATAATATTAATGATAATTTGTTGAACTGAGACGAAATCAATGGTATTTGAGTAGATTTTCTCTTACAAGTAATATTAAAAAGATTTGTGATGTATACTAGCTGGCTAGATACGTATATATACAGTGTGCCACACTAGTTTTGATTTTTATTATCTTAGATCAAAATTATTATCAGTTGCTAAGTGCTTAGTACTACTCCACTAGCTACTGCCTAAGATGTGAAAGGGGAAAAAAAGGGCAAAGGCTGCGTACAATGTGTTCCCACATGTTCTTTGCGGTACGCACACCTTCTTCAAGCACAATGAAAATTGTCTTTCTCCTCTACCGATGCCTTTGTCCCTGTTGACATCATATCCATGTACTAGTAGGGTCTAACTAAATCGATGATCAAGATATTTGGATTAAGAAATAAACCTAATAAGATCGTGGAACAAGTGGAGTAATATTCTAGCCGTTTTAGAAGCTTAGGTTTGGATAGGGATTATCTTGGTCGGTTTACTGTATTGATTACGTGTACCATTTCTTCACTTCTGATTCCTACATACTATTTCCTCTATCCCAAAATATAAATCTTGGTCAGTTTACTGTATTGATTACGTGTACCATTTCTTTAGTTCTGATTCCTACATACTATTTCCTCCATCCCAAAATATAAAAGATTTTAGACAGATGAGACACTTTCTAGAATGAGTACTATGAATAAGTGTCTCATTCGTCTAAAATCCCTTATATTTTAAGACGGAGGGAGTAATAGACACGTACGTACGTACTCACCTTTTTTTTTTTTTGCCAATTCTTGCATTAAAATTTTGCAAAAGGAAATTATACTCTAGAGTACTTTTTCCCCCTCCAACCACACTCAACCAATTTTTCTTTCATCTTATCCCAGACCGCTGATGAATCCCTAATAATTTATCAATTAAATTCCACAATTGCTTTTTTTGGAGGGAGTAAAATATTTAAAATCATTTAGATGACTTAATAACTTGTACCATCTTAATTAAATTAATTTTTTCCAAAATTAAATATCATATTACTATTTCTGACTTTTATTATTCTAGTACTAATATAGTGTGTTTATAACATAGAACCTCATTGCTAACAGCATGTGTAACATACTTTGGGAACAATCTTAAACTGATCCATCTGTTCTAATGAATATATATAATATATATACTTACCCGCGAGTGAGAAGTGACTTAGCTAGGAGTAATATTTTCTAGAGCTGGGGATGAGCGTGTTGAGTATTCTCTCAATCCTAAAATAAATATAGCTGTGTAATTCACTCACTATCTCATCAAAACCAACCCAGTATGAAATGTGATATATCTTATTATAACAAATCTGATATACTTCCTCCGTTTCATAATGTAAGTTATTCTAGCATTTTCCACATTCATATTAATGTTAATAAATCTAGACATATATATTTATCTAGATTCATTAACATCAATATGAATGTAAAAAATGCTAGAATGACTTACATGGTAAAACGGAGGGAGTACTACCTAGCATACAGCTCTAGATCTTTTTTAAAACGGAAGTAGGATTTTGAAACTGAGAAAGCAGAGGAGTACGTAATTAGTCGCCTGTGGAACAGAAGGTGCAGTGCCCAAGGGCTGTGCCCTGCAATCTCTCGATCGATCTACCTGATCAACGATCATGGGAGCATGATGGGGCAACAGCGTCTGGGAATTCAGGAGGAGACCAAAACCGCATCGAAACGGCTCCGATCGAAATGACAACGACAGTGTGGGGGCCCGCATATCCTTTCCCTGTCCATGACATCATGCATGAGCGCTTTGGACTGGGGCCCACCACCCTCTCCCTTCGACCTCCACACCGGCGATTGAGATGAGCGAGAGCCGAGAGACTGCTTGCTGAATAAAAAGTCCATCGACACCAGCTAAAGGTGCAGGATAAGAAAGCAAAGGCCATGCAAACTCCACTGGACATGCAAACAAAGACCAATATAGATAGTTGGTCATGCTTCTTGTGATACCTATCTGAATTCGGGTCTTTGACTCAATATAGATAGTTCTCAAAAAGAAAGAATCAATGTAGATAATCACACTCATGGCTAATAAGTTTTAGTTATAGATAATATAACTATCCACAATGAGACGTCTATCACGATTTTGTTATTTTTAATTTTTAAACATATGGATTTAGTCTCCTAAAAATATTTATAAGATATGATGTATCTGTGTTCATATAGATGAGTCTACTTATGTGCACATGTATTTGCGTTTGTGATGTGTTTTGGAAAACAAAAACATGACAGATTTTGCTTTAACCTACATATAAGTTATTAATAGTAGTTTTTTTTTATTACGTGTGAGTGCACACGCGAAAACCACACTCACGCCTACACACCCGTACACCATGGTCAGTAGTGTGGTGCAGCATTGTTGCTAACTAAAGAATTCTGCTAACTATTGCATCCGTTCTATTTTAAGTATAGTTGTGAGTTTATGTATCCAATGGTTGATCGTCCATCTTATTAGGAAATTTTATGAAAAAAATAAATAAAATAATCACACAAAGTATTATTCATGTTTTATCATCTAATAATAAAATACTAATCATATTTTTTTTAAATAAGACGAAATACCAAACGTTAAGTATAAACGGTACAAACTACAGTCCTTTCTAGTACAGAAGTAGGGCAAAACTATATGACTATTGACGTTGCCAAATGGTAACCTAGTATCATAAAACAGTATAAATTTCTTAAAACAGTATCTTAAAATATCCTTTTAATTTGTAATAGTTAATTTATTAGTTTGTACTCTCAAAATATTATCCCCAAATTGGATAATGGTTAAGGTTTAGGGTTAATGGCTAAGGTTTTAAAAGAATCTTATCCTAACTATAAAATATTTATGGTAGAAGGGAATAGATTTTGGATGCAATTCTGTCAAGCTGCTAATCATAGCCTCAAGCTATATTTCTTACGGGAGGGAGGGAACCAAGGAGCAGCTTGCAGTTTAGCGGTTCAATTATTTACATGGGCTTTTATCTAGCTCCGGCAGACAGTTGCACTGGAAGTGGACTTCTGGAAGAGAATGGAAACCGAAAAAAACTGGTATAATTCAAGGTCATTTCTGGACTTTGGACCATACATGGCAGATTGGCAGATGACTCTTAAAGATAAGCTACCGTGGACAAGGACGTGGCCTGCTTGTAAGTTGTAACTGGTGAGATCAAAATATGCTTACCTTTTTCCGCATGGATTTCTTGCCTTACATGTTTGTGCTGCCAACTGCGAACATACGAACGCATGAGATCTAAAGATGGAGCATGCTGTGAAGCAAGCAAAGTTAACCCCTACAACTGATCATTGCACATGACTACGAGTAATCTTTAGATTTCTAAGATAAGCTATTTAACATCCAAAATGACAGTATATTAAAGCATGCAAGCTTTGGAGAAAAAGAGGTACGATAAAAATACAGCTACAACACTATCTAGATTCTAGCGCTTCTTGCTAGAAAATGCAGTATGGGCGCATACACTGTTTATGTGCATATCAAACAAATCATAAACTTAGCAAAATTTGAACCTTCGGGCAGGTGGGCTGACCGTACTAGTATCCATGAAAGATAATCATGATTTCAACTTCTTCCTCGACACATTATCAAGGAAGGCCCAATCAGGATATGGGCATTCGTAGCTCCAATCAGGACCAGTATATCGCACACAGTGCAGCCACAATGCCTCCTCATCTGCATCATAACTGCCCAAAGAACAAAATATTACGAAGGCCTGAAGAATTCCTAACTACAAACTTGATAACTGTAAGCACTCACCCTACTGGAGCAAGATTTGGGCAATTCGTACACATCGGATCGATGCTGAACTCCTCATCGGCTTCTGTATCTTTGTTTGTATCATTGTTCCCAAGGTCAGCACAACTGTCAGGATCTGAAGATGGCAATGAACAAGCTAGCGTGGTTGCTCTGTTGATTCTTGTTCCCTTTGACGAACGTGGAGAAAAATTCTCGGAAAGGTACACCTCGTCATTGGCTATTGGGTAACCAATGTGTTTTAGATGTACCCTTATCTACATTTGTCAAACAAAAAGCTGTATCAGAAATATAGATAAGTAACTGAAAAAACAAAACCATAGGACAAGAGGGCATACTATTGGCACAAAGAATCAGCAGAAAAATTATGACCACATCTATCTCATCTTGCATCAGAGACATGCTATGGTGAACAGATGTCTGATAATTTGATTATTTTGGAAGTAACGGATTGGGCATGAAGCATGTTATCAAAACAGGGACAAGGGAGCTATGACTAAATAAAGAGGCACTCAACAGTTTGCATGTCACCTGTGTGCACCTAAAATGCATTTTGCCAAGCTCTAGCAGGATTAAGATTTCCATTATGATTCAGATAGTGCAGTAAGTTTAAAGGCCACTTGAACTTTTTCTATGTAGTAGGCTTTTAGATTCATTTTTTTTTGGGAAATTTCCAGGTCGTTTCGATTGTTTGAAGTTTGAACGAGCAAATCAATCAATGTTGATGTGTATAAGGTAGTGTGACCTGATGAGTCCGGCCAGTCACAGGTTTGGACAGGACAATGCTGTGGATTCCATCAGTACAGATCCTCTGAAACTTGGTGCAGGCTTGTTTTCCAATTGGAGCTTTACCATCACCATCACAAACCTGCATTTCATTTCAGTAATTGAACTCAGATATGTTCTTCAAACCAGAATTATATCCTACTGAGTACACTTGCTCTACCGAATTTCTGAAAATAGTTCATGCATAAATGAATGCATTGTTCAATCTACTTGTACAAGAAGAACTCTATAGGACCCATATCAACTATTTCTTTTGCTTATTATAATCAATTATCCCTTATTTCTTTGGTACAGATAGCCATATGCACTGTTACCATTAAAGAGCACACACCACATTACACTGTACAATCCTACAATTGCTCAGCACCAGTATATCACATGCGGGATAAACCTATAATTGCTCAGGCAAATACATTGCGTGAGAAGAGAGGTGCGAGGCAGTCAATAATTGCCGAAAGAGATGGCAATATCTTCAGTATATGCAGTTTCACACACAACAAACATACCAACCACAAGCAGGATTACTAATTACATACCTCTGCAGTGCTCCTTCCTTCCCGTGCGTTGAAGTGCACATTTGCATTAACAGTTTGCTGAAAAAGAATTATTTCAGACAGATATTTGTGGGAAATCAGCAGTTATGTATGAAATTATGAAATCAAATACTAAATGAAATGCTTTTAGTTCACAAGAAAATTCCACGGAGTCGTTTCCTAGGTGGTAGATCCAAGCCTTCATTCTCACAACATGGGAAAAATAACAAAACCCTACGGGTGACTTCAGTATAAGAAATGGTCTACAAGCCTTCGCAGAGTATATTCAAGTTATTTTACATTGGCAAAATCTTCCGCTCTTGGATCCAGCAAATTTATTGACATGTTGAGCTGTTGACACCAAATAAGTGACGTACCTCACCATCAGGAAACACCCCAACAACCTTGGCCACATATTCTTTCTGCAGCAAACTAGCTTTGATCTGCAGTTATAGTATTCAATTAAGAAATAAGTGTGAAAAGATAAAAGTGTTAAAGTAACATACATAAGTTGAGTGCAGACAGCAGACACAAGGAATAAACAGGACAATAGAAAGGTGAATTCAAATTGACAATGTCACCTGTTGCCTGAAACTTTCAGCTTTGTCAGCATTTTTAGCAAATATAAGGAGACCTGAAACTAACCGATCTAGCCGATGCACGGCTGTCAAAATAATAATGGTGGTTAAGGAATTTGAGTACAAATATAAATAAAGGTCAAAGTTCAATCATACAGGGAAGAGAATAAACAGGATAGTGAAAGGCACCAGCAATAATGGCACAATTGAGGCAAAGGATACGAAATAGGGGCACCAATCCATGTTCAGCTTGCAGAATACCGACAACAGTATTCTTGCGGTATTGACCACACGGATGAACCTACAGAAAGAAAACACCTCCATTTTTTGTAGTTAACAATAAACGACTACAGTCAAATATAGCTGAACCAGATCAAGTTATAACTAAACCTTACAAACAATGGAATTAACACTTGCATTTCCAAAGCTACTGAAATCTCAAAGGTGTTGTTGATCTTAATAGGCCAGAAACATCATTCAACCAAACTGTTCAGATTAACTGCTACCAGAATAAGATCTCACACTTAACAACAAATTTATGAATTCAAGAAGGAAAACCTTAGGTACTAATTTCATCTGGTAGAGAATGTTTTAATAACTTCAAAATCACATAATCCTATAGTAGCTATGTGTGTACCTTGACAGTTTCCATTCTACAGATGTTTCGCACAGCTCAAACAATCCGTATCACATATTAACATATAACTTTCAGGGCACATGTTGGCTATGAACCTATAACTTTAGACTTGATAGTTGAATAGTCGATACAACCTTACACTTACAAAGTTCAGGTAACATATTTTGACTAATGGATCTAAGTGACCAAAAAAATTCCGGAAGACTTAATATTAAGGATAAATTAAAGTGAAAACAGTTATATTATAAAAAGGATGGCCCATGCATGTATATCTTTTTTATACATCACATAGTATTTGAAGGTTTCTGAACAAAATGATATGAACTCACTGGAACAGATGCAGGTTTGCAAACTGTAACAACATCAGCTTCATTTTGAAGGATTGTAATATCACCACCCAAAACTGGAGGTTCATGCCTGTCAGAGTGACAACCATGAAGAATTTGACAATTAATTGTAATTGAAAGTATGTTTCTTTCTTTTTTTACAAAGAATAAAGAGCTTCAGTAGTTAGAGAGCTAACGAAACCATGCAAGCAGAACGTCTACACCTAGCATGGGAAAATAAAAACTATAGACAACATTAGAGCTGACTCAGGAACCAATCAAGCTATTGTTTCTGTGCATTTTACAGTTCCCATCACCATTAAATTAAAACCCGATCTATTACTATTAACTTAGAAGCCAAAGTATCAGTAATAACTGCAAAAACTGATGAAGTAAGTGGAGAAATTATATAAGAGATGGTTGTAATTGGTTGAGATGAGGGAGTAGGTGGAAAGGTAGCCATATTTTGGGATGAAGGGAGTAATATTTTTGTCAAATGACCATCTCAATGTACCTTTGAAACTGATGAAGTTGACTCACCTGTGCAAGAAATGGCTTATCTTTTGTGATGATTGCACAACATAGTCTGCGTGAACCATTTGGTCATCCACCTGAAGCCTCCCACACTTCACTGCATGAACCTAGAATTTTGTTTTTTTTTAAATCAATTCTAGATACATCAGAATTTTGTTTTTTTTTAAATCAATTCTAGATACATCATTGTAGATAATGCCAAAGAACCAAGAGAGCTTATCTAGTTCCAAACGTGCAAGGGTTGAATCATAAGATTAATTTGCAATTCTAAATGGCGGAATACATAAAACAGGACAAACCACATTCAGAACCCAAGTTTTGTGTGTGTATTTCTACAGTTAGGACCCGATGACTCCATATGCAAAGGTAAATCATAATAAAGAAAAAGGAACTTATAGGACACATGGTAATATTCAAAAGAGATACTGGTGGCATACATAATATTCACGAGGCCGGCCCTTGAACTCATCGGTGAAGAGGTCAACAATGGTCTTCCCAGCCCATCTGTTTTTCACCTGCAAACCAAATGAAAAAATAAACTACTCCCTCCGATCTTGAAAACATGTCGTCTTGGAACATTAATATCTTTTTGCATATTTAGGTTGGATGCATGAGAAGCATATCTATAGAATTGTTTCAAAAAACTACTTTCATAAAATTAAAATATCTTCAGGCTATATAAACCAATGGTCAAAGGTGTATTTTAAAGACCATCTCCATGTCCAAAATGACATATTTCCAAGACTAGAGGGTATGGATTTGGTTGAAGTAAAACTCGACAGGATCGCTTGGAGATAATAGAAACATAACCCAAATTGCCCCATAATGCAGAGTGACAGCTTTTGTATATTGCGCAGTGGTGTAGAGGAAAGGGAGAACTTGGAGGTGCCAATAAGTTACAGCTTGCAATTAAGTAGTAATATATTTGATGGAGCAGATAAAAGATTAAGAAAAAATGTTAGGCCAAAACCCAGTAACATCTGATTCTATAGATTTTCAGTGCACAATATATTTATTCTCGAAACGACAATTTTCAGTAGACATTATAACTAATAACAAGCAGGAATCACCTGATCCAAGCAACTAAAAAAACCTATGTTCCCAACATAAATATGTAATAAAATGCAGGCAAAACCGAGGAGGTTGGTTACATGGGAGATGAACTCGAAGTAGTAGGGCCTCACGTAGCGCCGCCCTGCGAAGCAAAATGGGGGGGAATAACCAACCGCGTCAGTCCGGGGCCTCCGGGGAGGGGGTTTGGCGGGCAGAAAGAAAGATGCGCGCGCTGGGGACGAGACGGAGGCCGGGCTGCGGGTTGCTACTACCGTCGCGGAAGATGTAGTCCTGCCGCTCCGGCGGGTTCGCCGGCGTCTGCCACACGATCCCCGCCGGCCCCGCCGCCATATATATATCCCGGGCGAGACACCCCTCGATCGGGCTTGTGGCGGCGGAGGAGGGGGCGGCGGGGCGGCTGCTCAGCTCGGCGGTTCAGCGCCCGAGGAGAGGAAGGAGGATGGGCGGCGGCGGCGGTGGGCGAGGAGAGGACGGAGTGGTTCGGCGGCGCGACTGGCTCGGCAGTGGAGGATTTTAGTGAGGGTATGTTTCCGAGGGCGTATGACCGTAGGATCCACATCTAACGTTCGTGGGCTCCTGGCATTGTCGTGCTCGAATCGTTTCGGCCCATTTGCAGCGTTACTCACCTGCTTATCCGTATCACTTATATTGGTAAATAGTAAATCATTTGTGAGTGTAAATAATGTAAAATAAACTATGATGAAAAATAAATTTAAAATTAAATTCTAAAATTTAAATTTTAGCTTTATAAGTATAAGCATAAGTGGCCCTTGAAGTATTTAAAGAATGTAAGTTCACTGTAAGAGCATGCATAGTGATTTAGACGGTACCCATCTATATAATCTTATCATTTTCGTGGCAATATGTCCGTATATTACAACGGACTTGTACCTATCTTCGAAGCTTTTACTGTTTTTCCCAAAGAAGAGCGTGCTACACTCAAGGGAGAGAGAACGGATGGACAACTCTCCTTTTTAAATAGTAGAGATGTGTAGACGGCACATAGACAACTTTAAATTAGGTTGTCTATTTAGTTAGCTATATTAGATTGTACAATTTCTCTATGTAATTTTATACCAGCTAATTGAATTGGATTTGTTATACAACTCCTAGTTCATATTTCAATATATGTAATTATATTGTATGTATAATAGATACTAAAAGTAGGGTTGAATTTAATATACAACTCTAACTCTTTTCTTCTTCCTCTTATGTACAGTTGTATTTCGTATATAAATTTTGATATCAATCTACACTATAATTTAGTTCCATAACAATCTAATGGCTTATATTTTATTTTTTTTAGTAATGTAATAATTTTTAGCCCTTAGAAAACAAACATAGTATCATCTTTATGATTCAATACATCTATACTTTTTATAAAGTTATAGTCCACTAAGTCTAAAGCTCAACATGCAACCATGCCACATCATCACCCACTAGCAATAATTACATATTTAATCTCATGCAAGCATAAAACATCATCTACAATCTATTTAATGTACAAATCAACATGCAAGCATGTCCAATCATCACCCCTCGCATCATTTGCACAATATTTTAACAACTCTATCTATTATTCTTATAATATTTAACATATACTTATCAATATGTTTCACATTAAAGCGCGGGTATCATTTGATTGGTTCATGATAAATAGTGATAAACCCTGATGTTCATTATTTTTTTTCTTTTTACTCCTAGCTTGATTGTAAAAAAATATATATTGAGAATTGGTTAGTGCAGGGAATCACCTAGTTTAATAATATGACATTGTTTAAAATGAACTCCATAGAGGACGCCAGATCCAGTAACTCGAGGAATGCTCGATGACGCCTTGCTTCTGAATTCCAATCCCCCTCCCTCTTGCTCGAACGGCGGCGAGTGGCCAGCCAGCCTAAACACGTCAAGATCCTCTGTAGTATTGTATGTGCAGTACTACGGAGGTCCCCCAAACTACTCAATGTGGTGATGAGGCTACCACTATTCTCTTTTTCTTTCTTGTCTTTTAGAAACACCCTACAAGTGTAATGCTTGCAACATGCACACTTGCCCTTAAAACACACACATATACCCTAAATCTATGAGCACCTTCAAAAGACCAGACCGACATATCTTAAAATTAATGAAGTCACTACGAGCGCCATGCTATCCACACATGTATGTTGTCTACCACTGAAATATTGTAATAATTAGCCGTAAATACTAGCATACATGCCAAGTCTATGACTTAGCTTGGGTGGGCAGATTCTACCACAAAGAACCTAGCGGCTAGTTGCGCTCACTTCGATTTTTTTTTGTTTTTTTGTTACTAGGTCAGATGCAACAAAATGATTTTATAAAGTGATATATTAGAGCTAAAGGTTAGTTCCAATTAGTACATAAGTTTTATTATAATAGAATATTTTGAAACTACACAGTATTTCTATATATGAGATATAAATGCAAGCCTCGCCATTGAAAAACGATCAAACAAACAAAATCCCATCTGTACAGATGTTTATATCAGGCCACCAAACAACATTCTGCATTATCCAAGCTTAACTAAGGCTGAGTTCGTTTGGATGTTTGGAGGTGGCAACCTTGTGGCAGGTAAACAAGACAAGTCATTAGTGTGTGTGTGTATATGTGTGTGTGATTAATTAAGCATTAATTATTATAATATAAAAAATATGTTTATTTAATTTTTAAGAAGCAATTTAGGAAACATACTAACTGCTATGGCTAAGTTCTTATCCCTATTTTCCTAACTCACCTCCTTCGTTTTCTGCGCACACGCTTTTTAAACTGCTAAATGGGGTGTGTTTTAAAAATTTCTACATGGAAGATACTTTAAACAATCATATTAATCTATTTTTTAAAATTTATTTTTGTTAATACTTAATTAATTATGTGCTAAACGCTGCTTCGTTTTACGTGCTAGGGAGTGAGGGTTAGTCTACATGACTAAACAGGCCCTACATCTCGTGGCCTAAATCGCTTGTCAAGCCTTTCCTTCAATTGTGGCCGCTAAGCAAGGCCCGTGTACACCGCAGAGGCCCAGACCTGCCTAAATAGGCGGGCTCTCCTCGCCTGCATAATTAGCTAGCATCGATCTTCGCCTCTTTGGGCTCTCTCGCCGTGCTGATACGATCGACCGACGACGCCTCTTGTTGCCACCCACAAGAGCCCCGGCCCCTGGTAGAGGACCGAATCCCGGGTGCGAAGAATCGATTGATGAGATGCATGGTCGACCTAGTAGTTCTAGTTTGTTCTAGCTAGGGCCCTGGAATCTGGATAGCTCTGTTCTAGGGCCTGTTTAATTTACGAAATGATAATTTTTAGGTGTCACATTAAACGTTTGACCGGATGTCGGAAGAGGTTTTTGGATACGAATGAAAAAACTAATTTCATAACTCGCTTGGAAACCACGAGACGAATCTTTTGAGACTAATTAATCCGCCATTAGCACATGTGGGTTACTGTAGCACTTATGGCTAATCATAGACTAATTAGGCTCAAAAGATTCGTCTCGCGATTTCTTCCATAACTGTGCAATTAATTTTTTCTTTTAATCTACATTTAATGTTTTATGCATGTGTCCAACGATTCGATGTGATGTTTTTGGGGAAAAAATTTTAGGAACTAAACGGGGCCTAGTTTGTAGCAGCTACGTTGTACTACCTCTGTTATAAAATAAGCGCACTCGTGAATATCCATATCCAATGTTTGACCATCCGTTTTATTTGAAAAATTATAAAAGTTAGTCACACATAAAATACTATTTATGTTTTATCATCTAATAACAACAAAAAAATACTAATCATATTTTTTTAAATAAGACGGATGGTCAAACGTTACACATAAACAGCGTAAAACTACCCTTCTTTTAGGACGGTGGGAGTACTTGGTACTTTTCCATATGCTTTGGTTCTATTGTTGTGGTGTCGCGGATCGACAGCCCTAATACGTTGGCCAAGACGTATAGTACGTCCCATTTAATATTTGTAGTTCTTTTATTTCTTTTGATATATAGTACTTTCTTCACTATAAAAATGATTTTTAGAGATACCCTTTTAATTTCTACAGACCGGCTAAAATAATATTTATATGCAAAATGATTTTAGGTGTCTAATAAATAATATTTATATTTATATGCAGGCGTATTAAGTGGTCTACCTACGAAAATAGGGTTATTTTTACAGACAAATCTCTTAAAAAATCCATATGCAAAAATATAGCACCGACCAGTCACACATCATCTCTCTAAACTTGTGGAGCTAGCCGAAAGATCCCTGGACGTTTCTCAGTTACTCTCCTACCTCTCTGCGTCTTCTCACTTCTCTCTAAGTCCTTTCTACTCTCACTCTCTCTCTTCTCCCTCATCTCCACTACTCTCCTTCGAGCGGCATGGACAAGAGGCGGTGGTGGAGGCGGAGGCGGAGGCGGAGGCGACAACGGCGAGCTTCTACCGACGACTGCTTCGGGTGGTGGAGACGGAGGCCCCCTACGGCTTCAGGCGATGGTAATAGCAGAATCAATTAATGGTAGTGTCCACATATTGAAGTGGCGGATCTGGCTTCAAGGAGCTCCACGATGGAGGATCCGTCGCTAGGAAACTTGGTGATGACGGGTGCAACATTGGGAGCTCTGTGGTGGCGGGTACAACATTGAGAGCTCGGCAACGGCGGGTGCAGCCACTCGGGAGATCGAAGATGACAAATCCAACACTCGGGAGCTCAGCGGTGGCTGATCCAACAACGCTGGCCTCGGGAGAAGCAAATCTGCCACCAGCCTCCAAAGCTGGAGGGCCTTAGCGACAGCGATGACGATGGTGGATCCGAGCTTAGCGACAACAGATCCGACGGCGCCGGTCTCAATAGGGGTAGATTTGCGAACGACGACCTTGGGAGCTGTGGGGCCTCAGCACCAATGACAATGGCAGCGGACTACGACAGTGGCAATGACGAGGATGATGGCAGTGGCGGTTGATCAGAGCTAGCTAGGGTTTTAATTTTGGGGTTTTTTTTTTGACTTTTTCGCAGACAGTTGGTTTAACTGATCACTTGTGAAAATCAATTTCGAGCATACTCATTTTCATAAGCAACTAAGCAAGTGTGCTGCCCGATTAGAAAAATGCATACTCATTTTTACTACACTATGGGAAGCTAGGTGGATATCGAGCTAGCTCGGCTCGGGGTAGCTCGTTAGGATAACGAGCTGCTCGGCTCGGCTCCTTATCTTAACGAGCTAAAAACCCAGCTTGGCTCGGCTTGTTGATTAGCTCGAGCTGTCTCGTTTACCTCGTGAGCTTGTGACTAAAAAACACAGATACATGCAAATTAGTGAATCAATAAGAGTATAATACGAGTATAAGACAGTCAATCAACAAGAAACAACTGCCAAGTTCCATCCATTCATACATTACTTCAAGTTTCAGCCCAAATCAGTACCACTTCCACAAGCACAAGTGCTCCAACCTTTGGTTAGTTCTTCAGAAGTTCAGAAATATGCAGTACAAACGATGGACACACCATCAGTAAATCATCAAAAATACACATCAGCAGGGGCAATGCTTAGCTAAAAACTTGCCAAGTGCAAAAACACACGCCATTCTTAAGTAATTAATCAGGAAACAACAAAAATTAACAAGTTTGATGGCTGAAAACAAAAGATCTGTCTCACACTTACACATGCAAAAGCAATCAAGCACAAAATAGTCCAACAAGAAGCAATCAAGCATGAAAAACCAGAAAGATTAGTGGCAACTAATCAGCCATGGCACAACGTGCAATAGCTGTAGCAGCGGGCCGCCGCGTGGAGTAGTCGACCAGAAGAGGATGGGAGCGCAAGATCTGCTTGGAGACAACAACAGCGGCGTGTCGAGGTCTCGCGGAAGCTCCGCATGCATGTGGCAGCGCAGCTTGGAGGCTCGTGGATGTCGCGCGGAGGACCGTGGAAGGCGCAGCCGGCGGCTGGCTGCCTCGCCGTCGCCGCCCCCTGGCCGATTGGATCTAGGATGAGAAAGGGGATCAGGAGAGTGAAAGACTGAGCTAGATTTTCTTCTCTTCTTATATATGAACGGTTAATTGGGCCGCCTAAGTGGGCTGTATTTCGGCCATGGGCTGAGGGGGATACGTGTGAGGAAAAATGTCTGCAAACTTGCTCTAGCTCGTTAAGCTCACGAGCAGCTCGCGAGCCAGCACGAGCTGGCTCGTTATCTCTAACAAGCTGAAATGACAGCTCGACTCATTAGAAAAATCAAACGAGCCGAGCCGAGTTTGTCACGAGCCGAGCGAGCTAACGAGCCACGAGCTTCATGTCCACCCCTATAGTCACCTAGCCATTTGCGGAAATGGATTTTAGCTGTTTACAAAAATCATTTCTGTTGCAGTGCTTTTAGCTTGTCATTTACATCATAGTCTAATAGGAACATGTTTCTCATTTCTTTAATCATATATACATAAAATCATTTAAACATATATAACACGGTGAAAATATTTTACACATAAAATCATTTAAAAATATTTTCACACTGTTGTATATTTTTAAATGATTTTACGTATATATGATTAAAGAAATGAGAAACATGTTCCTATTATTAGACTATGATATAAATGACAAGCTAAAATCACTACAACAGGAATATATAATTGGTGCCATTTTCGCATGTTAAATCTTAATATTACACGTGTGTGTGTGTGATTGAGCATGGTTTTAAACATCTATTATTTCAGAATGGAAGAAATTTCTCTGCAGCTCTCGGCCG
Source organism: Oryza glaberrima (assembly GCF_000147395.1). Classification (NCBI taxonomy): domain Eukaryota; kingdom Viridiplantae; phylum Streptophyta; class Magnoliopsida; order Poales; family Poaceae; genus Oryza; species Oryza glaberrima. The sequence continues at coordinate 18,039,495 of NC_068327.1, read as the reverse complement.
GCCGGTCAGCCAGACCAGCTAAAATTTCTATGCGTTACTACCAGTAATATAAAGGAAAAAAAGTACCAATTACCCTTTGAACTACCGCGGTCGATCGAATTACACTCCTGAACTCAAAAATCAGATATTGTTCACCCAGAACTTTCAATACTGGACGAATTACCCTCCCTCGAGGTTTTGTCCTACGTGGCATACACGTGGCAACCCAGTTAGCATTTTCTATTTTTAAAAATGTGAGACACATGCCCTTCCCCTCTTCCTCTCTCTTCAATCTCTCTCACGGTCATGGGGTGGTGCAGGGGAGGATGTGGGCGGCGGCGCAAGTGGCAGCGGCAGACGCGGCTGGCGGCGAGCGGCGGAGGGCGACAGCGCCCCGGGGCGGTGGGCGGTGGTGCACGGGGGCGGACGGGGCGGAGGCGCGAGGTGAGGCGGCGTCGCCCGAGACGGCGGCCCGTGGCTCGCGGTCTGCCCGTGGCCCGTGGCTCGTGTCGGCGGTCGAGTACACGCAGAGCCCCGAGGAGGAGGACGCGGAGGAGACCGACGACGACGAGGAGGCGGCGGCGGAGCTAGAGCCCACGCTCGCCGTGGGCACCGCCGCCAGTGTCAAGAAGAGGTACAACCGCGGGCAGAGCTTCTCGTCGTCGTCGTCGATGGAGTCCGACGTGCTCGTCATCGGCGCCCGGGATTGGCAGGCGCCTCACGGAGGCGCGATTGCGGAAGAGCCGCTTGCATCACCCGCCGCCAGCCACCCATCGGCGTCCGCTCCTCGCCCGCCCGCCGCCAGAAGACGCCTCCTCGCCCGCCCGCCGCTCGCAACCATCCCCGCTGCCGTCCTCAGCTCCTCGCCCGCCGCCCGCACCCGCCTCTGCCCCGCCCAGTTGCCGTCGTCGGTTCCTCACCCACCTCCGCCCCGCCACCTGCAGCCGCCTCCGCGCCCGCCCGCCGCCCGCGCCCGCCTCCGCACCCACCCCCAGCGCCGACCTCGGCTCATCACGCCCCGCCAGTAGTCCGCGCCCGCTGCCGCCTCGCCTCCTTCACCCTCGCCGCCGCCTCCGCCGGCGGCAGTGGCTGCATGTAGAACCTCTCCTTCACTGGAGGACGGTGGTGGGGGGCCGAGCTTGATGGGCCTGGCGGCCTTGGCGAGCACCGCCTGTGCGAGGGCGCCGCCGGTGATCCCGGTGGCGACGAGGCTAAGCATGGCGCGGCGGCCGGTCTGGACGTCGGCGGCGGCGACGGCCCTAACAGGTGCGGCCTCTCATGGAACACTGATGAAGAGATAGAGAGAGTGAGATATTGGGAAAGAGATAGAAGAGAGAGAAACTGACAGGTGGGGCCCATCTATTTTTTTATAAATGAATTGCTGACTGGACTGCTATGTAGGATTAAAACCACCGCGGATTGAGCCAGGGGGGTTATTTGTCCGGTTTGCAAAGTTGGGGGTGAAGAATGTCCGGTTTTGTGGTTCAGGGGGTAATTCGGTCGACCGCGATAGATTTCGTACTTTTTCCAAATATAAATAATCGCGTTTCCTTCTCCAGTTATTCGAGCTACTCCTACTTGGCTTCTGAGTCAAACATCATGAAATTTATGGCCTGTTTACTTCGCGAAAAGGAAATTTTTGGGTGTCACGTCGGATGTTTGACCGGATGTCGGAAGGAGTTTTTGAACATGAATGAAAAAAGTAATTTCATAACTCGCCTGGAATCCACGAGACAAATCTTTTGAGCCTAATTAAGAAGTCATTAGCATATGTAGGTTACTGTAGCACTTATGGCTAATCATGGGCTAATTAGGCTCAAAAGATTCGTCTCGCAATTTCCCCCCTAACTGTGTAATTAGTTTTTTTAATTTATCTATATTTAATACTCTATACATGTGTCTAAAGATTTGATGTGATGTTTTTGGGAAAAAAGTTTTTGAACTAAACAGGCCTAAAGTCTTTTTGCCTTACCCATCTCTAATTCTATACTCTATATTTCTAGATCCGTCGATGTGATGTAACATGTTGAAAAATGCATATAGCAGTATGAAACAATTGTAAGATGGTATGTACGCATAGAAGTATTCAAATACAACACAGCTGGTTTTTTGAACTGCGCCACCGGATTTGCCTCCCAATACTACTCATGCTGGTGGAGGAATTACATATACTAAATTACTTACTTGCCGTTTAAACAGTGGTTGGTGAATGAATCTACCGGATTCCCTTCAAGCAGCAGGGGTGGATCTAGCGTGAAGGCAGCAGAGGCTCGAGCTTTCACTACTGGCAATTGGATCACGGGAGCCCTAATTAATGAAGTTTGCACTAATTTTCTTTTGTCATACACATATGATACATATAAAGGGAGGGCTATATATAGTTTTATCTAGTTATTTTTAAAGATTCCTTACTATTTTTTCTTGGATCCTTCACAATCACGTCAAACTATAGTAGATTTATGGAGCAACTTGGCATGTTAATTACACGTCAAAACCGTGCACTAGATGATGATGAGTAGCCGTTGTGCATTTTATTTTGATATATTCTAGGGACAATAATGCGTGCATCCCATGGATTTTTTTGAAGTAGTTCGAGCTGGAACTAACGAATATGAAATAATCTCCGTTGGGGGCAAATGAATAATACTACCTCGATTAAATATCTTGTTTAACTTATGATGTGTTTCATTTGCACCCTGCACCTTTGGGCCGTCGCTTATAAAGTTATAATTAAGAGTTTAATCCATTCTACGTTTGTCATTGCAAAGCACATGTCCTACGATATATCACTGATAAAGCTCAATTCTATAATATACTATTTTGTCATTGTGTGGTTAGTCAATCATTAATCAAACTCCGTTTAAAGAGAAAATGACAATTTTACGAAGGGTAAAAATGAGATTCTGCACAACGCCGTGACTTGTGAAATAATTTTGGATGATAAAATAAACAAGCAATTGTATTTTTCGCGAATGAGAAAAAAATATCCCAATAAATGAAATCCATACGTAAACATGGTACTCTAAGAGAACTGATAATTTTCTACCTTAACAGAGTTGACTAGCAGTTAATAACTAACAGTGGTGGCATATATGAAAGAAAACGAATTGCTTGATAGTATATCATAGAATTCTGCTTCATCAATGGCACATCCTATAATTCATACTTTATCGATGGCATATAGTGGATTAAATCATTAATTAAACTAAACAAGTAATAGGCCTTAAATAGCTGAACTGTACAATATATTAAACATTTCAATATTCTCTTTATGTTCTTACTAGTGTACGGCAAAATAACTGGTTTAATTACCGCACCGGATATATTAACCCGGTAGAACTGAAAAAATAAAATATGACACATGAATTGAAAATAATTCATGGCAATAACCTATTTTTATTTTCATGTGAGTTTTCTACCCTCATACTGTAGACTTTGATCAAATATTTTGTCAAACACTACAATTTTGTTTTGAATAGATACATTATGCCAAAAAAAATTCAGATTTTAAATTAAAGTGCTTTCATAAAATGTTGGTAGTATATATACGATTAATATTAAAATATTCTATGAAAATTTAATGACCAAAGTTTATTTCTCAAAATTAAAATAAAAACAAAAGGAAGGTGGTGGTTATGATATCGAGCTAGCTAGCTAGGGGACAAACGTATTGCAGATTTGCAATGAAAAAGCATATAAATTATAGTAAAAGAACCATTATATTCAAATATTTCCATATTATCAAATAGAAGACTGGCATGTATAACTAATCAGTCGTGCATCACATATATAGTATCCCAAAACGCACTCCAATGATAAGATAGAATCATAGTTGACTAACCCCTACACGATGAATGATTGTTTAAATAATGCCCCGTTTACTTGCAACAAACAGTTGACTACTTTGTCACTCCATTCTTTTACACAATTTGTGCTTATCCATTTACTGGAGATGTCTGTTCACAATTATTGCCAGCTAGGATATGAGAGTGTACTTGCATTGTCTGTTTTTTTCTAAGGAAGAGTGACATAGTTATTGCAACCTAGATCATATTCCTTAGATCATATTCCTTTCTGTTTATTCGTTCTATTATTACTGTGGATTATTTATTTCACGTTTTTTAAAACAAAATATTTTTACTATATTAATTATACCACTTATTCTAAACCATATAATAACACAACAGTCTTCACTATTATATACCCTTATTATAATAATCCAATAAAACAACATCATCTTTCCCCTCTTGCATACACTCTTATGTAATGAAATAATGAAAGAGCCTCATCCTCATACATATTTAACACAATACAAACATAGACACATATATACATATGTGCATTTATAACTTATCCATATAAATGCACACATGTGTGCATACTCATTCCTGTAAACGTACACACGCATACTTTACTCCTATATAAACCTATCTAAAAGGCTTGATCACCATATCCTTATCAGCAGAGACTAACCCACGGAGCCATAAATACAACAAAATTGAAACCGATTAATTTCTAGATAAGATTGACCTGATTTCTTTCAAGTCCAATCAACCCCCAGTTAACAGATGGTACTTAACTATTCGATATCCCTCCTCCTGCATGCATCACGCATATGGATGATCGATGGCAACGTCGATCGTTGTGTAGCGTTTGGACCCGTCGACCGGGTTGGCGACGCCCCCGGTCATCCCCGGCCGCATACACCGTCCTCTCCTCTCCGGCTCTCCGTATCCACGACACGCCGCCCCGCCCCGCTGACGCACGCCCCCGGCCTTATGCTAGCTAGCTAGTAGTACAATATAGTATATGGCAATCCGCCATGCAAACACATATACGTCGGCAAGCTAGAGCCTGTAGCTAAGCTACTCCCTCTGCTCCATCCGTATTAGTTACTAATTTATATGGTACTTTAAGTTTATCAAATAGAATTTAATTAAGTTTGCAGAAAATATAACATAACTTCTAAGAAAAATAAATTCACTATAAAACATATTTAGTTATGGATTTAGTGGATTAAATCTATGTTTGTAGATGTTGTCATGTTTTTTTATAAGAGGTGTTCTGTGATATTCTCTGGTAGAAGTGTACTGTTTATTTCTTCTTAATATAGATGTCATGTATATTTACGGGGGAATATCCAATGAAAACCATCAAATAAGTAAAACCCGTGAAAACCATATCTAAAAGTTTTGTAAATTCATGAAAAAATTACTAGAGGTAGGTATAGGCATGAAATACATTCATACCAGATCTCAAGTCCAAACTTAACTTCATTTAAGAGAAAAAAAAGACAAATTTCGTATGAATAGTGTTATGTTATTATTCACCTCAAATTTGTTTTTTTTTTTTGTTTTTCCCAAATGAAGTTGAGTTTGGACTTAAGATTTGGTATGAATGTACTTTATGTGTATACCTATCTCTTATAATTTTTTCATGAATTTAAAAACTTTTAGATATGGTTTCACAGGCTTTCACTTATTTGATGGTTTTCACCGGATATATCCCCATATATTTATACTATCATATCAACTACTGATATAAACGTAGTAGAATATTTTCTTTCATTGGTACTACAACTTAGAAAATAACTACCAAAACTATTTCTAAGACCATAATACTGGTATAATATATAGTAATACAAGTAGAGTACTTATTATATCTTAAAGAAGTTTAATTTTAAAAAATAAAAATACAGTGTCTAACTACCTAGCTGTTGTATGCTCACGAGTATATACATGGATCCATTTAGCAGAGCTACAGCTCTTAAAAATAACTTCAAGAGCATACTTAGAGTAGAATTTGTGAAGCGCGCCAAACCCTTGCTTCACCTAGCTCTCTAGTTTATTTTACTGAGATCAGTAAAGCCCGATCCACTTCTCTCCTTCTTTATATGGATTTAAAACTGTTTGGTTATGCCACGGCTCTAGAAAAGGTGGATCTGAACCTAGATCCGGCCATATTATATAGGAGTACGTAGCTAGTACTAGCGTATACGTCCTTGCCGCTTAGCTCAAAGTCGTCGCCCTCCTCCCTCTATTTATTCGCCCCACCCCTCGCTCGAGCTCGCTCGCACCTTTGCCAACCCCCATCCTCGATCCAGAGACGCACGAGCCAACCTTGCTCTCAACCGTTAATTTCCTCTCTCCACGACTCGACGCCGCACGACAAACCAGCGGAGGCGCTCGCGTGCTCGCCTTCTCCTCGCCCTCCATTTGAACAACCCCTTCAATTAACTCCTCCTCGATCGCTAGCTCTCTCTCTCTCGTTGCCTCCTCGATCTCCTTGAATCGATCAGCGGCAACCAGCCTGATCGTTGTTTGCTAGTTAGTTAATTTCCGTCGCCGATGCCGACGACGCCTCGTCGCAAGGAGCCATGAACCGCTGCACCGACGTCGAGATCAGGAACGCGCTGCGCCTCCTCGCGCCCAAGCCCACCGAGGACATGTCCCGCCTCCACCAGGCCTACGACCGCGGCTAGCTTAGCGAGTAGCTGCTACTAGCGTTCATAATCATTCTGTGTTCCATCGCTCGAGTTCTTGAACACGAAGAGGAGCTTAGTAGTTTGTGTCAGCTGTTAGTTTAATTTGTGCATAGTTCGCTGCGCGCGGCGACGACGACGATGAAGGAAGGAGGAGGAGGAGGAGGGGAGAGGAGGAACATCCTGGCCAAGACGATCGACAGGTGCCGGTCGTCGCTGGGGCACCGGACAACGAGGCGCCCCGCCTCCGCCGCCGCCGGCGGCGGCTACGGCGGCGCGGCCGTGCCGGCGGGGTTCTTCGCGGTGCTGGTGGGGCCGGAGAAGGAGCGGTTCGCGGTGCGGGCGCGGTGCGCCAACCACCCGCTGTTCCGGGCGCTGCTGGACCAGGCGGAGACGGAGTACGGGTTCGCCGGGTGCGAGGGCCCCCTCGAGCTCCCCTGCGACGTCGACGCCTTCATGGACGTCATGTGGGAGATGGAGCAGACCGACCCCGCCGCGTCCCCGCGCTGCGGCGCGCGCTTCGGGGGTCCCGCCGCCGCCGGCAGCGGCAGGGGCTACGGGGGCCACGGCCACCACCACCAACACCAGGGGTACCAGATGATGAGCACCCCGGCGAGGCTCCTCGTCGCCGGCCGCTCGTGATCGATGTCTCGGCATCTCTCGCGACGCCGGCCATCGCCGGCGATCTCGTCGTGCCCGTCCTTAGTTAATCAATTTGCTGTCTGCTTGTAAGTACTATAGTAGGCACGTGTTGGGCGCATGCAGAGAGAGGTTTGTTCACCTGCTTGCTTGCTTTGCTATGCTATGACTGTGATAGGGTAGGGGTGTTCAAGTTCAACTGTTCATGTCAACGTTTGTTTCCATGTCGCGTTCGATGTATCTCTGTAATCGTAGTTTTGTATGTGTGAGTGATCTCATGCGTGTTCAACCAACCCCTAAGTCGATAAAAGATCGATGCATGTACATGCATGGTGTTTTGTTCAGTGTTAACTGTGAATCACTATGAATAAAAAGACTATAGTGAATCTCAGTTCTGAATTTCAACTAGTTTTACTCTATCTTTTGTGGTGATGTGCGCCCTTTTGCATCTGATTTCAAGCAAGCTGCCAAAAAAAAAAACTATTTAGAAGCTAGCTCTTCATTTGATGAATGCGTGCATCGGTTTTTTCTTCTTGGATCTCAAGGTCAACCGTTTGGTGAGCCTCCCCGGAGTCTGAACTCGACAACTCAGCCTCGACCAGGAGAGACTACGCAAAATGAAAGGCTTTTCTTGAGCTAGCCGTCTCCTACTCTGCTTCGAGAGCCAATAGCAAAAAAAATAATACTACCAATATGAACAAGTCAATATCACACGAAAGTCTAATCTAAAGAGAACTTGATCCGTATAAAATCTGAAGACCAGTTGATCATCTTCTGCGGTTGAGTTGGGCCTCGTGCATGAGGCACAGGTTATTCTGACCTGCCACTTGCTGCCCTTGGAGATGCTCTGGATTCCTAAAACGGTAGCAACACACAATCATTGCCATTATGATACAATAAAAATGACCTCAGCGTTCTCTGTCCTCTACAGAAATGTCAGAGACATCAACAAATCGTCATCGCAAACAAGAGGACAAGTTTGACAATGCTCACAGAAATACTTCTAGCAGGGATCTAGTATAAATGGATTCGGGAAATAAGACAAGGAATTACAATATGGCTTGGGGCAAGTTGCGGCTGAGGTCAGATTGCATGCCGACCTGAAGAAAATCCAGGCCTAGCCTGCCGGGATTACATTTCCCTGTGTACAAATGATAGCCCAACCAAACAACCATGACGTCTGGACGCCACAACTCGACAGGTGTTAACTTCAGAGGCATATAAGATGGCTCCACAATTATATCGGCATCAACTTTTTTTGATGGCAATATATCTGCATCAATCAAACAATTAAAAAAAGGAACACAAATCCAACATAAAGATGAATCAGCTCACATTTAAATATGTGAAACAGACAAATTCTCGATATACAATCAGGGTTGAAGGCTGGCACTAACGTTACAGCTACATACACCTTGAGTAACCCTCGATACCACTTCTGGCAGGTCAAGCCCCATCCAAACAGGATGGGACAATCTAGTTCTACTGAACAGCATGAAAGAGCCAAAATAAAAAATACAGTACAATATGGAAAACTGCAAGTGTACTGCTATACACCCATTTCTGTACAATGTTTGCTGCACTGGTCTATGTAAGCTGGTCAAAATCAGAGATCAACTATATTATGTCAAGTTAACTAATGTAGTGATAAACATCATCTGACCTCTAGAATCCATTGGACAACATCCTGAAGCAGCTCGAACTTTTGACTGACCGCAACATTTAGGAAAACCCGCATCTTGCTGAGGAATTGCGATGATTCTTCCTTGCACCGGAATGCACCTCCACAGGAGCACTGCTCAGATAAGTGTGCCGCTTTCACTTGCCTGCAGCGGAGGCAGACCAAATCCTGCAAGTGATAGAGCCTCTCTCGCTGACGGACTACCTGTAGAAGTGCATTTTCCATCTGTTCACGATGGTATGGCTGCCCGCACTGCGGCACAGCACACCTCCACTCCTGACCTTGGAGTGTTGAATCACGGCAGAGATCAAGATCCCGACAATCATTGCAATAGCTGCAAACACGATGTTATTACGTAAGAATTAGTAACATCAAGGGTTGATGAAAACTAGTGCTTATTCACCAGCCCAATACTTACAAACTTGTGAATTTTACGAATTGGAATAAGCCATGGTAGGCAGGTAGTACAAAATAGTAGCTAGTACATGATTACATATAGTCAAAAGCATGCCATATTTTGGAAAAAATAATTTTGACCTAGTTTATTTTCCTTCTTCCAAAACATTACCATGTTTTCAATAATATTGTTATCCATAACTTTGTTTGACTCTTAAAAAAATGGCAATCAATAATGCTTTTACAGCAAATGGCATCACCTACACCTGACCTAAGTGAATCGGTCACAGTTGTATCCATAGACGTATGTTTACATCTTAAAATGTTGATTATATGGAAATCAAATAAACAGTTTCTACAATTTATCTTAGAGGTAATACCTGCAAATCACATTGGGGAGAGTGAATGAGGCACATGGATCTTGGAACTGTGCTTCTGGAGCAAACTCCTTTACACGAACTAACTTTAACAAGTTCTTCCTCATTCTCTGTCAGATATTTTTCAAGTCAGGTCGTGGCACAGTTTTCTTAGAATTTAGATACTTCAATTTTGTAATAAAAACTGTCAAAAATCAAGGCAGGAAACTCCTATGTTTTGAAGAGATAGAAATATGGGTGTGAAAAGATATACATGCAGTTCCACAAAACCACAACATATATTTTGAACAGTGGATCCTCATTTAGCAAATCAGTGAAAGAAAATATTATATTTTTGGATACAAGTTCTACAGTAAAAGCAGTTACCATCAGTTCACAATGGATTAAGAGGCGAATTACCAGAATATCATGCTGAACATTCTGATCAAGAGCAAGAACAGCACATATATGCTTAATGAACTCTAATGCAGCATCTCCCTTATGTGTGTGAGGATCAGGTTCTCTGTTTGTAAGTTCAACTGATTCGGACTTGCCTTTTCCTTTGAAATGATGAAGTATATCACTTACAATCCTGAGAAGCTTGTCTGCAAAGTAATTACTTATCTGCAATATCAGATATGTAATTCAGATTAAAGTTGTGTATGTTAGTCGCACTAGATGATAATCCCAGTCCCAATGTTAATATATACTCCCTCCGTCCCAAAACATAACAACTTTTAGCCTTCAGGACTTGTCCCAAAATATAACTTCTTCACCAACATTCTCTTCGCAACCAATCACAACCCTCCACCATTCAATTTTGCCACCTACCTCCACTTCTCATCCAATCACATTGTGTGTTTAATGGCGCTTCCCCATGCTTGGCCGATGTCCTCCGAGACATCGCTAATGAGGGCGCTCTTTGGTGCCTAGCAGGAGCTGCTAGGCTTCGTGATCTCTTTACTAGGACTTGGCTGCTATTGCACTACTTTGTGTTTTTTTTTCCTTTGGGTGTGTGGTATTCTGTTGTATCCTTGGTGGGCGGGTGTCAGAGTTTTTCTCTAACACCGTACACCTTTTCTTCTCTATCTTAATGAAGTGATACGCAGATCTCCTGCATGTTCTAAAAAAAACCATGTCCAACCCTAAAAATCCTTATATTCTAGGACGGAGGTAGTATATACTTTGACATTGAGCAACATGCATTTCAAATTTGAACTTTTTAACAGACTATTAAGATTGACCTTGGATAGTTTCATCATAACCTATCATATATATTTCTTATAACCTTTGACTAACAAATTGTTATAAAAACTATCTGAATTACCCACACTAGATACTGCAGTATTTACATTTTATTTTTTATACAACTCTAATTGCTATGATTGAAAATATATTTCAACTGAAACAGATCAGATGTCAAAATCTGACCAATTTTCAAATAATCTAGATTTTTCTCCTTTTTTTTTCCAATTGACATAACAGTTTCTAACCTCTCAGAATTGAATGTGGTAGCTCCTACCAAGTCATTTTCATTTAACTGGGAGATGGTTACTGGTTACCAATTTAAGATTGCACTATAGAGCCACAAAATCACCTGATCACGGAGATATCCTATGACTTGAACCTCAAGGTTTTCAGCAGCCATGATTGTTATAGATGGTGTGCATGAGGTCTCATCCCTTGTAGTTGATCGAAGAGCTACTTGTTCTTTCATGTATTTCCATGGAACATACAAAAACTCCGATACAATTAAGACAAAGTGATCCTGAAATTTTTGGAAGGAAATGTTACAGAAAAGTAGCAAATACTCTAATTCCAGGATAGTCGCCAAAGTTGCAGTCAGCAAGCAGAAGCAAACAAGTGTTAGAATGACTTAAAAAAAACTGACTTGTGTAGCTTTAGGCAGGTATTCTGCTATGTTCCAGCTTGAGACGATGTCGATATCGTTATCACCATCTGAGCTGCCCTCAGATGTTGCATTTTGCATATTAGCCTGAATACCACCATAGTTATACTGAACCAAAACAAAATATGGAAGGTGAAAACATACTCTATAAGGGCAAAATGAATAAAACAATTCATTTGTGGCAGCAACGAAATGAACAAACCTGGTCCATGAAAAGTAAGGAGTGCCAATAATGCAAAGGTTCCAGCTCCACCCACTCAAAAATATCCCTAAAACAAATAACTTTAGTTTCACCTAAGAGATACCCCATTCAAATTTGCAGGGGGAGGTCAAACAGTACCTTGTCTGCAATGTTTTCAGTAAGCTATCACAGTATGCACGTGCTGACGACAGGTCAACTTTTCCAGTATCTATTATTATCTTAGAAAAGTTCGCAAAGATGACATTAGCTCCAAGCTTTCGAAACTCTGCCAACATGAGAGCAAAGACCTTCTTCATGACCTGATTAAGTTTGATAATCCAAAAGAGAAGACATGATAAGAAAAGTTAGACAAGAAAACTAATAAAGGTAAGATGATTATGAATAGAAAAAGATATTTATTGTAACCAGAACAACAAGAAGATTCGCAATATCAACAAAAGAAAGGACAGTGCACTTAGTTACATAGCTTACATTATGAAGAAGACGATGGAGAGCTGGGTCATGAAGTTTCGATCGTGGGCTGAAAAAACACACACATCAACATGCTAAGAACACATAAAGTTAAAAAAAAAAATTCACTCCCTCTGGTCATGAATACATTTCATATTCAGTATCAACGCAGTATCCAAAGTCCAACTTTCATAACTAATTGATATTGTATACATTCATAAAACCCAATAAAATCATAATATTTTTAGAGACTAATCTCTAGATATGATTTTTCGTGTTTCTAGCTTAAATATTTAAGATATTGATACTCAAAGTTTCAAAAGTACAGCTGCATGTTTGTTCAAATGGCATGCATTTTTTACTAGAGGGAATAATAACTGGTCCAGTGCAAACACATAAATAATTACCTGCAAAGCCAACGGTAGAGATGTTGCAATATTGCATCAGCAAACACATTTCCAGAAGATACTGCATCTGAAATGCATCGCTGAATGAGTTGCTTCAGCACTTGGAAAGCAGGTAGACATAAGGTAGCATCATCGAATTCGGTTTCAGTGCCATTTGGACCAGCAGGCATGTCATTTGCAAAGCTACCGATCGGCCCTCCTTCCATTTCATCTACTTGACTGCTCTTTAGGAGAGAATTGACAGCCAAATGATGGATCTGGGGAAGAAATATGTGCACATGTAATTCAATTGCCAGAAGATACAAAATAAGCATGCCATACTTTATTGTATGTTGAAAAGGCTTACCTTAAGCTCAACAGCAACTCGTCTATACGCACCAGGATAAGTAAGAGCAGGCTGGATGACCTGTAAAATTAAGTCATATTTAGTAAAGCAGCACAGAAACAGTAAATGATAAGCACCATGCAACCTTAGGAAATAAAGGCTTCTTACTTCATCAGCAAAGCAAGTATCTCCTTCATATGTGCCTCCTAAATCGGGAATACCATCGTCAGATATCCATAGTACCTACCACAAGTAGAAAGTTAGTAAGAAGCTTAAACATTTCAGAAAAGATCCATACCATAATAACTGCCGGATAATTTATATTTCTTCTATTTCTGTGCACATGATTCTGAGAAGGGAGTCAAGGGACAGCAAGGGCCAACGAATTTTAGCACATAAAATCAATCTGATCAAGATTTCACTAAGCCTAAGGTAGAATTTCTTCAAGACTGGATCCCAAAAGGCAATGGCAGTTCTTTCCCTTCCTGGTGGTTTCAGAGAGGGTGTTTTCCCCACACCTCAGCTTCATCATGTTTTAAAATTTTGGCCAGGAGCTCTGGCATTCACTGAAGGAGATATTAATGTACTCCCTCCGTTTCATATTATAAGACTTTCTAGCATTGCCCACATTCACATAGATGTTAATGAATCTAAACGCATATATATGTCTAGATTCATTAACATATATATGAATGTGGGCAATGCACACATACATCTAGAAAGGGAAAAAAGAAACACAAATTTGCATTGACTCCATATATGACAAACCTGCTGTTGATCACGCAATGCCCTTGAAAAGAACACGTCAGCGGTGAAAAGAAGCCAATCCAGTTCAAAGTTTCCCAATGGGACCTGTTTCCATAAGCATTGATGGTCATCTCATTTTTATATGTACTTAAATAACTTACTGGAATTCATACTAGACTATATGCTTACATGTGCATATCTAGCAAGTGAAATTCTTTCATTAAACCATTGGGTTGATGCAGCACAACGTTGCATGCTTGTTCTACCAGCTGTCGCTTGCCAACCAAGAGCCTGGACGAATATGATTAAGAAAAACAAGATAGGTAGAAAGAAATGAAAGTAGAAGTGTAAGAAATGGTGTCCCATTATGTACCTGATAGTTGTTATCCCGTGCATTGCAAGGAATGGTTACACACGGGAAATCATCAAGTGCCCGTACAGCTGACTTTAGAGCTTGGAGTTTAGGGCATTCTATGACGCCTATGACAGGTCCAGGATGTTGTTGTCTGAAAAATATTTCATTTAGCTCATTGTAAGTAAAACAAATGACATTATGCACTTACATGGTGAATTTTCATACTGCTTGATGCAGTTTACAGTAAGCAACAGACTAAAGTTAATATCATACGAGTAGTGCAAGAATTGTACTCTACCTCTCAAAAATCAGTTGGTTGCTACCAAAACTCAAAATCCAGACAAAAGTATTGAATTACAAACTGGTCAGTCTGGTCCATATTATTGGTACCTTGGTTCAGTTCACCTCTCTAAAAGTGATCCCTCCACTCGCAAATAGATGATTACAATGGATGCACTCAAACCTCAAATATTAACTCGATAATAAATGGAAAAATATTAAGATTTAATATGTGAAATGGCATTGGTAGATTTCTCAAGAAAAATACTTTCATCTAATTATATTTTTAATATTTTTTTATACATGGTTAGAAAAAGTTTATCAGACATGTCCGTTGGACAGATGTCCTAAACACTATCTTAAAAAACAGAGCCTGATCCAGAACCCTGCTTATAGCTGGTAAATACTTCAGGCAATTCAATAAAGTATGCATAGCTCAGAAAAAGGAGAGTCAACAAAAAAGTTGAATTGTTGAAATATTCGGAAAGAGATATACCTGTAATCAAGTAACATTCTTTGCACATGCTTGCTACCTGCATCAATTGATGTGTGGTAATCCACCTATGGAAGGAATCAAATAGTCAGAAGTTAGCATGCTAAACCAGCACGTGCAATTTTTTTTTTATTCAGATACGATAATTCATTCTTACAAGGAAAGTGATGTTTTCATGCAGAGAGCCAAGAGCTTGACAAGCATCTTGATATTGCTTTTCAAGAAATGATGGCGATAGCTCTTTATTGCGGAACGGATTGACAACCACTGCATGTATTCTGAAAGATGTAGGGAAGTACATGACATATACACCCCTTCCTTCTGACAAGCTGGAAATAAGAGAATCCATAGATCAGTTTCCAAATCAAAACAACCATATATCAAGTATGAGTGCAGTCAAGGTTTCAAATATTGGTTAGTAAAATACAGGTAGGAGTAACTTATGCTTATTCTACCATACATTTAGGAGCATAAACATGGATTAATTATCACAAATAACTGCTAGGAAGAGCAATCTTGAGACCCAGAGAGCATACAAAAGAACTAGTATTTGACTCTGTAATAATAGCGCTTGAATAAATGAACTCAAAGTACATAAAATGTCAATAAAGAAAAGAAATGGACAATAGTACCATAGTATTCCAGAGTATAAAAATAACAATCCATTGCAAAAGCTAGACTGGATACTGCATTACCTATTTACAAAGTTCTCATAAAAGGTTACCTGTGGTATAGATAGAAAAATGAAACGGTCTGTTCCAGGTATGAACACTCTGCAGTTGTCTTCATTTGCAATTCAGCAAGATCCCATCCATCTTGGATACTTCGTCTTTTTGCAGACTTATCCACTTTGCATACGCAACCAATTTGGAGAATGGCATTGAGCTCTGGCAGAATTTTCGTCTCGTATATTCCCTAGATGCAATTCCAACGTTATAAGGTAGATACAAGAAAAACATACAAGATTACATCTCACATACACAAGTCTACTAACCTCAACATCTGGCTCTGCAAGATGGGCAGCAAGCTTTTTGCCCTCCACCCTGAACTGTTCTTCACTAGTTACAACCTGGATTTTAGCAGTTAGTATGTTCTCTTAAACAAGACAAGTTGCACCCCTGGTTATTTTGCAAATATTGTTCACATTTTCACCTCAATGAGATTGAAACATGGCCTTCCATGTGGAAGAATCTTCTTTACACGCCTCCCTGGAAACTCTTCTGTGACAGGAGCTTTCGAGTTTAGGTAAAAGACTCTTGGCACATTGATAGGAATCTTGAACATGATCCCCTCAGCAACAACCCATGCAAAAAAGTGGCCAGGCAATGTACTCGAGGCAAGCTGTATTATCTGATGTGGGCAAAATATGAGCTTGTCAGGCATCAAAGTAAATGAATATATTACTGAAAGATTAATATCATAACATAGATGTTACATAGCATAGTAGAATAGCAGAAGTAGCATGCCTGCCAATGTGATCTAAAGAGGGCCAATTCTTGTTTCTGGAAAAATGTAGACCGGTTCCTAGCATTGCCATGTAACTGACCGACATTCCTTGCAGAAAACAAATCATTGGTGGGACCATCAGAAGTGACTGCAGCACCCAACCTGGTAAATGCAAAAAGGAAACATAAACATTGACTTCCCTCCATTAGCTGTTTAGTTTACTTAGTGTAATCTCCATTATATTAACAGTGACAATACAAAGAAAAATACTCACCAGTCCATCATATCAATGTAACTTAGGATTTATAAGGTAATGCGATGCTCAAAAGGCTGATTCACGCTGGCAAAATGTAAGCTTACTATCATCAGCCTAAAACCGCTACATATTACTATGACAAACTTGAAGTCAAGTCCAGGATTAGTCTAGTAGTCTGTTTGGGAGCTAGGAGAGGAACAAAATGCTAAATGAACTGAATCTATAAGTCCTTCCTCCGTTTCACATTGTAAGATGTTTTGGGTTTTGAATAGATATGCATAGATCCTATGTTCATGTGTCCAAATTTACATGGATGTTAGTGAATCTAGACAAGGATGAAGAGACCAAAACATCTTAAAATGTAGAACAGAGTATCATTTACAAGCATAAATTAGTTGGAATTTGTGTACAACATAAATTTGTATACCTTTGACGCTTTTTTTGCTCACGAACATATTTCCATTTTCTCTTCTTAGCATCAAGCCATCCTTGATAATCAGTACTTCTATCAACTTGTTCATCAGCAGCATCATTTTGAATATGTACGGCAAGGGGTTCATTTGACCTAGTTATAGATTTTTGTTTATTCTTGCTATGCTTTGAACCAGCTTCTGTTGATGGTGCGTCGTTTGGTTTATTTTCTTTTCCAAAACCATTGGGTACATGACTTTTTCTCATACCACCATCCAGCGTTAATAAATCTTCCATATCTCCTGTCCCATCCAAATTCTGCACCCCCCTGTCCTTCTCCAAAGGATTGAACATATCACGTAGTTTGCGCTGGCGAAATCGATCATCTTTCTCTCTGACCTTTTTGTGCAACCAATCAGGATGAAGAACTCGAGGAACAGGATTCGAAATCTGTAGCAACATGATTTCACAAATGTCATGGAAAATCAAAGGGGACAAGTAAAAAGTATATAATATAATCAAAGTAACAAGTAAAAAATATATTGCCTTTTGCATTGCTGCAGGAATCGTTATAATCTTCTGAATAGCAGAGCTTAGGCGTTGCTTATAGTAAGACCAGTCAACAATAGATCGGATGCTTGCTTCAGAGGAGATTTTACACCATTTTCTTAAATAAAACTTTGCAATTTCTGTAAGATACAAGGATAGCAAGAGAATGTAAGTGATTGAAAAGTTTGGCTCTTGCAAAAACATGATTTGAAGGTAAAATAATACCAGCATCCGTCTCAAAGATAGCTACTGGAATAGCACGCTCACTCACTGGAGTGCCCTACATGATTTCAGCAAGTCAACAAAGCAGTAGGAATATTGGAAAAAAGCAAGCCAAATCATGAAAACTAGAATAAACAAATTCCATGAAAACAAAATAAAGGGAATATTTGCCCACTGAAAGGAACATGCCGTGACTATCCAAAATTGAAATATGGTACCGTAACTATCAAAATTTAAAGGAATGGGTAAGTGCATGATGTTAATTGTTGAACTATTCAGTACTTACCTGTGGCTCCCGGGCAACTATGTATTGGCAATGCAGCCCTTTGTCTTTTACCATTGAATCCCCGAGGAATTCAGCTAGTCTTTTTGCTGTTGTTACAGCACATGATTTTTGTTCTCCATAGTCAACTAGGGATTTACTCATTGTGCTAGACTCAGATATGAAATCAAGCAACTCATTGTCGGAAATATCAATTCCTTGGTTCTGCAATAGAAAAATGTACTTTAACAATGCAATCCAGTTGGATTGTTTAGAATTTGGAGCAGCATATCATTCAAAATTTTACAAACCACTCACATCCAATAGGTCTAACCAACGATTAGCAACAGAAGCAACAGCTGTATAGCATTCCTCTAAAGTTGAACCATGAAGAAATCTGTCAAATACCTCTGCCTACAGAGAAAAATAAGAATTAATAAATAAACTGGCCAAACTAACTAGTGCAAAGTCCCAGTATCCCTCTTTGCAACAAAGACTAGTAGCAAGTGATACAGAAAGGGAGCACATACCTGAAAAACTTTGATGAGCTTCAGCTCACCTCTACGCTTGATTTCAAAACCTTTAAGTTCTGCCAAGGTACCATCTTCATTAAAGACCGCATACCTTTTCTTTAGAAGAACCCCTTCCTCTTTAGAGGCAGGTAGAATCATAGCCTGTTATTTTAGCATGCATTGTGGCATTTGTGCAAAGATTAGATCAGCTACTCAGACTTGAAAAGTGTATAGCGCAAGCACTGATCCCATTAGAGTACTTTACCTTGTAAGGTCCATCTACCTCAAATTCAATGGAACATTCACTGTGTGTTGTATATAGCTTATTTACTGGGTCATTCAATGTCTGGTAGGATAATAAACAAATCAATCAGAGAACAACTTTCCAATAGTCAGTAAGCAAAGTAACACATTCTAAATATGTAATAACTTTATGAATAACACTTGTATTCCTTACTTGATATTGATCATTAGTGTTGTTTCTCGCAACATCAACATTAAGCATCACACAGGGATAGGATATCGTGAGCTTCTTCCCAGCACTGAAACATCAGTGACAAGTGTTAACATAGAGATTTGCATATGAAGTCTTAGCATCGGAGCATTCACCTTGAACACTACATAAATGACCACTTATAATTAATTTTGATAAATTAGTCAGTTCACATACATGTCTACATCCAGTCCAAAAATCAATGTATTTATGACTCACGTGAGCAAACATTCTTCGATTTTGGCCACTAACATATTTTCCATATTTAGATTTGGACACATAAAATAAATCACTCATAAAAAAATATTTTAGTTTGTAGAATCAAGACCTTTTTTCTTTTACTAGCACATAACCTTTTGTTTTACTAGCATGTTATAATGAGAATGAGTAGTCAAACCGGTGTGTTGGACAATGTGCGAAGTCAAACCAACTACCTAGTATTTGGACTAGAAGCAGTAGTAATTGAGCGCAGCCAAAAGCACAAAAAGCGGTCGCCTAGGTATAAAGGGCCTGTTTGGAAGAGCTTTTGGTAGCTGCAGCTTCTCCCATAATTATAAACTCCCCTAAACAATCCAGCTTTTTGTCCAGATTCTAAGAAGCTGTAGTTGCAGAATCTAGAAAATGAACGAGAAGCCAGAAGCCAACTAGATTCCTACCAGCTGCTTCATAGGATCTAAAGCTCCCCACAAACAGGCCCAAAAGCAAGGGGCAGTGCAGCTGAATCGCCTTGAATAGTGTCAGGTGCAGCACCATTAGCGAATTGCGTGCCTTGAGGGCTTAAGCTCGCTCCAGCCTCCTCTAGTTGCCAGGTAGAAAGAATAGAAACTAGAGAAGGGATATTGGCCTATGGGCCCAAAATATGGCCCAACAACACACTCACTTGTTCTATCTATCTTAGAAAGAAGTATACTATGTATAATAGAGCAGCCTAAGACTTGTTCAATTGCAGTTTGCTAATCTCACATTACGACACATTATATATTTCTTAACTATTTGTTTGTCATAATAGCTTCAAGAAGCTTCGTTGCTAGGGGTAAACATTCATGTTTTTATAATTGCACTTCAAGAGTCTAAGGCGCAGGCTTTTTTTCTCTTTGCACCTAAGGCTTTAACTACACTGATCATTTAGAAGTATGTTAGTTGTACACTAAAATATCTTGCCACTAACATATGCACCAAATTCAAAATTCAGGTCATGAAAAAGCCCTTTATACATTATAAAGTAGACAAATAAGGATTAATGTTACATTAGTCCAGCAAGGCAAGCTCTACATTCATCTATTGCTTCAATCAAAACAGTCATCAGAAACACTAGATAGTCATGAAAATTAATGATAGCATAAATATGAAATCTCAGATATATTATAAACAAATTACTTGTAGGAAAACCATTTTATTTGTTCTAGTGTACTCACTTTGTCTTGAAGGTAAAGTTCTCTGGAAAAGAACCAGGAAGAACACACCAAATGCCATCAGTATCTAGTTCCAGTGGCTTTCCAATTTTGTCTACAAGTAGACGAGCATTTTGGATAATCTTTGCACCAGTATATGTAACAACACCAGCCATTTCCATAGAATACCATCTTGCACCCCTAAATCAGAAAGCCCTAGCCATTACCTTATCATAGTACATAAAGACAAAAAGTATGTTCTCTATATAAATTGCACTTACTTGCGCATAACATATCCATAAAACGAATTCAATATACACTTGTGGGCAAGTTGCAACGAATCATAGAGCACAACCATGTCCTGCAAAAATCATTAGGAGTAGCAACAAAAAAGTTCTCAAAATTCCTGAAACACATGATAGACCTCTAACTCTAAAATGAATAATATTGATCGATACCATCACAAAAATCACCTAGTTGGAAAATACTATCCAATGTGTTACTGGCATGTGGCCACAGACCCCACATGTCATCCTTATAATAGATGGCATTTTCCAAATTGCACATTGTGATGGTATTGATCTAATTTTCTTGATGTATAATATAATAATGCATTGTGAACCTGTGCTTCCTGAATTTTGATAGAATTTCCATTGGCTTTTGCTTCTGCCAGTTTTCCTTTCCATGATTTGTTAAGACCTTTGTACTCATACCTTCTATCACGAAAGCTGGAATTTTCAAACAAAGTACACATTTTAGAGCACCTTGAAGAAAGCATTAGCCAACAATGCTATGTTTATCAACCAGAAAATTGCACTTTGCTCCACTAAGAGCTAGTATGGAAGCTAAAATAGAAATCACTGTTACATATCCATGAACTATCCAATGAACATAGTACACTAAAATATACTAATAAACATCAGACGGACCTTCGTACTGTGTCTACATAGAAGGAATTTTCACGCATGCATATTCCAGCGTTCCTCACTTCTGTAATTGGTTTGTCAACTACTCTTTTATATGCCTGCATTGGGACAAAAGTATAGTAATTGCAAGCCACCAAAAAGGTTTAATTAATCCATGCATTTTAATATATCACCTTTTGGCAGTACTTCTTCAAACGATCCTTCAGTTTTAGTAAATGCTCTGGTTTTGAGAGGTCAAGAAAAGGCTTTGAAGGTGTCACCCCACCAGCTTGAATCATCTCTGACTCAATTTGCCTCTTTATATGATGATAGTCACTAAAAAGCAGAATATTGTTAGATCAGTAAATATATCAACTTCAAAGTATATAAATTCCTAGAGTATACCTCTTTTTTGCCATGTAGGTCTCTCCTCGCCATACCCATTCAAGCGTCCGAAGGCAATTCTTTCCAGGACGATTGAAATCACATGCTGTGCAGTCCACATCGGTAACTATGGATGGTGGCTGATACAGCAAGAGTTAAGGAAAAAACAAAGGTTAGTTTAAGTTATATAATCATGTACAAAAAAGAAGCCAGATGTTCTTAAAGAAAACAATTCCTTCATAATTTAGGCCAATAGACACAAAGAGGCTTTAGTTATTTGTCTCATCAGCATAGACTCTCATCAACAGCCATATAACTAATACTAGAAACACCCAAGAAAAGTTCAAACTGGTATGGACCCATTAAAGACCTTTCCTAAACAACTTGAGCCTTCCCATGAATTGGTCTGCGCATGAAACTCAATATGGTATAAAAGCATGAGTAGAGACCCTTATTTCAAGTATTCAAGATCTGCCTAGGCTCAATAGATGTATTTTGATGTTTGAAAAAAAAATAGATGTATGTTGTGTTGTGAGTATAAAATTCAGGTGCTATGTTGTGCCTCCATCAATTATTGTGTTAATGCACTCCAGAGACCAGTTTGCATTGTGTCCCAGTGGCACCACACCACATATAACCCACATCATAGGATTGAATGGGACTTAGACTTGAGTGGTGATTGAAATATGAGTAGACAGCCTGCCTTACCCTGACAGATTAAATCTTTTGGGCACATTGGTCAGGGCATGTAACTCAGCAGTGCCTTCATGAAATTTTGGCAATGCAGCAGCATAAATTTAGTATTACTTCTTTGTGTTTCCTATATATGGCAATGATGGCTGAGCAAAATAGAGCTCAAAGAGATTCTGCAACTCAACCAGATAGCAATAACAAATCACTACTAGCTGACAAGAAATGCTAGCAAAGTTAGTTAGACCATGTCAATCACCATATCATGGCCTATTTAACTTCTTATGTGGACTATCGATACAGGTCACTCATCAAAGTACAAGTTAGCAAGTGCACACAGTTAGGATTTAAAAAGATCCATACCGGAAGGGGAAAATATGTTTAACAGTATCTACCACATTTGATCTTTACGAAAGTAAAGTTGAACTATCAAATCAGCCATTATGATAATAACTGAATTTAAAGTATTTATTAAACTACAAGAGAATACCTGGAGCCTATTTGTCAAAATGATATTTGGATACATCGCAGCAACATCCAGATGATATATAAGTGGACATTCTTCACGAATAGGGTGATCTCGCAAAGAAACTAGCTGTAAATTTGACAAAGCAATCAAGCTCGATACAAATTACAGAACATAGTGAAATAATATTTCCATAGTCAGAACTCAGAAGAACAATAAATATCTTGGTGTTCATGCAACATATGAGCTATAGCGCTGGAATAACACCTTCTGTTTAATGGCATCCTTGACTTCATCGTAGTTTGTGACAGAATCAATATCTAATTTTCCTTCTACGGAAATGGCATATTGCAGATCACGATCAAGATTTGCAATCAGTTGCTGGAAAAAAGAAATGTCAATTGAGTTAATATACTAATGTGCATGCATAAATTTTCAATCTGAGCCAACATTAACGTGTAACTAAGATAAAAAAGCTCAGAAAATCTCTTCTGTGATTTATATATTTAAGCTAAAATTAAGTATCACTTCCAGAATAGTATTAGTCAGGTTACCTCACATGCTGACGGTTCAAGTTGGAACTTCGTAGGAAGATCAGATCTAAATACACCAGTTTCAAGACACTCAACATGACCACCAATATAAGTTTCGCTTTCCAATAGACGGTTATTGTAGAACTTCTCTAGATCAGCTTGGTGCTTGTTAGGACAAATAATATTAGCCTTGAATGCCTATATATCAGAAGAAAATGAAGTCAGCAAGCTGAAAAGTTTCATAAGACAGAATATAGATGCAAGGATTAGCTCAAAAGGTAGAAAACATGGCAGAAAAGTTTACTACACACCTGGACCATTAGCAGCATTTCACACAATGTCCCACTTCCTTTCCGTAAAACCTCATCAGGTGACATAGGTATAATGGTTGCAAGGGAAAAGATAAATGGATGGACGTAAGTCATGTATAGATAGTATGTTGCAACAGCATCTGATACAGAGTAAGAAGCCATTGTCTGCCAACAAAAGGGTACACAAAATGAACAGCTGAAAATGCTAGGTTAAACAAAGACAACTAGAATTTGTACAACTATACTATTCCACATTAGTTGTTATATGCTGATGTATTTAAAACATTTCATTTGATAATGATGCTATCCCATCATAGACAAACTTAAAGGCACCTGAGGCTGCTCCATTGCAAACCGAACCATATCTTCTGGATTAACCTCCAGAGGATCATAGCCTAACTTAGCTTTTGTAACAGCCTGTCATTGTGAAAATGGAAAGTAAATAATCAAGAAAAGTGAAAGTACTAGCATCTTGTTCAGAATAAGAAGGATAAGCAGCACATAATGGAACAAAAATGAAATGGTACCTCTAACTGATTATCTAAAAAGCACTAACTGATTTTTTTTGGCATACTCAGTCACTACAAAATTATGTAGTTGCTTTAAAAATCCAAGTTTGATATGTTATTCAGTTCTGAGACAGCCAGTTGCTTAAATTTAGTTACAAAATAAACAAGTAATTTTCTTTTAGGCTTTCAGCAAATAATGTATCACCTTTAGACCATGACTTCCTTGTGGAAGGTAACTGTCTCGCTTCACCCAAGCAAAACAGTCAAGATGGCAAGAAAATTTAGCTCGGCATTCGCCTTGATTATTATCACATTGGAATCCAATCTCCTGTAAGAACAAAGAGGGTACAAAACTAAGATATGAAATCATATATTGTTTGGCATTTCAAGAAATATATAAACCAAAAACAAATTTAAAACATGTGCATAGTATTTATGGTTTTGAAAGGAAACAGCAGAGGCAGATTTAAAACATATGTACATAGCATTTATGTTTTTTGAAAGGAGACAGCACAGAGGGTGCAATTAAAAATATCCCAGTCCTTGTTGCCTTAGCTGCAGAAGTGTGGTCTGTGGATGACTTAGATAATATTTTTTTGCAGTTACTTTGTTGGCCAAGATTTTGGACATCTCATTACATAGTTATGATATTGGACTACATGAGTCGTATTAAAGAAATGACACCTAAGGAGAAATAAACAGCTTACCTCATTCATTTTAATCCCATGATGAGCAGCTCTCTTCTCCAAAAATGGCCAGTCAAAAAAGTCGCCGTTGTATGTAACATAAATACCAGGCTTAACCTCTTGCATGTGAGAAAACCAAGCTTTGAGTAGATCCAACTATGGAGAGGGAAAATGAAAAGGAGTTGACGAAGTAGTTAGGGTGTATTAAAACCAAATTGGTATTGAACAAAAATATAAAATTTTGTTGATACCTCATTTGCGACATTCTTAACTTTAAAATGCCCCTCAAATTCTGGTTTAGGTGTATACTCCAAATCTTCAATATCTTCCCCTACACACTGCATGGAACAGAAAAACTAATATGTCATGCTGCTTTTAGAAAACTTGCATCTTGCAATTGCAATCAGGAATTGTAGGTCGAGCTGAAATCATGAGTGCAAGGTGATCATTAAATCATTTGGCAAGTATACAAGGCAATTAACATTTTGGCCTTTAGTATTTTTTTTACACACAGAAGTCCACAAAAAGAAACAAAGGGTTTTCTCACGCAGGTTAAAGATAACTGCATGTCACTTCAGAAGTTGGAGCAAAAAAAAAATGGACAGCATATTGGTTATTACTTCCTCCATTTCACAATATAAGACTTTTTAGCATTGCCTACATTCATTTAGATATTAATAAATCTAGACATATGCATGTGTTTAGATTCATTAACATTTATATGTATGTGAGCAATGCTAGAAAGTCTTACATTATGAAACGGAGGGAGTACTAGATAATCGGTCTTATTTAAAGCCAGGCAGCAGGTGGTGAATACAGGAAAAGAATGTTTGTAAACCATAATTTGAACATAGTAAGCTGAAATCTGATAAATGATTATAGAGAAAAGAACATCTGGAACCTCTCGGTTGATTATCAGGTATCCTTGCCCATCAATCATGTAAGAGATCATCATTACAGTGTCATACTCAGCATCTGGAAACTTCAGAGGCAGCTTCGTGGTTTCAATATCAAATGCACATACATGAACTTCTGCACGCTGTAGTAGATCTTCCCTTCTGTGAAGCAAAACATCAGAGCTAGATACGCTAACATCGTACCACTGTCCACACCTCACGTCTGCAAATAAGTTTAGAGAAACAAAAGTGTTAGTGATAAATAAGCATGTGAGAAATTCAAATCAAGAAACAAAAAGCTCACCATTATCGATAGCAAAACGAACATGATATGGAACATCATATTCACGCAAATCAATGATGCAATTTATGTAATCTTGTGGCCTTTCTACCCTGTCATAGTGTACAAGATCATCAGAACATAGGCTAAAAAAACACATATGACAGCTAAATTTACTTCACCGCAAACTTAACTGGGAAAGAGTCAAACAAGAGTAGCTTTAAATACATCATAGAAGCATCTTAGCCCATAACTAAAAAGGTGGATACTATATAGGAGCATCTTAGCCCATAACTATTAAGACGGATACTATATAGAAGCATCTTAGCTCATAATTGTTGCGATGGATACTATACTCTACAGGTACCTTTTTACACCATAAATTGATTCAAATGCCTCTGCAGCATTTAGTTCTTCTTCATTCTTTTCAACAACATGCAATAGGTCACTTCTCACACGCATTAATTGCTGTACGGTATCAAACTGGATCTTCAAATATTTCCTCTTCAAACCAGAAAGGTGGTTTTTCTGAAACACAAAGAGAGAGTTATAATTACCTTCCAGAATTGGCCCAATCAAATCTAGATAATAAAAAATGGCATATAATAAGAACATTGGCACATTGCTGAAACCAGTCTATTCAAAGCTTTCAGGGACCACCCAACCCATGAATCTTACTCTACCACAACAAGTGTTAGTCTCTCTACTATATAAAAGAAGCTAGTGGTGGCGGTCGCTATGCATTCCTCCACCACCTTTGAGCTGGTTGGATCTCCCGAGGATAATAAGTATATCATTTGTGTATGTCGTTTGTAAGCCTGTGCTTGTAATAATGTTATTATGGATTGATATTGTTTGTTACAAATTAGATAAGTTTTCTTCTAGGATTTAAATAAAAATTTGAAGATAAACATATAATATGTTTATTTGAGATTCAATGAAATGCATGGGTATTTGACAAGTTAGAGTGTTACTTCTAGTCAAAGTCAAAAGCTCCATATGGATCCATACTAGAGTCCAGCTGTAATCCTAAGTACTATTTGTTGGAAAATTAATTTGTTTTCTTGAGAAGAAGTCAAATTTAATTTGACTAAGGTAAAATGCATGTAGACTAAGTGAATTGCTTCAAGATTTCACTAGAACTAACTAGAACATGCAAGTACTAGAGGATTGATGATCAGCTATCTGTATAAAACCTATGTCAGCATGCATGGAGTAATCAAAATGGAAATTTACTAGCTAGCGGTGTATAGGTTGGAGCTATGTTGTGTTTCAAAGAGAAAGAAGGAACTTCACTACTAATTAGTTCCAATATTATGTAGCATAGCTAGTTTTGAGCTGTTAGATGAGTTGTAACATGAGCTGTAATATTGTGTAACTGTAGCAGGTCGGTTACTGTAGAAACCAAGTTAAAAGTCCTATAGAAAGACATATATCCCTATGTAACAAAGGTCTTGGGCATGCCAGTGAGATCAATGAAAATGTAGCTCCTTTGCTATACTCTTTTCTCTTGCTCTCTGTTCATGCTATGAGTGAATGTCTATCCTAGTTTTAGAGCCAACACTATTAATAGAGTGGGGTTCCAAGTACAACACTAAATTATTTTCCCAAATTCCTACATGGTATCAAAGGTGGGTCCCAACCCTAACTCACCATAAAGTTTCAGCCCCTTTCACTAAAAATGAAGTTTCAACCCCACAAGTCATCATTGTCAACTTTCTGCCAAACTCTTAACCATCGTTGTCCATGACATACTCCTCAACCAGGTTACTGTTGGCTCCCAGCATGAATTGCTTGTCACTGACATTGATGTGGTTAGGTCATACCCAACCACCACAATGTAATGTGGGAGCAGGTCACCACAGCTGTAACATGCTAGACCAAGTCACCAAGCACAGCAAGCAGGAGATCAAGTCAGCTGCTACTGCTTGATTTTTGGCCTAATCTGTCGGCCCTGGTTTTTAAAAAGATCAAGATTTTACGTATTATTATTATCAGGATTTTCAGGATGTTACAAAATCCTCCATAGAGACATGTGCTCTGTGGCGGAGACTGGGGATGGTTGATGCTGTTGGTTTGAACTGTTCACAGGAAAGCTGTGCAGCCTCATCAGTTATTGCTTTACCCAAGAGGGAGAAAGAGGAATAGACAGGAAGGGAAGGATCTGTGCTCCATGATGTTCTGATAGTGCTACTTGTTAGATCAGGTGAAGTCAATGCTGTTCCCAGTGTATGGTATTATCTGCGTTGCTATTTGGTGCTTGATCATATTGGTTTGTGATACTATGGCCAGTACTATCATGGGAATGAATGATTGATGCTTAGCAGATCGTCAAGATTGTGGGAGACATGCAGAAAAATCTGTTCATGGTGGTGAACTTGGCATTGGAGGTGAAGCCCTACTGTGGAAGAATCGCATGGCCAAGTACCAGAGGTTATGGTCATATGATGGAAGTTATAAATATAATGGTGATGGTAGAGATGCAGAGCAGGTGTAGGTGCTTAAACAGGAGTAGAAAACCACTTAGGGGAATTGTTGATGTTAAGTTAGAGCCTAATACGAGTCTGAGTGCATAATCTTATGTGAATATGCATTATTGTCCAATTGTAATCCTAAGCACTGTACATGAAGTGTGTGGGATCTTAAGGGTGCAATGGTGCATACATGATCATTCTTCTACAACAAACAGCTAAGGTAAAAGGACAAAAGAAATCACAGGTGAAGAACTCTTAACAAGATCAAAACTCTTAACCATCCAAATTTATCACAACAATAGCATTTACTGATGCAAAGAAAATGTAGTGAATTAAACATTCAAAGCAAGGCACATACTAGATCAAGATCTTCTTTCTCAATAATTTCTATGTCAGCAATGTCGCCTTCATAACGTCGCCTGAGATATGCCTCGACTTCTAACTCCATCTTATCCTGCGACATTTTAAAATTCCAAAATATGATATCTGAAAAGAAACATCAAGCAACAGAGAAACTAAAAGTCATCTTATGATTCAAACACAAGCTCAAGCTCACCTTAGTCGCAGCATAAAAGTAAGGGGGAAATTTGTATTTCACTTTAAATGTAGAACCGTCCTGCAAGAAAGCATACACGATTAGACGTGACAAGTCAAAAGTTTTTTTTTTGCCATAACTGCAATTTACCTGGGACACGAAGTATAGGTCAACACAGCTGTATATCTTCCCAGTGTCCTCATCCTCCCATGATGACTGCAGGTATTTGAGGTGAATCAAGAAAGTCACAAAAAGGTTGTTGATTACATTTTGCAAAACAGTGAGAGATTAACTTAATAATCTTGTCCAATTTCTACGGATCTGTCCATAACGTGGATGGACCACCAAGCTTAATAGGTGTATCCATTCAGTGCGGGCGTTCATTGGTTCCACCAGATATGGCAACAGCAGCACAGTTTTTATCATATTGTTAAGAGATTGTATTGGAGAATCGTTTAAGAAACAACTTCTCCATGATGTAGCTACTTTATTTTTTTTACCAAAAAAAGAAACATTATAACTGTGTCACAAATTATCCCACGAGCATCTAGAAGCGTCAAAGGATTGACTGTTGCTATTAGTTGCAGTCTGTGACAGCATTTGACAAACATCCCCCACCACACCCACCTGGCAAATCAACGTGCTAGAC
Organism: Oryza glaberrima; assembly: GCF_000147395.1. Lineage (NCBI taxonomy): Eukaryota > Viridiplantae > Streptophyta > Magnoliopsida > Poales > Poaceae > Oryza > Oryza glaberrima. The sequence goes on along the minus strand of NC_068327.1, from coordinate 18,009,936 downwards.
CAACGTTAGCAGCAACTCACCACCGGCATTGCTCAGTGATTTCACCTACTGCTTACTGAACTAAAACAAAAGGAGGCTCCCGAATTTCCTGGTCTGCATACTCCGACTGATCGACCCATTTCTCCAGTCATATTCCACTTCAAAGTCAGAAGCAGGTCCCAACATTTACAAAGTTATGCCGCTAGTTTCCAGATGACACTCACTCCCAATTCAAGCTAGAAATAATCCCAGAGAGAGGGCTTACCGGGGAGAAGGTCAGGAGCCATCCGAGCCGGCGCTCGCTGTCGGTGTAGGGCGCAAAGCCAAGCCTGCTCTCCAGGAGCTCCTCCGCTCCGAGCCGCAGCCGCTGGTCCTTCGCCGCCGACGACCCAGACCTCCAACCGCCTCCCCTTCCCCCTCCCCCTCCTCCTCCTCCGGCCGACGGCCTCCGCCGCCGACCATCGCCGCCACCGCCGCCGCCCATGCTCCCCAGCGCGCGCGCGCGGTACGCGGGGCGCGGGGAGAGGAGGAGAATCGCCTGCGCCGCTCGGCTCTGCAGCCTCCGCTCGTGCTGTTGTGTGTGGGGGGGAACGGGGAGAAGGAAGGAACCCTAGATCAGATTTGGGTTTTGGGTGGGGCGGCGAAATGAAATGGGCGCCAAGTCCGGGGCGGCGAGGCGGGGGTTTTCCCGCGCGCTGCCACCGTCTCATCATTTTGCATCCCGGTCCCTTGGTTTCGTTGTTTTCAACTTGGGAGCCCAGCCCACGGCCCTTGGCAAGACTAGGCCCACTTTATGCTTTCTAGCTGGAGGCCCAATCTACTCAAGGCCTTGTACATGATGGGTCAGATTTTTAAGCCTTCTCGGGGTCAATAAATCCATAAGGAAAAAAGTATATTTGACTCCCTCGACCATGGGCCGAGTATGATTGGAGCCCTCCAACCGCACTAAGTATTTCACATCCCTCAATTATTTAAATCGGTGCAAAACAACTACCATAACAATATTGTGGGGTGGTTTCATCCTATGTGGTGGATTGACCCTGGTCAACAAGTTGAGTCAGCACGGGTTTCAACAACCCTGGTCAACACGGATGCGCTCCCCCCTCCCTCTCTCAATCGTGCATGCTTCTAAACTGACTAAAACCCTAGACAAGTTGGGGCAACCAGAAAGGCGATGCAGGGGGCGGCAAGGTTGGGCTCCGCTCTAGGGCTTCACAGCTGTCGTTTTGGTTGGCCGGAACTGAATATGTGCAGGTACACCTCATCCCTCCCCCATTCATTCCCTTCCCATTTTGTCCCCTGCAGCATGTGGTTTTATCGATTTGGGTGTGATTTCTACCGGGCTTAAATTTACTTAAAAAGGAGTTGAAATGCATTTTATATGAATTTCTAAAGTGCAGCTTATCTAAAACTAATCATTTTGTAGATAGTATTTTTAGGGGCATTTGATGTGAAGTACGTATACTATTTTATTTTACTTTATAGAAGAACATAAGTTGGTGGATCTATAGAAACTGAGTTTGTTCCAAAATGACTTAAATTGAATTCTCTATGCATTTTATAAGTTTGTGCAAGCCATATGTGTGATTTAATTTAGATGAGTTTTAGAGGCAAAATTTGTACTGTGAGTGCCAAGTTTTTATTCCATAACATTAAAGTTCATAATTTGATGAGTTCACAGAAATTTGATTTACTCTAAAATGTGTTGTTTTCAATTTGTTATGGTTTTTAGAAGTTTACATGTTTTTCTGTTGAAAATATAAAAGCTTTAGGTACTTCATTTAGATTTTTTCCAAATTTTAAATAGGTTGGGTCCACAGGTCAGTGAGACCAATATGCAAAAAGGTTCCTAGGTTTGAACCAACCCACAGTCCTAGGCCCATACTCCCTCCATACTCGTAAAGGAAGTCGTTTAGAACAATGTTTAAGTCAAATCTTGAAAATATAAATCATAAATAACTATCGAGTTGTTGAGTTTGAAAATGTAAAAATTATATGAATAGATTTGTCTTGAAAAATACTTTTATAAAAATATACATATATCACTTTTCAATAAATATTTTTATAGAAATAAGAAGTTAAAGTTGTGTTTTGAAGACCGTGTCGCGGTCCTAAACGACTTTTATACGGATCGAGTATGTCATTGAGTGGAAAGGTTAGACATTGAGTTGTTTAAATTCTCAAAACAAAGTCCCTGCGACCTGGTGTTTCCTTCTCCCACCGTCCGCCGCCTTTCGTCCCGATCCTGTTCGGATTCTCCTCGCTTTTATTTATGTGTTCGGTTTCGTGGTTTCTCCTTCTCCTCGCTCGCACAGCTTCTCCATGGACTCGCCCGCCGGTACAGATGATCCACCCCCGTTCGCAGCCTCCGGTCATTACTCATTACGGCCACGCGATCGTCGTGCTCCACCCTCAACAAACCCACGCAAGCGTCCGCGCATATCGATCGAGAATGACGTTATTGGCGATATAGGTGAGGCGCGGGGGTATGCGCGGCCGATGGGGCTGGCGGCCGTGTTGGATCTTGCTCTTTCCCCTTCCCCTTCATCGGTGAATGCTTTTTTTTTTTCTTGGTAATACTAGGCTGAGTTTGTTTGCTTGTTGACTCCTGTTTCGACAGATGCTAGATTGGGGAACGGCGGGGCAATCTTGCTGCTGTTTGAGACGCCATCGGGCTTTGCAATTTTCTCTTTTGATGGGATCCGCCTCATCGCACCAACTGCCATGGAGGCATGTGCTCGTTATCCTTCCCTTTGTTATATAGACTGATGTGCTGCATTTTGGTCATGGATCTGATTTTAAATTTGATTTCTCTCTGCAGGATATCTGGCAAAACTTTGCCATGGAATATAGGGCAAAATTTGTAAGTCCTTTCGTTTCCTTCTGATTATATATTTTTTCTGTGGGTTGCTCGTCCGTGACTCGAAGCAACCTGAGCAAGTTATTTTATTTACTCTACTTATTTATTTTGCATTGAATGGATGGATTTTACCATAACATCATTGTTCATCAGTTATTTCCTTGCCTTTTTAAACTCTGAAAAGTGCATAAGTTTAGAACAACAACAACAAATGAGAAGAAAAAGAAAAACAAAGAAAGATTAACGGCATGTAGTCACTAAATCCATCTGACCAGCCCTGGGGCAAATGAGATTCTATCTTCCTCACTTCTCTGCATCTTCAAACTCGTCTCTACCTTTATCTGATGTTCCAATGTTTGGGTTGATTTATTCTCACCTTGCCTGAACTATCCTTAGCCAGGCCACAATGCCTTCCAGCTTGAAGTAGAGCACAGAAATTGAGCTCAGCAACAGAGGGAATGAAGGCACTGTGCTTCCCTCCAGACAGCTCCTAGAGATAGCCGATTTCAAATAGGTCCTGTAGTAGTAACCCAGACAGTTGCATAGCTTGCCTTCAGCAGTGGCTGCAAGGGACCATTGTAGAGCATGACAGTTGTGTAGTTTCTTCCAACGATAGATAATCTAGTCTGACCTTTGATTGAAAATATCATGAGAAAAGGATCATTACCATTGGATTTGACTCCAATCCTGCGATTCTAGTCGAACTTGTTAAAGAAACCAACCAATTTCACCTGCTTCCCTGGTAGATTCTCAGACTAGGATCAACACTATGCCAATCCATAAGCCATGTAGCCAACAAATTAGGAACTTGGTTTAGCTTGCTTAGGAATAGCAGCCGCATGATTGATCTTGATGGACCTTTACCATCAACATATCATCGGTCTTACCGATTCTCTTCCAGGTTGTGGGATAGGTTGCACCCTGACCAGCATTTCCTGCTCTTCATCTGGAGCATATGTTCGTGCCTCCACTTGAAACTGCAAGGTGGTGGGGATAGTGATCAACCAAGTGTATTCCGACCCTGCCTAGCCTCCTAGAAGCCCAGTTAAGGTTCAAATCTTGTGATTTCTACGCCACCATTGGAGGGCCAAATCAGATTTGGTGGCATTCAAATATTGCCATTCTGGATTGATATTAAGTTAAAAGTTGGAGTACCGCCTGATTTATATTTTTCTAACTGACGAAATCAATAGAATGTTTGTAAAGCATGTTCCTAAAAGCATGGTAACAAAAAGGTTTCTTAAAAGTCGATTGGAGCAAGGTGAAACCTATAGGGGCATTTGGTACGCACCACTTTGAAACCAAAGAGCACCACATTTTTGAAACATGTCACATTAGCCCATGGTCTTAATTCTGAATTGAACCGCAACAATTTGATAGATGAACACTTAAAGCTCCCTATTGTATCAGATTGAGATGCATTACATTGCATCAAACATATATTGCTAACTGATAATTGTTTTTTCCTGCCATTAACATGCTCATCCCTGTTTGTTTCTTTATCAGGTAGTTTGGCGTCTTGCTTTTCAAGTTTTTACAGACAAGTCTCTGGCAATTAACTGTGATACTGGTGTGGACGATCAGCTTAATCTCATGATAACAAAGTACCACAGCAAAGGGGGGAAAATAGCTGTTGGGAAGCCCGAATATAAAACAATCATAGAAGCAAACCTGGTTAGTGCAAGCTCCCTACTTTGTTGCATCATTTGTTCTGAGCTGCATTTTTTATTTACATTATTTTCAGGGTATTTCCTGCCTGTATGATGAATTTGTGATGGAGGTGATGTGGGGTTTGACGAATCTTATGCATAGTTTAGTCTCCAGATGAGTCAAGGATTAAAAATGCTCCTGAATCGTTATGGATTTGATGTCAAACCAGGGATGGTGAGCTTACTACTAGTTACACTCTTATATTTTGTTCATTGTGCATCTGAAACCTTCATTTACCGTTGGTGTTAATTTTTATATAAAAGTTTTCATTTGAGTTTTTCCCTATTACTGACGAAATGATACCCTTTGTTTCCAGGTTAACAAACGTATTCTTGAGGCAGCATCTGACTTGTATGATTGTGATGATTGTGAGACGAAAAATAATTGGTCCTTGCGTCGTGCTGGTCGGAACCTTATGGATATCTCTAGCATTAACAGTGAGGATTGGGGCCTGTTGAAACTTTCTACAGCTCTGATGATAGTATGTTACCCTGAAGAAAAGATCATAGCATGCTTGCTGAAACATTCTACAGATTTGCTGATAGCATCTTACCCTAGAAGGGAAGTTATAGAATGCAGTCAAGAGGTAAATCGTAATTATTTTTTTGTTGTGTTCCAGCACATCTGATGGTAACTTTTCATTCAACTAATGGGCCAAAGCATTTTAATTTCAGATGTTTTCACCAGATGTGCTATCTAAGCTGGTAACTGATGCACCAAAATATGGCATTTGGATAAAAAAGCGCACTTCCAAGAGAATCCATGAAGAAATGGTATTTTTGTATCAACAAAGGATTGAAAAGCGAAAGCTCTTGGCCACCTTGATAGGGGAGGCTACAAAGGTTTATGAAGCTGAACAAGCGGAATTGCTGACAAACTAGAAGTGACCACAGGTATTCTGAAGCTGCTATCTATGCCCAAGATGACCAGTGATTTCCAGACCACCACTTCTTTTGTGTTTTGTTTATCTCAAGTTAAATTCGGGAATTACTGATATGATCAGTGTACTGTTTGGTTTTTACTTTAGACAAGTCAGACTGTGCTTCTCCAAGCTGCTATTTGTTTTGGTTTTGGTAGTATTGGTTTCTACTTTAGACAAGTCAGACTGTGTTTCTCCAAGCTGCTATTTGTTTTGGTTTTGGTAGTACTAGCTGAAGCGCACAATGCCGCGCTGCCCGGATCAATTGACGTCCAGTATATATATACTATTTACCAATGGCATTCGTATTCATTCATGTTTTGGTCTATATCCCATAAACTATCATTATAAAAAAAATTGGCACATAAAAAACATATAGTATATAGTCTAAAGGACCAAACTAAAAGTATAGGAAGTTTGAATAAAAAGTAAAGGAGGTAAATTACGTGTCAATGACAATGAGAGCTTACAGAGGTATTGTAGGATCGTAAATGGCATTTCCCACCCCAAAAGCTAGCTATTGATTTGTCCTTCCACAACTAATGTAGGACTATTCAACAATTTTCCCCTTCACACATTGGTAAGGGCCTTTCCCACCCCAAAAGCTAGCTATTGATTTGCTCTTTCACAACCAATGTGGGACTATTTGACAATCTCGCTCTTCACACATTGGTGTCCCTTAGCCCTTCACCGTATACGGGCCCCACACCCACGGTCCATTAGGTATACGAGACCCGCAGGCACCTATGATCTATCAAGCCTTCACACATTGTGTCCATTGGGCCAGAGATGTTAACCTAGCCAGGCTCTGATACCAATTGTAGCTAGCCATTGAGGTGAGGGGCTCCCCCACTTATATCTTAGGTCCTTTGTCCTTCCATAACCAATGTGGGACTATTCAACAATCTTTTGGGTGCTACCCTTTTTTCTTTGTACGCTTGGGTGGTGTTTGGTTGGTGGGATGGAATGGGTTGGGACGGGGCGAACCCGTTTTTCCGTTAGATGGGATGAGATGATCCTGTTAGATGAAACTTCCCCTTATATCCGGGTCGAGGCTATCCGACAAATTCGAGCGGACGAACTTGTCCCACGTGGGATGGGCGCACAGCGTGAGCCCCGTTACTACATTGGATACGACGCAGGGGATCTCCGAATCCGTCGTGCGGGCTCTGGTCGACTCGCTCCTCCGCCCTCACGGTCGTCGAGCAACTCGAAGTAGGAGAGCATCGTGTCGGGGAGCTTGCGCCCGACTGCGATGGTGGCCGCTGTCGGGGCCGAGGCCGACAACACCCTCCTCGGCGCAGCGGACAAGACGCAAGCGTGGAGGTGGGGCCTGACGGCGACGCGGCCGCGGGAGGCGAAGGAGAGGGAGAGGGAGCCGGGGGGAGGGGGAGGACAAGAGGCTGTCACACCCGAAGTTTTCCCCTTTTCCGTAGTTTCTAAATCATTAATAAATCGTCTATAGAAATTACTTTGGTTAACCAGGAGGAAATCCAAATTAACAATGCATTAAACAATCGGAATTGTTGGGGAGAAATTTTTTCGAATTCTCTTTGCTCTAAAATCATTAACAGGACTTAAAGCGGAATATTCAGAGCACCGGAGGCAATGTGGTTAATTTAATTTGTCAAATTTTGAGTTAATAATAATTCTTCTTTTCGCCTTTGGTCATGAATCTTGCCCGATTCACTCCCCTCTCTGTCCGCGGTTTTGTTTTGCATGGCGAACCGTATTTGTTTTCATTCGCGGGGGCGTTTCTGTTCTTTTCCTAAAACAGCACCGCATTTCTTTTTCTTTTTGGGAAAGTCCTTATCCTAATCCATTTCTTTTTCCCCCCCCTCTCCCCCCACACGCCCCTCCCCCTAGCCGGCCGAACCGCCTCTCTCCCCCTCTCCCAATCCAAGTCCCAGTAGGTCCCACCTAATCCATCTATTTTTGCCCCCTATATAAGTATTCATACCCCCTCTATTTTCCTTGTTTTCCCACATAGTTGCAAAACCCAAACCCTAGCCATCGGCCATCCCTCCCCTGTCGTCGTCGCTAGTCGACGCTGTCCCGCCGCCACTCGTCGGTGCCGCCGCCGTTGCATCGCTAGTACTCTGTTCTCCCTTCCCATGGATGTTTTAGTTGTTGCAAACATCAATTCATCTATCTAATCTTTTCCGTTCAATCCTATCTAGCGTCGTCGTCGTCGATCCTGAGCTCGCCGCCAGAACCGCCGCCGCCATCATCTCCTATCCGGTGAGGCTTCTGTCTTGTTTTTAGGGCTAGTTGTTCCTTCACTTTTGTTGGCTTGCGCCGCCGTGTCGTTGCCGTGCCGCTACCCTAGCCCTAGCCGCCGCAGGTAGCCGCCGTTGACGATGCCTCATTGCCGCCTAGCCGCCGCTGCCACTGCCGTGCCGCTGCCTAGCTGCCATTGCCGTGTCGCTGCCTAGCCGTCACTACTGTGCCACCGTTGCTGCCACCGTGCCACACCGTTGCCAAGCCGAGCCGAGCCGCCCTACCCGTGCGCTGACGTCTTGCCGTGCCGCTAAGCCGCTAGCCGCTGTTCGTTCGTAGTTTGGCCGAAGCTTTAGTTCATTCGGTCATTCAAGTCATTCTTTAGTTTAGAACCGCCCTGAGCCACCGGTTCGGTTGACCGTTTGGATGGTCCCGTGACACGATGAGTTGGTATCTCGTGAGGCTTGCTTACCGATGTTAATTTCCCCTTTGATCTATTTTATCTTTGGGCAATAATATGTATAAATGACTAAGGTTTTTCGGTTACTAGTAATAACACAATTCATCTTGTAAATTCATATCTAAATATTCTGAGCTCCATTTTAACCCGTTCAAATTGCAGTGAATTCGTTAAAATGTATAGAATCCATTAAAATTGGTTTCTTTTGATGTTTTAGTAGCCTTATTATGTGTATTGCTTGTGTGCTTTGTGTGTCGTTTAGATTCCGGCTGTTCCGATGCTCCAGTTTATTTTGAAGTGGTCGCCGAGGTTCCGTCAGTTCAAGAGCAAGGCAAGTCATACATACATCATTGATCATATTGAGCCTATTTTACAAAATCCCCTACTTTCTATTAAATTGCATTGGGTTTAGAATGTTTCTATTATTCTCAGCCTGTTGATTATATCTTGCCATTGACAACTTGGGTTATAATTGACTAGATGATTGGTTTAGGAATGCTTAGCCATGCTTAGACCAATTAGCTCACAATGGGATTCATTATAATTTAGTCCTTAATTATGTTATGATGTACCACCATGGTTCTGGTTTAATTAAACTAAAATATGCTTTAATGGTGGGTTGTGGGTACAATGCATGATTGATTTTGGAAGTCGTGCACATGACAATTAAGGACCGGTTCTCGGGAATCCCTGGAAGATATACTCGTACTGACTACAAGCCAGATGGGCTCCAGGCTGAATCTAAAGTATAATCTTTTCTAGTTAACATACCATGGCAAGGGTGGGCGTGATGGAGTATGGATGGACCAGGAAGCGGTCTATGCTGCTTTCGGATTTACCTAGGCACGAGAGGGGAATGCCCACTGCCTGTTTAGGGGTGGGGGTGAAACCTGAGGTGGGTATGTTGGTTAGGGGAGGTTATATGGAGGGTTTTGTCACGATTTCCCCCTTTGCAGTATCACGATGATACTTCGGGGCATGTAACATGTGTAGAATCGTGTCTTGTGGGTAAAGCTGTACACATCTGATCAGAGTAAAACTATTTGAATAGCCATGCCCGCGGTTATTGGGCGGTTAACCAGCTCGCCGTGATTAGTCTCACCTTAATAATTTGACTTAATGAACTGGTGTAGTTCATGTGGTTTTCGTTGGGCCTATTGCAACGTAGTTTTAGCGTTGAACAGTGATGATGTTAATACTACTTAATTATATATTGTTTTTACTGCTTTCAAATTATGATTTATAAATGCTGCTTTTACTACAAATTATCCTATGAGCCATTCATTTGAATATCCTTGCATCATGCCTCCCCGTTGGTATGACTTGTTGAGTATGGTGGTTGTACTCGATCTTACTTTATTTCTCCCCCACCATAGAAGTAGAGATTGGTTTAGATGGTGAGTTCTCTAAGGATTGAGCTTGTTCCGGACGTCAAGGTTTTGCCTGTGGATTATGGAGGAAACTTTGCTTTTGCCGAGAAGATTAAGTCTAGTTCTTTTGTTTTTCCGCTACGTTTGTGAGTTTATTTTATATAGTCATGGAATTGTATCAAATTGTCGTTTGTGTACTCTAGCTGGTCCTGGATAGAAGTTTAATACACATTCAGCTTGAAATTCGAGTTGTAGAATTTCTGGATGTGACATAGGCTCTTCCCGGCAGCCGCGATGGTGGAGAGGGAGGTGAGGACAGAGGCGGCAGTGGCCATGGTTGCTCCTCCTGCTCACCTGCTCACGCCGCTCCTCCACCTTCTCGTCGCCGGTTTGCTTGCTCGCTCGCCGGGCTGTAGTCGCGCTGCTTCGCCTTGTCAACTATCGTCAGTGGTTGCAAACGGCGTCCATCCCATCCCTCCCTCGTCCCTTCAACCAAACAAAAAACTAGGATAGTCCTATCCTACAATCCAATCACGCGAGTGGAATCATCCCAACCCTAAAATTAGGGATGGTTTCATCACATCCCATCTAGTCCCAGAACCAAACACACGGTAGAATCGCACTGAAAAATGCTAAAAACAGAAGACCTACATGCCAACTGGTGGTTCATATTAAATGCATGCACAACTAAAATAAACAGGTAGAAACTGATCTTTTCAAGTGCAACATGCAGATGCCCTACCTCCATCGTACTACCTCCATCTTAATTGAAGTTTTGTACTATTTATATCTAACGTTTAACCATCAGTCTTATTTGAAAAATTTTTATGATTAAGGCCTAAGGGGCGGCGGCGAGGTGGCGCTCTCTTGGTGCGACGTGCAATGGCAGCGCTGGGGAAAACGGCCAGCTTGGCGGTGCCCTGTTTGGAGATGTGAGAGGGAAAAGTGATGTTTCTCTTAGCTCTAAAAGGTGGTGGTTTGGTTGATGGAAGAGAGGTGCCTGACATGTGGGGCCCTGCTTGCCATGTCAATAGAAACCGCTTTTAAAACCACCGAAGGATTCAATTTACACTGGTTTTTGAAAATGGGGGAGGCGTTATATCCGGTTTTGTGATTGAGGGAGAATTTAATCACAAGCAGTAGTTAAGGGAGGCAAAATGGACTTATTCCTACAATAAGTAATGTATAAGTGGCATTTTAAAATTGTTATATCATATTTGTATTTAGGTGAAGGAGATATGTGGAGAGAGAAGAAAAGCAAATTATAGATATGTAGTTAGGTACAACATGACATCCAAGAGATCGACACTATGTGTGTATGAGAATTGAGATATGCCAGGTATTAATGGTTTAGTATATATATTTATACGCAATTATTGTATGGTAGGCTATTAGATTTGTTGTAGGTGTATTATCCAATTTTATGAGCTAGTAATTGACCATACTTTTTAATTCGCTATAATCATCATCTTTGCCATGCCCATGTTTTGGCGAATTTGCCTTCTCATACCCATTATTTCCTACCTATACCACGAAAGGTGCGGTGATTTCTGATGTATCTTTGTTATATTTTTCAGATCATCATATAGAAGACATGCACCATGCTTTGTGACATTTCTTATAATAATAGTCAAGTTGTTGAAGTAGAATAACGCCGCCACACATTAAGCATGTGATGTGCAACCCGCGGTAGCACCCGGAAACACGCCGCCATAGGGAGTGGGTAGATGCCGCCTAACGAATACCCGGGAGGGACCCCATCAAGGTGAATGAGCGTCGGTTTATTCTAGACTCGGCAGGCTAGCTAGGTGTTGACGACCAAATTTGGTAAGATGTGAACCAGGTTCGACATTGGGATCGAAGCGGATTCGATAAAGAGATCGATTTGAAGAACAGAGCGTGAATCGGCTGCGAAGGCATCGGCTGGAGTCTACATCGGCTGAGATGGATCGGATAGAGGACAGCCGATACAGCCGATGGAGGTGATGTAGCTGATTCCGATGAAGACGGTTTCGAAGCTGTTTCCAGAATCGTTCAAAGTGCTTCATGAGGATTGCCATGATGGAGATAAAGCTCTCGGATAAGGCAATTGTATCTATTAATTAGGATATTTCATGTAATTTCCTTATAGATATGTTTGGACAAAAGTCTGCCGCAAAGACTTATGGTATCTTAGAGTTTGTTAGAGATAAGTGTCGTGTCCGGCAAGGACATATTTTGTATCTCAGGTATAAATATGACCCGAACCCATGTAATCAATTAACAATCGTTCAATACAATCTCGGCGCATCGCCACCCTTTTTACTTTCGTTTATTTCGACGAGTTCTTACTTTCGGGTTGAGCTGCATCGATTCGATCTTCAACTAGAGGTAAAACTTGTTATGGCGGCTTGCGTTATCGGGGTTAATGCTTCCATCTTTATGATACTTTAACCCTGTTCATGTAATCCGTTGAGTTATCATATACATGCTGCAATCTATACTAGTTGCGCTATATAACTTGTTATCGGCTGGTTCTTATTGTTAGGAAACAATCGGTAGAGTTATGTTTTGTTATTAATCTAGATTGTATTGTGTATCCACCATCTCTTGCAGATTTTTATCATCTTGCTTAGATCTCATATTTTTCTTTATGCTTAATGCTGCATCGGTTGAGTTCGATCTATTAAGTAGTTTTTATAATTATGATATCTGGCTTGTTTTATAATCATCAAGAGAGATAGTATCGAGGTTTCAGCCGATTTTACCTAATTTAGCTTTATGTCTTATATGCTTAATTGATATGCTAAATCTGTCCTTTATATTAAGATCTTGTTACAATAAAGTATATTAGGATTCTGTGTGGTATATTCTATCTGTTTTAATATCTAAATATATAGTGGTATCGGAGTATTTGCCAATACATGCTAAATCTATCTGATCGGCTATGCTATAAGCGTTTATAATCTTTATGTTAATATATATTTCGACCTAAATGATTTATACTCGGCATGGCAACCAATCTATCCCAATCACTTGATCTAAATATACATCGACAGACTGATTATATAGCGTTAATATCTACAGCCGATCGAGTAGATTTAGTCTTATCTTGCTTATTCATAGCTGCCGATCGATTCACATCGGCTTGAAGATAAATGATATGCCATCGACGACTGGCCGATCGGCTATCGTTTGTGGATTTAACCGCAGTTTCTTTTGTCTTTGTTTCTTGTTGTTTGCAGGTTCAAATCAACTGGCACGCTCATGAACCTAAAGGCAAGATTTTGGATCTACACTGAAGTTAAGTAGATCTTCCTAGCCAGTGTGTGTTTTTCGCTTCAACACTAGGGCGTCCTCTAACACCGTAGAGACAAGAGACGACGAGCAATTGGTGGATTTGAGAACGATAGACTTGGGATAGGTAGCAAGAATGAGTGAGATGTAGAATATATAAGAAGGTTTGAATACTAAATTGATTTTGACGATTGATTGGTTGTTGTTTCAATCGGACTGAGACCCCTTATATTTATAGGAGGGTGGACTTACTTCCGAGGGTTTTTTTCATATCCAATTAGGTGTAGAAACCAGTTAGGACTCTAAAAGTCTCAGGCCTAAGCAAGAAAAACTGAGCACCACAAATAGGACTTGGAGTCAGACTATGTCGGTTTGACTGGCCAAATGTCGTTGGTGGCTAGTCAGACCGGTCTCGCGTGGCAACTGGCAAGTCTGGGTTATTTCCAAATTGGACTATAGTTTTCTTTTTCATTTGAGCATTTTCACGAATATAATCATCTCCAATTTGTGAAGCATATATACTGCAGGAACACATGTCAACAGCTTGGTGGCGACAATACTTGTCCAAACTTTGTACCCAACTAGTTGAAATCCTTAACCAATTTTTACCGTAGAAATTAACAAAGCTGGACGCCTAGGAGATTACAGGAGCAAGAAGAGCTCGTCCAATTCCAGTGTCCATCTCAAAAAGGAAAACTCCAATTTGTGCTACTAGCTAAGTGCAATTGATGGTCTGATTTTAACTTAGTTGATCACAAACAGTTCTGGAGGGTGCTCCACTGCTTCCCCCTTCTTTTTTCCAAAACCAAAAACAATATCAGAAGTTTGAAATTACCCAGCACTAACACGGTGCAATACTGGGGTTTACATATGATACACTCTGCACTAGCTAATTCATTTTCGCTGCTGCCGTTTTGACGACGAGCTGATGATAGAGTGGGTGACAGTGCTTGCTAGGCTAGCTAAGCACTAGCAGTGGACCTGCGAGCTTACGAGGGGGAAGTCGAAGGGCGTCATCCAGGCGTAGGTGAAGCGCACGGGCGGCGCGCCGCGGCGGATGGCGCGGCCACCGCGGAGCACGCAGCGCTCGTCGTCGACGGGGCGGATGGCGCGGGGGTCCACCGACTCGACGCTGCTGAGCCCGTAGCATCGCAGCAGCACCCTCGACTGCGCGCACCGGCACCGGTTCGCCACCTCCACCGCGTACTCCGGCTTCCCCTCCACCACCCGCCCCGTCGCCCTCTGCCTCACCACCAAATCCGCCGCCCTGCACGCCGCCGCCGCCGCCGCCCCTTCGCCTGCACGCCCACAATTCGTTTATATTAGCACTGCAATGACAATGTAGCAACTATCAAGTGCCAAGTAGTGCTAGTACTATAATTAGCAATTTCAATCACCTTGGCTGGCGTCGCAGAGGAGGGCGAGGGAGACGAAGACGAAGGCCGCCGCCGGCACCGCTCTCGCCATGGTCAGCCAAACTGCTGTGAGTGTGAGGTGATACGGTTTTGATTTCTCGCGAGAAGGCCTCAGCTTATTTGTACCCACTACCCGGATGCAGAGACATGGATGGATGGATCGATCGATTACGCTTGTTGGATAAGGGAGGCAGGGCACGGCAGGACAGCGAGTGGAAGGAATGGGTTGTCGTGCGTGGCGCATGCATGTCATGTGGCAGGGCCAGACGACGACGACGGTGAACGGTCAGATGTCCAGCGCGATCACGCATGTGATCGATCGTCTGCATGATTGACGATCGCGCGCGTCGCAGTCTCGCAAGAGGGCTGGCTCGGTTTCGCCTGTAGCAAACGGCTCATAGGTTACTGCCGTAGTAGTACTAGTATATACTCACTGGCACTCTTGCAGGTGTCAGCTAGCAACGGGCGGCGCGGTTTATTATGCTACTACTAGTAAGTGTAAAGCTCAAACTTGGTAGCTATAAACTTGAATTGAGACGATACATGTAAACGATAATTTTGCAACCTAGCTACAGTAGATAGGAAAACATGGTGTACGATTGGCTTGATTGCCAATGCATGAACACAGAATCACGATAATTTTTCTTCCTCTCTTTTGATCTTTCTGTTAATTTTTTTTTTCTTTTTGAGATGGAGTGCCCTGGCCATCGTGAACCATGAATCCATGATCGCTGTCGGGAACTCGGGATGATCGGCGCCAAGTGATGATAGATTTGCTCTGTTTTTTCTTTTGCGACGAGTTTGAGTTCACGCGGCGTGCATGTGGGAACCAGGACGCATGTGCTTGAGTGCCTCCCAGGGGCGAAGCCAGGATAGATGGTCACCGGGGTCACTATTAATTAACGATCCTAACAATTGGCTATAGCTTCTAATAATTTTAAGGCTATTGTTGTAGTAGTGGTTACCTTTTACATATCAGGGGGTGTTTAGATTAGGGGTGTAAAGTTTTGGCATGTCACATCGGATATTATATAGGGTATCACATGGGGTGATCGGGCACTAATAAAAAAAACTAATTACATAATCCGTCAGTAAACAACGAGACGAATTTATTAAGCCTAATTAATCTGTCATTAGAAAGTGTCTACCGTAGCACAACATTATCAAATCATAGAGCAATTAGGCTTAAAAGATTCGCCTCACAAATTAGTCGCAATATGTGCAATTAGTTAATTTTTTAGCCTATATTTAATACTTCATGCAGGTGTTAAACGTTCGATGTGATATGGTGTAAATTTTTTGTGTAGGAACTAAACAGGGACTCAATTACAACCACATCGTTATTGTACTAGATTACTATACTTGGGAAAAGAATATAACAACCTCTTATATGGTGAAAATCACCTTTGTTATATTCCCCCAGGCTCATGCCTCATGATCATGTAACTGAACTTGAAAAATCAAACGTTTATATTTCAAAACTCTAATTTCCTCAAATTCAGACTTAAGAGACTAGGTTCAACCAAATTGTGATGATAATCAAGAAATAATAATAGGATTAGTTGGCTACTGGAGCAATTAATCCTAAATAAGGGCCACTTTATGAGCGCCAGTCTAAAACGTATATGTATATCTATGTAGACTGACATATAATCACAATTGCTAACTAATTTTCTATTTGCTAGCTGATAATAGTATCGTTCCTTGCCACCAGTTGAGCTTTAACGAAACAATCATCGGGGTCTAGTGTTTTCTTTGACCGGGGTCATAGCTGTAAAATAGAAAGGAGTATAAGGGACTCGGAAGAAATCATCGGGGTCTACTGACCACAATAACTTGCTATAGCTTCGCCCCTGTGGTTTTTCTAGGACCTTTTTTCGCCATCAACATGTGCGTTTTTCTTGTCACTGTCCCCTTCTTTTGTTTTTTTTTTTTGGCAGCACGGCTCCAGATTATGTGCACAGGGTGCTTATTCACACATCTCACTGGATGGGTTGCCCATTTGCCCGTCATCAGGAAATTTCCAGATCGGTTACATTGTATCGTTTCCTAACAAAGGTTGCATATTTGTTGCGACGTTTGGAAAGTCAAACAATTTGAAGCAAATCGACTCAGATCCTGTTTCATTCATGGGTAATTTGGAACCATGCCATTATAATTTTGCAAAATTTGAGATATGTCATTGGTATCTCAATGACATGTAGGACCTACATGAGTCAATGACATGTGTGTCAGCATGGCATATCTTAAATTTTACAAAATTATAATAGCATGGTTCCAATTTTCCCTTGATGGGGTGGGACTAATCCATTAGTCACTCTATTTTAATCCCTAAGAATTCAAATATGGGTAACTAAAAGAGACTAAAAGTGCATATTAGGACTAAAATCCATTAGTCTCTCTTAGAGCTACTTTTAGGGACTAAAGTGGCAATCTCTCTCTTCTCGCTCCCTCGGTCCACATGCCTTTAGTCCCTTTTAGTCCATTGATCCAAACAATATGTGACAAACGTTTTTAGTTCAGAAACTAATTTTAGTCTAGAGACTAAATGATCCCAACAGGGCCTCAGTCATAGGTGGTTCCTCGTTGGAAAAAGAAAAAAGTTAACGGCCCCATTGGTTCGCTTATTCGTGGAATAAGCCAAACAACATATTTGCAAGAGAAGAGTAATTTATGAATAAAACTTTTATATATGTGTTCTTAGCGATGTAAAAGGAAAGGTTGAAAATTAAACTTTGATGAATAACCCCAAAATCACTTCCAATTTTAAGGTTGAAAATTCAAATTTTGGCTAATAAGCATAAGCATAAGTGAAAAGATGAGGCCGTAACATATTATCACAGCTCAGCAACACACTTCATATGACTCATATTAATCATATAAGAAAAAATAACTAATGTACTTCCACTGGTGGAGAAAGCGTTTGTAGTCCCGGTTCGTAACCCCCCTTTAGTCCCGGTTTCCAAACCGAGACTACCAATCCAGGATTAAAGATCACTATCTTTAGTCCCGGGTGAAATAACCAGGACTAAAGATCGATCTTTAGTCCCGGTTGGTAACACCAACCGGGACTAAAGATCGAGTTGATCTTTTTTTTTTTGCATGGCCCTGTTGCTGCATGGTTTATATATATATATATATATATATATATATATATATATATATATATATATATATATATGTTATATTTATATATGTTTCAATACATATATACATGCATGATATATATGTATTTATACATATATATGTTATGCAAATGCATATATATGTGTGTGTGTATATATATATATATTTACATTAAAGAAAATGTGTACACATGCATATAGAAAAATAGACATGTATTAATTACAATCCATTATGATGTCCTAGCTAGCTACGATTTCGACGTAGTAGTAGTCGTTATCTCAGAAGCTAAGGACCTATGAATTGTATTTCCGTCGTAGGAGAATTCACCCTTGGGATCAAGGATTTGTTCGGATGAATCCCATGAGTTGTTCTTGAACCACCGTGATAAATTCCTTGTGTGTGATCAGGTTATCCCTCATGCGAATAAACTATATGAATGTATGAAATTAATTAGTAATTAAACAACAAATCGATACGAATGAAATTTTGAATTTATTTGTACGTACATCGAGCTCTCTTGTGGTGATGATTTGGTCTGCAAGGCAGTGGCAATATTCGCACACGTAGTAGCCGCACAAGTTAGTTCCCTGCTTTTGCTTTGCGCACTATAAATAAATGACAAATTGCGAGAGATCTAATTAATATACACTTGTATGTATTTGAATTGGAGATTCAATATAAATGTAGAGCATGTGTACTCACAGGAAAATTGAACTTCCGCCTAAGTCTTTCTCTCCATTTGCCGCGGACCAAATGACGGAACCGATACCAAGCCCTACATGGAGTTTAAAGCTATGATTCGTAGTAGCAATTAACTATACCAAGATTCTTAATTAACATAGGAACTTATGACAGTACCTGTCTATAAGTTCGAAAACCTTGTCAAACGTAGACTCTTTTTATCCATTGAGTCATATACGTTGACGGTGCAGGCCTCCAGGTCGAAGAGTAAAAGCACCCAGTGGAATCTGCAATGTGCGTGGGATGCATTACGTATGAAACACTTAGCATGTTCTTACGGGAATGAAATTTGGTATAGGAAGACAGTAAAATTAAACTAACTCTGTGTTGTACGGCAACAGTATGAACGTCTTGTAATGCTGCGCCATCAGGAGATGGACGAGATTGTCCTCTGTGGCTTGCGGATACTGGTCAAGCATTGCGACGTTTACTTTCCGAGGGTCGATGAATCCAGTATCGAAAACCCTCCGCCGTCGGGCCCTTTGAATCTCCATTCTACAACGATAAAAGGAAGTATATATTATATATAGTCTACTTATACACAAGGACCTAATTAATTAAAGGAAACGTAATAAGAAATCTAACTGAATGATACTTACAAAATCCAGCAACTCATAATAGAGACGTCGAGGGCGTCCAGCTGGTATAGTTCGTAGATACCCTTGAAATTGATCTAGAGAATGTCATCTCCTTGCAAGAAGTCCGTGTCCCTGATCCTCGCTCTGATCATCTCTCTACCGGTGGTGCTCATCTCCATGTACAGTTGATGGAACTTGTATATTTGTGTGGGTAGGGACTGCAACTGCTCAGGCTTGACCAGCGGTTTACCGAGTTCGTACATGTATTTCACTTCCGCCTTTTCGATTGGTGCGCCTCGTAGCAATTGATCCGCAGTTAGCCCGGTGTCATTAATAAATTCTTGTATTCCAAAATCTTCACCGGTCACCAACGGCTCGATCTCCTGGTTTGGTTGCTCTCCAAGCTGAGGGACTGGTTTGGACTTTCCAGAAGATGCTTTCTTGAGTGTTCGCTCATAGTCTGATAGCTTTATGGCCTCCTTGGCAGGTGCAGACATACCCCTAAAGAAGTTCTTGACAATCGGGTCTATAGGAATCTTCTTTTCTGGACTTCGAGGCTTCAATTGTCTCCTGACTTCTGATGACACATAAGCATCAAGCTCCTCTTGCGTGCAATCGTACCCTGGGTCCTTGTTCTTGGCGGCATCAACTTTCGCCTTCTTCGTTGCCCTTGTGGGGGCAGGCGGTGGAGCTTGGGGGGCCCTTGACTTGGAAGGAGCTGGACGAGGAGCTTGAGGAGGAGTCGGTGCAGGAGCCTGAGGAGAAGTCGGTGCAGGAGCCTGAGGTGGAGACGGTACTGGAGCATGAGGAGGAGACGGTGCTGGAGCCTGAGGAGGAGATGGCGGAGCCGGAGGAGATGGTGCACGAGACGCCGCTTGTCGCCCAGGGATGATGATGTATCGCTTGCGCCATAGTATAATGGCGTGGCTTGTGTCTCGTAGATGCGTCTCACCGTCTCCTCCAGGGTAATCCAACTCGAGGTCCTCGTACGCGCCTTCGATCAACTCAACTTCGACCTTGGAGTATCCTGCTAGAATCGGCCTGCAGTGGTAAGTACCTGAAGGGTCCGTTGGGATGGCCATGCCCGACGCCACCTTCACGTGGTGAGAGGTTATTTATTAGTAATCAACATATATAAGCAGCAACTTGCGGAATGGACAAATCTAAAATCTATAAACTACGAGCTTACCTTTATTGATAAGTTCTTGAAGGGAATATGCAGCTCACATGGTGTCCGCTGAGTGATGTCATCAACGGGGCAGGTGGTTTCATCCTGGGTTTGCATGGCGTCCATGCTCTGTGATCCTACCTGCCCCGTTAAGGCGCAGCTGCTACGATTTCCAGAAGGGCTCACAATTGCAGGAGGAATGGTCGGCTGGGGATCATGGGACTGATGTGCGGCCATGCGTTCATCAACCTTCCTTGCCACCTCCTCTTGCATGCTAAGCTCGTAGCTCGATACCCTGTACTCAAGATCTGCAATCTTCGCCTCGGTATCTCTCTTGCTCCTCATCCGACTCCTGTATGTGTGGATGTCCTCCTTGAACCCAATCTTCCAAGGAATCACCCCTTTCCCTCGTGTTCGTCCTGGATGCTCTGGAGTCTGCAGGGCGAGTGACAGCTCGTCCTTCTCTCTGTCGGGTCGGAACTTGCCCTAAGAAGAGGCTTCCACTACGTCCGTTAGTCAATGCGCAGCCTCGCGTATCTGATCGCTGAAGACCAGGGAGCCATCAGCTGGGTTGAGCGTTCCACCGTGAGCATAGTACCAGAACTTTGATTGATCCAGCCAATTAGCGGTGGCCGGTTCGATACCCCTCTCAAGCAAGCTTGCCTCCATCTCCTCCCACTTCGGCATCGCGACGCTATAGCCGCCTGACCCCAACTAGTGATGGTACTTCTTCTTGGCGGCATTTTCTTTGTTTCTTTCCATCATCGACTGCCCTTGTTGACCTGTCTTATATGCAACAAACTCGTCCCAGTGATCCCTTAGCTTTGGGAATGTGTCGAAGTTCAGTGTCTGCCCCTTCAGGATATATTTCTGGTACAGATCTCCCTTGAAGCTCTGAAATTGTTCTGCCATTTTCTTTAGAGTCCACCTTTTCACTTTGTCCTCTGTACCCGCGGGAAGGGTGAATGTCTCGAGCATTGTGGTCCATAGCATCTCTTTCTCCGAATCTGGGACAAAGCTCTCATGATCTCCGCATGCCCTTGT
Organism: Oryza glaberrima; assembly: GCF_000147395.1. Classification (NCBI taxonomy): domain Eukaryota; kingdom Viridiplantae; phylum Streptophyta; class Magnoliopsida; order Poales; family Poaceae; genus Oryza; species Oryza glaberrima. The sequence continues at coordinate 17,989,070 of NC_068327.1, read as the reverse complement.
TCTGCACCAGTACCCCATACTGACAGGCATGTTATCCCGCACAACCCAACCGCTGTGATGTATGTAGTTCTTGGCTGCTTCCGCCGGGGCACTAGGTCGGCCGTCTTCGTCCACTTCTGTTATGATGTGCCGACCCTCAAGCTTCTTCGCGGCACCTCGTTGCCCGCGTGCCCTCTTCTGTCCAGCGGAGGGTTGACTTCCACTAGCCTCCTCCTCCTGGTTCCCCTCCACATCCCTCTCCACGTGCCCCTCCTGGTTCCCCTCCGCATCCCTCTCCACGTTCCCTTCCTCGTTCAAGTACTGGTTTGGATCCTCGTTCCCCTCTTCTTCGTTCCAGTACTGGCTGCTTCCCTCTGCGATTGTATCGTATAATATCTGTCCCTCATCGCGATTAGCCATCTGTTCATACAAGAAATAGTTGCTAAGTCATGAGACATTTTTGCTTTAACAATCTTATATGCTAACAATCATATATGCTAAGTCTAACTGTCATATATGCTAAGTCTAATTACAAATCTAATAATCTTATATTAAAACTATAATAATCTTATATTAAAACTCAAATAGTCATATATGCTAAGTCTAACTGTCGTATATTAGAACCCTACACAATCTTACATGCTAAGTCTAATTACAAATCTAATAATCTTATATTAAAACTATAATAATCTTATATTAAAACTCAAATAGTCATATATGCTAAGTCTAACTGTCGTATATTAGAACCCTACACAATCTTATATATTGTATTTCACGTTCGCGTTCTCGTTAAGTTCACGTTTCGTTCACGATCGTTCACGTTCGCGTTCTCGTTAAGTTCACGTTTCATTCACCTACGTTCGTTCGTTCACGTGCGTCCACGTTAACGTACGTTAAGTAATGTTCGCGTCCTTGTTAAGTTCACTTTTCGTTAACGTTCACGTTCGTTAACGTTCGTTCACGTTCGTTAACATTCGTTCATTCACGTTCGTTCGTTTGTTCGTTCACGTTCTCGTTCACGTACGTTTCGTTCGTTCACGTTCACGTTCGTTCGTTCACGTTCACGTTTACGTTCACGTTCGTTCGTTCATGTTCACGTTCTCGTTCACGTTCATTCATTCACGTGGCGGCAGCGGAGCGGCGGCGGGGCTGCGCGGCTGCAGCTTGGCGCAGCGGCGGCGTGGCGGCGCGGCATCGGCGTGGTGCGGCGGCGGCGTCACACGGCTATGGTGTGGCGGCGCGGCGGTGCCGTGCCGCGGCGACGTCGTGGTGTCTCGGCGTGTCGTGCCGCCGCGGCGTCGTGGCGCGGCTTCGTCGGCTTTGCAGCTTCGTCGTGACGTTGTCGTCGGTGCCGGCCGCATCGAGGTCGGGGTAGGCATCGTCGGCGCGGCGGAGTCGTGTTCGGCCGCGACGACGTCGGCGGCGGCGTCGGCAACGAGGTAGCCGGCGGCGGTTTGGGGGAAGAGAGAGAGAGAGAGGGAGGCGGCGGCGGCTCTCACCCTAGAGATGCGGCGGCGGTGGAGGCGGCGACGACGGCGCGCGCGAGACGACGGCGAGATACGACGGCGGCGTCGGCGCGGGGATGCCCTAGGCAGTGGCGGTGAAGGAGAATCCGAGACAGATCGATCGGGGAAAAAACTTCTAAGTGTTGGTGGAGAAGACGAGGGCGCGCATCGGGAATATATATACCCCTAGATCTTTAGTCCCGGTTGATGAGAACAACCGGGAGTAAAGAATTTACTCCCGGTTGTTCTCGTCAACCGGGACTAAAGATATTTTCCCACTATTTCTAAATTCTTTTTAAACCCGGTTAGGGTTAAGAACCGGGACTACTGATAAGCGCACTGAATATTAATTTCCATTACATATGTGTTTCTAAAATAGAAAATAATGCATTAAAATTATTTAAAGTCGAAAAATTAATGACAATTACTTCGAAAAATTATTGTTGTCTGTAGTAAATTAAGTGGATAAAACGTAATAAGCAAATATATGATTTAAAATTAATAAAAATTCTAATAATCATATATACTTAGCATATGAATGATATTAAATTGTTAAAAATTGTAATTAACATATGTATATACATACAACATGCATGTTTTAAAATTAGTAAAAATTCTAATAATCTTATATAATTAGCATATGAATGATATTAAATTAATTGTTAAAAACTCTAATTAACATATGTAAATACATACGACATGCATGATTTAAAATTAATAAAAATTCGAATAATCATATATAAGTAGCATATGAATGATATTAAATTAATTGTTAAAAACTCTAATTAACATATGTAAATGCCACAAGCCTGATTTAAAACTTTTAAAAATCCTAATTATCGCATATAACTAGCATATGCATGATTTAAAATTGTTAAAAACTCTAAGTAACATATGTAAATGCCACATGCATGACTTAAAACTTTTAAAAATTCTAATTATCGCACATAACTAGCATATACATGATTTAAAATTGTTAAAAACTCTAAGTAACATATGTAAATGCACATGTATGACTTAAAACTTTTAAAAATTCTAATTATCGCATGTAACTAGCAATTACATGATTTAAAATTGTTAAAACCTCTAATAATCGTACGTAATTAACATATGCCATACAAAAATTGATTTATATGGATAATTATTACATCCAAAATAGTTTACATCGTGTACACAATAATTACGGCAATACATCGGCGGTGACGGTTGACCGGACGTACTTTCTCCTCACTATTGTTCCCTCCTTGTGATCGCTACGTGAGTAAGGGGTGTCTTCATTTGATAGGAGGATGCTAGGGTCAATCGTCACCGTGAAAGGGGGTTGCCCATCAAACTGATCGTAATCCTCGTCAGTCTTGTCCTCAACTTCGACAATTTTTCTTTTGCCTGGGAGAACCACGTGACGCTTCGGCTCGTCAGGCCCTCTGCCCTTCTTTCCTTTGCTAGATATGTCCTTCACGTAAAAGACTTGCGTTACATCATTGGTAAGGACAAAAGGTTCGTCCGAGTATCCAACCTTGTTAAGGTCAACCGTTGTCATCTCACTGTCATCAATCATTACGCCTCCACCAGTCAACCTAACCCATTGGCACTGGAACAGAGGGACCTTGAGAGGACCATAGTCAAGTTCCCATATGTCCTCGATGGCACCATAATACGTGCCAGTTGTTCCATCGTGTCCCATGGCATCGATACGAACAACGCTGTTTTGGTTCGTGCTCTTCATGTCTTGGGCTCTCGTGTAGAATGTGTACCCATTGATCTCATATCCCTTGAATGTCGCGATCAACCCAGATGGTCCCCTCGCCAGGAAGGCCAGTTGTTGGTTGATCGTCTCGTTACCCATGAGATGTTGTCGTAGCCACGCGGGGAAAGTATCAATGTGATGTCGTGTAATCCATGCATCGGACTTACCGATGTTTCTGGCGCGAACTAGAGCCAAGTGCTCCTCGATGTAAGGAGCTACCAATGAAGATTGTTGCAGCAACCGTGAAATGGGCTTTACGGAATAAATTGTTGTCTACCGTCATTATTGCTTTCCTTCCAAGAGTTCCCTTTTCCCGTAGTCTCCCTTCATGGCGTGATTCAGGTACCCCGATTGGGCGAAAGTCTTCAATAAATTCTACGCAAAATTCGATGACCTCCTCTGTTCCATACCCCTTGGCGATGCTTGCCTCTGGACGAGCACGGTTACGAACATACTTTTTCAGAACGCCCATGTACCTCTCGAAAGGAAACATGTTGTGTAGGTACACAGGCCCGAGAATACTGATCTCTTTGACAAGGTGACAAAGCAGATGCGTCATTATATTGAAAAATGAAGGTGGAAATATCAACTCAAAACTGACAAGACATTGCACCACATCATTCTGAAGGGCTTTTAATCTATCTGGATTGATGACCTTCTGCGAAATTGCGTTCATGAATGCACATAGCTTCGTTATTGTTGCCCGGACATTGTTTGGAAGGATACCCCTTATTACAACTGGTAGCAGTTGTGTCATCAACACGTGACAGTCATGAGACTTTAGGTTTGTGAACTTCTTCTCCTTCGTGCTTATTATTCGCTTGATATTCGTGGAGTATCCAGACGGTACCTTTATGCTCTCCAAGCATTCAAACATACTTTTCTTCTCTGCCTTGCTAAGAGTGTAGCTGGCTGGACTCAAGTAATTGCTTCCTTTCTCCTTTGGTTCCGGGTGAAGGTCGCCGCGTTGTTTCATATGCTTCAAATCATTACGTGCTTCCAGTGTATCTTTCGACTTTCCATATACACCTAGGAAGCCAAGAAGGTTTACGCAAAGGTTCTTAGTGAGGTGCATCACGTCGATTGCGTGGCGGATGTCCAAGAATTCCCAATAGGGTAATTCCCAAAATATAGAGTTCTTTTTCCACATCGCCGCGTGACCATCTTCGCTCTCTATAGGCTGGCTTCCAGGCCCCTTTCCGAACACTACTTTAAGATCTTTAACCATAACAAACATTGTTTTCCCGCTGCGATGTTTAGGCTTCGTACGGTGGTCCACCTTATGTTTAAAGTGCTTGCCTTTCTTCCGTACCGGGTGGTTTGCTGCAAGGAATCGACGATGACCCATGTACACAACCTTCCTACAGTGCTTAAGATACGTACTTTCTGTTTCATCCATACAGTGAGTGCAAGCCTTGTACCCCTTGTTGAACTGTCCGGATAGGTTGCTAAGTGCAGGCCAATCGTTGATGGTTACGAACAGCAGCGCTCGTAGGTTAAACTCCTCCTGTTTGTCCTCGTCCCACACGGGGACACCTTCCTTCTTCCACAACAATTTAAGATCTTCGACCAGTGGTCTTAGGTACACATCGATGTCGTTACCAGGTTGCTTGGGGCCTTGAATAATAATCGGTATCATTATGTACTTCCTCTTCATGCATAGCCATGGGGGGAGGTTGTAGATACACATCGTAATGGGCCAAGTGCTATGGCCGCTGCTCATCTCTCCAAAAGGGTTCATGCCATCCGTACTCAAACCAAACCGTATGTTTCGTGCGTCCTTTCCAAAGTCTTTAAATTTTCTGTCGATGTTCCGCCACTGCGAATCATCGGTGGGGTGTCTCAGCATCCCGTCCTGTTGACGCTCTTCAGCGTGCCATTGCATCATTCTAGCATTCCCCTTGTTCCTGAACAAACGCCTTAGCCGTGGTATTATAGGGAAATACCACATCACCTTAGCAGGAATTATCTTCTTTGTTAGCTGCCCGTCAACTTCTCCTGGATCGTCTCGTCAAATCTTGTATCGTAGTGCTTTGCAAACAGGGCATGCTTCTAGGTTCTCGTACTCCTCACCGCGATATAGGATACAATCATTCGGACATGTGTGAATCTTCTGAACTTCCAGTCCTAGAGGGCAGACTATCTTCTTAGCCTCATACGTTGTCTCGGGCAATTTGTTTCCCTTCAGAAGAATGGTCTTGACGAGTTTCAATAAATCGCCAAATGCCTTGTCACTAACACCATTTTTTGCCTCCATTGCAAGAACTCCAGAGTGGTATCCAACTTTTTGTGCCCCTGCTCGCAACCTGGGTACAATGACGTTCTGTGGTCCTCTAACATCTTGTCCAATTTATGGGCCCCCTTTTCACTTTCGCAGTCCTCCTTGGCGTCCTGCAACATCTGACCAAGATCATCCACAACGTCGTTACCATCAGCATCCCTTTCCTCCTCGCCCGTTTGATTTCCTTCAAATCCAACGTACTGAGCAAAGTCCGGAATATTGTCATCTTCCACTTCATCTTCTTCCATTTCAACACCTTGCTCTCCGTGGGATGTCCAACAATTATAGCTTGGCATGAACCCCGACTCAAACAAGTGGAAATAAATAGTCCTGGATGCAGAATACTCCTTCTGATTCTTACACTTATTACATGGACAACAAATAAAACCCTTATGCCTGTTAGCTTCGGCCACTCTCAAAAAATAATGCACACCGTCAATAAACTCTTTGGACCGCCGGTTAGCGTACATCCATTGCCGATCCATCTACATGACATGAAAAAAAAATCATACACAAATAATTATTCTTACAATAATGATAGTCATACAATAATTATAAAATAATTACAAACTCTTTCAACAGTCATACAAAAATGACATATCATTATTCATACAAAAATTATAAAATATTACACCAAATAATTCTTATTTACTATTTCTAAAGTTTTAAACTAATATTAATGTGTTTTACTTCTTTTAATTTTCATTTTAGTTTGTTTTCTATTATTTAAGATTAACTTTCACTATATTTTCCTTCTCAACTATTTTATAAAACCTTCTTTAGCAAATATACTAAATTTCTATATATTCTTTCTCCCCCACACAAATTTTCTCTCTCATCAACTTACAACTAAATTTTGGAGACAAAAAAGTGTGCAAAACATAGCTCCAAATGTAATATGACAAAAAAAACATTGGACGATGAAGTTGCTAACCTTTTAGGCACCTCCGATTTGTATATAATCACCAAAATAAATTCACTAGAAATTTTGGCATGACCTCCCCTCTTTTTTGAAAAAATTTTGAAGCTTGCTCAGGCAGCTGGAGGAGGAAGAAGACATATATATAGGGGTGGGACTTTAGTCCCTGTTGGTGTTACCAACTGGGGATAATGATCCCCGGGATCTTTAGTCCCGTTCATAACACCAACCAGGACTAAAGTTACGATCTTTAGTCTCGGTTGGTGTTACCAATCGGGACTAAAGATCCCGGGGGGGCCTGACTGGCCATGACAGCATTTGAACCGGGACTAAAGATGATATTTACCAACCGGGACTAAAGATCAAATATGCCCGTTACCCTTTTTAACCGGGACTAAAGATCATCTTTAGCCTCGGTTTTTATTGCAACCGGGACTATTGTGGAATTCGGCCGACCGATGAAAGATGGTTTCTCCACCAGTGAATGTAATTCCTCGGTTTCATAATTCTTAATGTTTTGGACAAGATTTAGGTCAAACTTTTATAACTTTGACTAGCAACTTTAAAAACATTTAGTTTAAGTATACTAGAAGAACATATATATATATAGATTTGTCTCATAAAATATTATAACAAAAGTAAATTATAGTTAAATATATTTTATGAAACCGGAGGAAGTACCTTGTTCACATTACTCCATCTACATGAGATACCAAAACCTGCACTCCATTTCCAGATTGCGGGCCTTGTTCTTGTTCCGCCTCCTTTTGAGAGAATCTATTCGATCCATACCACTGAGTTTATTCGGGTTTCAACGATTTACCATTTACATATACCGACGACTTTATTAATTATTCTACAATATGCCATTGGGTTGGGTCTTCTTTTCAAAAATACCCAAAATACCCTTAGAGACATACAAGATTAATAATTGATTTATCTCATTAAAAGTTTCAAAAAAAATATGAAAATTTTTATGTGGCCTCCTTATACAGCATGAAATTTTGTATATAAGCTTCAAATTTTTTTTGGTATATTTAGTTTTTAGAAAAAAATATTGTTATGTGGCATATAGAATTTGCTTATACAAGAGATAATAGCGCAAAAATATCTTATGTAGTGTATAAAAGATGATTTATATTAAATACAACAATAAAAAAGTATTTTATATAGTATATAACAGATAAGTTATTTTTTTTAAAAAAAATAGAAATGTAAAATTTGATACTTCTATACAATTTTTATGTTGTGTAAGGAGGCTATATAAAAGTTTTTATATTTTTTAGAACTTCTAATGAGATAAATCAATTGTTAATCTTGTATGTCCATAAGGGTATTTTGGTTATTTTTGAAAAGAAGTTCCAACCCAATGACATATTGTATAACAATTGATAAAGTCGCTAGTATATATTATAGATAGATATAATGTTAATGGCAAATTGTTAAACTCGAACAAACTCAATGGTATAGAATAGATTCTCTCTTTCTTTTTCGGTAAGCAACATTTTCATGCATATCATTACTACCGTAAAGGCTAGTCCTTTCTTCTCCTCCAACGTGCACTTTTCCATCATGCGAAAAAAACATACTGGTGACTACACTGCCAAGGGACTAAATTTGATACGGTACTGTGAGTTGGGGTGTGTTATATTATTTTAGTTTAGGGATGAATTCCAGACTCGCTGACAAATTGAGGAACCACAAGTGAACTTAGTCCTTAAGGAAAAGGCCTGGACATATCACGGCCCGAAAAGAGAGCTGGCCGGCATATCGATTCGCTTTTGCTTGGGCCGGGCTACAGAATGCCTATACCGCCAACAGCCCAGCGTAACTGGGCTCCGAGTCGGCGACTCCTCGCTCCTAGTCGATCCCCCCCTCTCGGCCTATCCCCTCGCCTCGACTCACCGCCTCCTCGCGACTTCGCCCCGCCCCGCCGCCTTGCACCGAGCTCACACAACCCGCGGCGACGCGGCGTCGCCGCCGCTGCTTCCGGCGCATCCTCGCCGCCGGTGAGCAACCCGCACGCCGCGCCTCCTCCTACTCATCCCTCTGTACCCTTCGCCTTAATCCTACCTTTCTCTTCTAGATCCCGGAAGCTTTTCTCCCCTTGCCCTAACCCTAGTGCTAATTCCCAGTTCGTTCCCCCAAATCTGGGGTTTGGCTCGAGCCGCCATGTCGCACGTGAGGTCCGCCTCCGATAGGCACCGGGACAAGGAGAAGGAGAAGGAGAGGAGGGAGACGCACCGGAGGGAGGAGAAGGATCACCACGGCAGCGGGAGGAGGGACAGGGACAGAGACAGGGAGAGTTATAGAGAGAAGGATAAAGATGACAGGAGGGAGAAGGAGAAGGAGAAGGAGAGGGATTCCGAGCGTGGCCGTGGCCGTGACCGTGATCGAGGCAAGGACCGGGATAGGGGGGAGGCAGAGCGGGACAAGGAGAGGGAGCGGAAGGACAGGGACAAGGAGAAGAGCCGCGGGAGGGACAAGAGCAAGGAGGAGAGGGAGGATAAGGATTACCGGGACAAGTCGAGAGGCAAGGACAGGGGAGACGACGGTGGAGATTTGTCAAAGGGTGAAGAGGGGGATCAGAAGAAGAGAGTTGAGGCCGCAGAGGAGGCCGAGAAACCGTCCACGACTGAGCTCAGGGAGCGCATTGCTAGGTATGCCCTTGTATAATCCTTTTGGTCTTTGATTCACAAGGTTGTTTTCAGTTATGCATCATTTTCATGTAATTTTGCATCCGGAGCTAACCTAATCCAGAGTAATGTATAGCATTTAACCACTTTATAGCAATTGTACATCTGAAACTTGTTTTATTGACTCAGTATTGGTGCTACTGTCACTTGATGATCTTTGGATGTCAACTAGTGTTTTTAGGGTTAAATCTAGTGCAACCTTTTTGCTAATTTGTGTATTACGATGGCTTTATGCATTATTTTCTTCTACTGTCTCACATGCTGGGCTAAATTGTGGCTGATGAAATTTCTTTCCCTGGTCCGACTGAATGTGGTCCATATTGAGTGCATTTTGGGTTTAGTCATCCTATTATCCACGTAAGCCTCATATGAATTCAGAAAATTGAAGCTGAAGGAAGACAACATTGCTTCTAATAATTTTACCAGGAGTAACATACTAAAGTTGAACTGTTGAAGCACCCTATAGAGAAACTTTTGCTAAAAGATTCCTACGGTAAACTTGATTATAATCCTCAATATGCAGACCTGCTGTCTGCTTTCAAAGTTGTCTTTATTGCATTGAATCCAGGAACTATTCGGTGTAAACAGAGAATGCTGTCTTTTGTATTTGTTTATTATACTTTTGGTTATGCTTGTTGCATTCTGATTAACTGCTGCTCTGTTGACATAGCTCAAGAATTTTACTTATTTGTGCTGTCAATAACCCGGATTTCTTGTTTATGTAATGGAAGCATAGGTTTGGTTTGTACAGAACACGATCAAATATACTGAAATAAATGCCATCTTGTTACACCTTTGATCTTTGTTCAATACTCAACTAAACTCTAAAACTTACTGCCGTCTAATATTGCTGTTACAACCTCTTTCGGTGTTAAGCTCTTCTTTAGTTTAATTGATTGATAGTTAGTATGCAAGAGTTGTATCATTTTTCCTCGCTGTTAAATCTTGTAATTAAAATTTGAGGACACAAATAATCTCTAAATCAGGTATTTACTTCAGGTCAAAGGAGGAAAGACTGAATGATACAAAGCAAGGAGGAATACTGGATGATAATGGTGGTGATGGTGAGATATTATCGTGGGTGGGCAAGAGTCGTAAACTTGATGAAAAAAGGCAAGCTGAAAAAGAGAAAGCATTACATCGTGCTCGAGCATTGGAGGAACAGGTGATGGTTTAACCATGATGTTTATGTGTATACATTTTAAAATATGTACAACTAACTTTCATATATCAAACTTGCAGGATAACATTTTAGCTGAAAATGATGAGGATGATGACGAGGAGCAACAGGAGGATAACCGAGTGGGAGGTAATCCTGTGCAAGTTTATTTTGTTATGCCTTTTGTGTAGTATATCGTCTGAGCTATAGTGTTCTGTGCACTGTTATCAGAATAACGTGTTTCACTCTTTTCATCTTTTGTCCAGAACACTTATCTGGTGTGAAGGTTCTTCACGGACTTGATAAAGTTTTGGAAGGTGGCGCAGTTGTCATGACCCTAAAAGATCAGAGCATCCTGGCTGATGGGGATATCAATCAAGGTGATGGGCTTTTACATGTTTATATGTACCAGCTCCTAGGGTAACTATTGTCTTACTTGAGAAAAATATTTGTAGAGGCTGATATGCTTGAGAACATTGAGATTGGTGAGCAGAAGCAAAGGAACGAAGCTTACAAGGCCGCGAAGAAGAAAGGAACATATGATGACAAGTAAGTTCACCATACATATATGTGTTACTGCTAACATGCTGTGTTTATTGGATTGATGTGATATAATGTTCATTTTTCTGCCTGTCTTTAGGTTCAATGATGATCCCTTGTCAAAGAAATCTATACTCTCACAATATGATGACCCAATGGAAGATGAGGTAAAGTAAAATGCGATGTTCAATTTTGTTTGCTTTGTATCCCTCTGTTGGTAGTTATTTTTATTGTTGCACTTATCAGGGAGTGACACTTGATGAAGGTGGACGCTTCAGTGGTGAAGCTGAAAAGAAACTGGAAGAGGTAATTCAACTTCATCCCTAGAAGCCATGGTACTTTTTAGGGTCCATTGCAAATACTTTGGTTGCATCTTTGTGTGGACTAACTATATTTTGATTTTGCCAGCTCCGCAAAAGAATTGAAGGTGGTTTTGTGCAGAAAAAGACAGAAGATCTTACTTCCGCAGCAAAGATGTCATCAGACTATTATACTCCAGATGAAATGCTCCAGTTTAAGAAACCAAAGAAAAAGAAATCCCTTAGGAAGAAAGAAAAGCTTGATCTGGATGCACTTGAGTCTGAAGCTATTGCTGCTGGACTGGGGACAGGTGATCTTGGGTCCAGAAAAGATGCAAGACGACAGGCTGCTAGGGAGGAAGAGCAAAAGGCTGATGCTGAAAAGAGAAACTATGCGTATCAAGCAGCCATTGCAAAGGCTGAAGAGGCATCAAAAGCATTGCGCCCGGAGAAAAATATTTCTGGTAAACACGCTGAATCTGAAGAACTAGTTTTTGGTGAAGATTACGAAGATTTGCAGAAATCTCTGGAGCAAGCAAGGAAATTAGCTCTAAGGAAACAGGAAGAGACTGCTGCATCTGGTCCTCTGGCTGTAGCAGAACTGGCTACTGCAAGAATAGGTCAAAAAGATGCAGATGCTGCCGAAGGAGATGCACAACAAAATAAGGTTGTTATCACAGAGATGGAAGAGTTTGTGTGGGGCCTACAGTTGAATGAAGGTGACCTCTTTTTTGTTTTCTGTGAGTAATTTCAAAGAAATGCATAGGCAGTGACTAATTATTGGCTTCTTTTGTTATCTTCTTTCAGAGACTCACAAACCAGAAGCAGAAGATGTTTTTATGGATGAAGATGATGACATGATCATGTCAGACACTGTGGCAAAAGATGACACGAGTGGGCTGGCCGTGGTCAAAGAGGAAACTAGCGTTGAAGTCCCAGTAAAGAATGAAGAGGAAGAAGAGCTAAAACCAGATGAGATTGTACATGAAGCTGCAGTTGGCAAGGGTTTGGCTGGTGCTTTGAAGTTTCTGAAGGAACGAGGAACCCTCAATGAGGGCACGGATTGGGGAGGCAGAACCACAGATAAGAAGAAAAGCAAGCTTGCTGGTATTGAGGATGGACCAAAAGATATTCGCATAGAAAGAATTGATGAATTTGGTCGAGTGGTAAGTACCTACCCTACACCCTGTCCTAACTGCCCTCACCCACGAATCTCCCATGGATAGAAACTATGAAACTTACTGCACTGCATCTACTAACAACTATGATTTAGGCAATGCTGTGTTGCTGATTACTTTTTAGATTGCATTTTCTACTCAGCATTCATCTTGCACATTATGTTCATTTATATTCTTTAATTTGAGCTCCGTATGTGACAAATGGTTGGTCTGCGTTCTTTATTTGCTTTAGATGACACCGAAGGAGGCATTTCGGGATCTTTCACACAAATTCCATGGCAAGGCACCTGGTAAAATGAAGCAGGAACGGCGCCAAAAAAAGTATCGGGATGAGTTGAAAACCAAGCGAATGATATCTTCTGACACACCATTAATGTCTGCGGAGAAGATGAGAGAGGCTCAAGCTCTCAGCAAAACACCATACCTTGTTTTAAGTGGCAATGCAAAATCAGGGTATGTCCACAGTATACTTCTACATCCAAGTTCTTATTTTAATTTTCCTTCTGATGCTGCTTTTTAAATTATTTTGATGTCTTCCAAGGCCTTAATGGAAGTCCAAAACACTTGCTCTGGATTTATAGGTGTTAAGGACTTAATAGTTAATATTGCACAACAGTACTTTTTTTTCACGAGATATTATTTTTGTTTAGTTTGTGTTGAGCACAATTATTTCATCTGTATTATCACTGATGGCTTATATTTAATTGAGGATATACAATGAAATCCATTTTCGAATGGTTAATATGATAGCATGTGAGCTCCCAATGTAGTTGGATATTTATTTACAATTTAGAGGGATTGAGGTTCACATTTATGCCTCTGTTTTTTTCATTACTCCATCTGGTTGAGAGATTGTACAAGGCACGTCTAGATTACATTTGACTGCTGGGGAATTTATCAAAAATTGCTTATAGCTTGTGCAGTTATCTTTGCATACTATGTATGTGATTCCTATTAATATCATAGTTTTCCTGATGAAGTGCCTAAACCAGTTCTGTTTAATGTGATTTTAGTCAAACGAGCGATGCCAGTGGCTTTGCTACAGTGGAGAAAGAGCACCCTGGGAGTCTGACGCCCATGCTTGGGGCCAAAAAGGTATGGCATTCCCTGTTCCATTAAGTAATTACTTTATGAATAAATTATTTGTTGGGTGTTAGGTAATGTATAAGCTGTACATATGTAATCCAACTTACCATATTCAGAATCCTGTTTTTGCCTTTCTTTTGGCAGGTCGAGCACTTTCTGGGCATCAAACGAAGCGCCCAGGGTGGAGGATTGCCTCCACCACCTCCAAAGAAGCCAAAGAACTGAACCTGCAGTGGACTTGGCTGAGTAGAAATCAGGTGGTTTTTAGTGCATTTGCTACTGTAGGTTTGGAGCAGATTTCGAGGGACCTACACCAGCAGATACCAACGACCCATGAAGCAGCCCCAAATGAGTTAACATGTAAGAACCTGTGAATTTTTATTCCAAGTTGATTATGTTAACATTCTGACATGGGCGATGTAACTTTTGTAACCAGCTGTACTTACAAGGCTGCACCACAAATGCAGTCAGAACTACAGAGGTGGATTTAAAATGTTGTCGTGTCTCCACAAATCTACATTGGTTGTTTAAGCTGGACATACAAGTTACGATTGCTGAGTGCTGACAAACTTTATAGTGTTTTTCACGTACTCTGTCTCATAAAAAACAAACCTAGTATATGATGTGATACATTCTAGTACCATAAATTTGGACATGAGTATTAAAATGTGTAACATTCTGCCTCCCAAAAACATGTGTAACATTCTGTACTAGATTTGTTTTTTTGGGACAGAAGGAGTATGTTGGGGAAAGAGGGAGTACGTTGACAAACAAGCATGAAGTAGTCAGGTACATCGAAGGAGGCAAAGGCAATGCACACCGTGATGTTTGTTAGTCATGTAGCACATCGAAGGAGGTAAGGCAATGCACTCTACGGCCGAGGTTTTCCTTTCATTTGCTGCCATTCTTGGAGTGTCCTGAAAGATGCCAAAGTGTATTACTAGCATAATTTGAGATAGCTCCTGCGAGGCTCTGAATCTGTGATCTTGTACGGCAGTACTAGAGTTACCACCAATGCTTTGACGAGGCACTCCTGAACTGCTTGGAAGGCTAGTTTTTGGCCCAAAAACTGGTTTGGTTGGAGTAAACTATAATGAATCCGGGCTGCGATATGTTTGACACGGTTTTAGCTCCAGCTCCACCTCTCCTGTAGCTGGAGTTTAGCCAAATAGTTTCAGCTCTATCTAAAAAAGGAGTGTAGCTGGCTGACCTTCTCATAAAATAGACTAGCGATATGGAGTTGGGTTTAGGTCTAAATTTAAGAGTTGGAGCTTTATCAATAGATAAATGTTTATGTTAGGATCAAAAAGCTGCTTGGATGGGCGGTGTCATCTGATTAAAATCTGTTCACATAGGTCCATTATACCTGGAAAATAATAGACTGCTTTCGAGCCGAAAAAAATAAGGCATATTTGTTGTTGGTGGCTAGATTGGATGGCCGTGTACCTCACCACCTTTTGTACTTGTATACTGTGTTCGAGCTATCCTTCTCACCATTTTTCTTTTTAGATTGGATCGATGCCACTATAAATATATCATTTGAGATAAATATCACTACTATTCACAATATCGGCTATATTTATGTTACTAGAATTTGAAAAAATTGAAATTGTGCTACTCCATCTCGTTTTCCATAAAAATCTCCGTTAGTCTGAATTGCACGTGAAACCTAGCCGTCAGTTCCATCTTTACCTTCCTCCCCTCTCTTCTCTTTCCCCTTCCTCTATCCACCACTGTCATAATCACCGTCATCGACCACGTCCCTGGTGGGAGGCATCGGGAGCCACCACCGTCGACGTCTGCGACCTCTTCCACAGGCCACATCGGGTGTTTTGGGAGTCGGCGTTGCCGTCCTCGACTCCATATGAGGCGGGAGGGCTCGGGAGCTGCCGCCGCTGTCTCTATCCTTGTAGCGGACACGGGGATGGAGGAAGAGATGGGAGAGAAAGAAAAGGGAGGATGGAGGAAGATGGAACTGACATATGTGTTCCACGTCTAAGGCCGTGTTCTTTTCTCCTCTTTCCCAGCTCACTTCCCTCGTTTTCCGCGTGCGGCTTTTTAAACTGTTAAACGGTATATTTATTGCAAAAGTTTTCTATATGAAAGTTCCTTTAAAAATTATATTAGTCCATTTTTCAAATTTTTAGGCTAATACTTAATTAATTTCACTATAATCGCGTGCTTTGTTTTTCGTGTTGATCCCGAATGCAGACATGGTCTAACGGAAAATGTGATGAGTGGCACGGTTTCAATTTCCCCAAATTTCAGTGCCATGTTGCCCATATCATGAATAGCCGTTGCATTTATCTTAAATGATATATTTGTAGTGGTATGGATCCAATTAAACCTTTTCTTTTTGGAAGATCCCTAGTTCACTACCGTAAATTAAGTTTCACTTGGTACTACTAGTATCAATCAATTTTATTACAGGATTGAATCCGAAAGGCTAAAAATGCAACGTATGTACGTATGTGCGGCTCACAAACCCTTCCTGCATTGCAGTAGGTACGCCGCGGCGGCATCGTCAGCGGCGCCGTAGCCTTCTTCGCCGTCGCAATATTCCTCGTCCTCTGTCTTGATGGCTGGGTTGCGGCGGAGAGCCTCCGGGAAGAGGCGCTTCATGCCGGTGGCCTCCATGATCCTCTTCCCGAGCGGCGGTCGTGCCCCCTTCCTGGTGCCGTACAGCGCGCGGCAGGCCCAGTCGAGCACCCCGGGGGCGAGGCAGGCTACCAGCTGCAGCGGCCGGAACAGCGACGGCCACGTGACGTACCAGTCGCCGGCCCGGATGCCGTCCATGGCCACCTCGCCCAGCTCCGCCACGCGGCCCACCGGGAACACGCCGATCTGCTCCTGCACACGTGCAACTCCATCCGAACGAACAGCGTTAATTTGGAGGCTAAATCTCTGTAAAAGGAGCAATCTATCCTCTCTCTGATGCTGTTAGAATGAAACAATACCACCTCTGTTTTATAGAACAGGTCACATTGACTTTTTTATAATAAATATTTTTAAGTTTGATCAAGTCTATAGAAAAATGCAACGACACTTTTAACACAAAATAAACACCTTATTAAAATATATTAAATATTAGTTCCAATGAAACTCATTTAGGTTTGTAGACATCTATTAACTTATTAAAGAAATAGAAAAAGAAGCCTCCGCGTTCGCTCTCACGGCTTAGAAATTCTTATATTAATTGGAGAAAAAGAAAAATAGAGTCTATATAGAAATACAATTTAGAAATAGTTAAAATTTGGAATTAAAAAAATAAGGAATATTTGAAGAGGAGACTAGAGTCCATATAGAAATACAATTGAGAAATAAAAGAAATTCGGAATTAAAAGTAAGGAATATTATAAGTAGAGTATAGAGTCCATATAAAAATACAATTAAGAAATAATAGAAATTTGGAATTAAAAATAAGGACTATTAGAAGTAGAGTATAGAGTCCATATAGGAATTTAAAACTAACTAAAATTCAGAATAAACATAATAAAATTAAAAGTTGAGTTTAGAGTTCGTATAAAAAATACAATTTACAAATAACTAAAATTTGAAATTAAAAAAAACATGAGAAGAAGAGTCTAAAGTCAATATAGGAATACAATTTAGAAGTAACTGAAATTCAAAATTCAAAATTAAAGATATTAAAAGATGAGTTTAGAGTCCACATAGAAATACAATTAGAAATAATAAAAAATCAGAATTAAAAATAAATAATATTGGAAGAAGAGTCTAGAGTCTATATAGAAATACAATTTACAGATAACGAAAATTAGGAATTAAAAAAAGAAATATTGAAAGACGAGTCTAGAGTCTATATAGGAATATAATTTATGAATAACTAAAATTTGATATTAAAAATAATTAATAAATAGCACGTATATAAAATACAATATGAATATTACATATTAGTAGTTTCGTAAAGTTAGTACAAAATTTAAAATTATGTTGTCATTTTAATATATTTAAATAATACATTGAGAAAACATATATGCTATTATATGAGGGAAAATATAATGATGCTAGTCGTGTAATCTGCGCGGGCCACCATGCTAGTTACTATATAAATAAAAACTTGGTTAAATTTAAAGAAAGTTTAACTATAATATGGAATGGAGGGGTATCAAAGTCGTGAACTTTCGGATATATAAAACCATTTTTAAAATTTTCATTTAATTGATATCTTACATCTCTGGCTTCCTCGTTGACGGCGACATCGCCGCCGCTCTGGATGCCCTTGCCCTTGGTAATCTCGGATTCGACGTAGCCAGGGGTGAGAACTGTGATCCCGACCTCCGACCCGAGCTCGGCTCGCAATGTTTCGTAGAACCTCAGTTGTGCCGCTTTGGTTGCCTGATACCGTGACGCACATAAAAGAGGTCTTATGAACACATGGAAGAGGCGAAAAAAATTTTAGAGAACTGACGACTCATTTGTGGTGGTAACACGTACATTGTAGAAGCTCATTCTTGAAGTGGCGACTGTTCCTGCCGCGGAGCACGACACGACGAGTTTCCCTTTGCTGGCCTTGAGGTGTGGTAGGGCATAGTAGGTCGGGTACACGGATCCCCAGAAGTTCACGTCCTGTGTAAATGTTTCAACCAAAGGATGAATGGAAAGACTATCACTATGCAATAATAGCGCATGTATGTAGGTGATGTATATCGTCATGAACAACCATTTTGTGTTATTCTAACACTTGTGTAGCTATATCCATATTTTTTTTTTAGCAAAGGTGTAGCCTATATATGACCCTGTTTGCATCCAGAGGGCTTAATAGCCCTCCGGAATTTTGCTATTTAAAGTATTAAACGTAGATTACTGATAAAACTCATTCCATAACCCCTAGTCTATTTTACTAGACGAATCTAACGAGGTATATTAATCCATGATTTGCTACAGTGATGCTACAGTAATCAGCTGCTAATCATAGATTAATACACATAATTAGATTCGTCTCGTAAAATAGCCTAGGGGTTATGGAATCGATTTTATCGTTAATCTACGTTTAATTCGTCGAAATAGCAAGATTTTAGAGAGATATTTAATAGCCCAGAGGATCAAACAAGGCCATAGGCCAGTGAGTGTTCACCCGCTTTTAAATTAAGTTGGTGCTCGAGATCATTGATGTAAAAGAGGGCCGTGGTAATCTGAGCAACAACAAAGTTTAAAACACCTAATCCAAATTTAAAAAGGATTGGTTTGAAATGGTTTTGTGAAGTAGAACTTCAGCGATAGAAGAGTATTCAAACCGCAATTCACTTCTCTTTCCAAGTCATTATTATTTTTCTAAAATCGGACTGCTGAGTAACTAAACCACCCCGGTCTAAACCGCGGGTTGAACCGTTGGAGTAAACGATTTAGAATCTAATGGTAAATAATGTCCACATACATGTAAGTTTGGATAAACATGATAGTTAAATAGAATATAATGGACATAAACTTTATAGTTGAAAAACATTCAGACATATAGAAAAAACATATTTGAAAAGATTTATGAATTTGTTTTACCATCATCTTGGTGAAAGCGGTTATGTTGGTGACTTCATCGAAGGAGCAAGAGGACCAGATACCGGCATTGGCAACCAGATGGTTCACTGCACGCAGCATCAGCAAGAGACAGAACAACAACAAATCGTTAATAATGCCTCCTCTATAATTGCAGACTTGCAGTTAGGGAGAGAGAGATCGGTTCGCGCATGCAAGGATGAAAGTGCACTACATTTGCCGAAGTGCGCGACTGTCTCCTCGACGGCGCGTCTCGACTGGTCGGCGTCGGAGACGTCGGCCGGCAGGACGAGGACGTCCGGCGAGCCGCGCTCCAGGGCGGCGGCGGCGACGCCCTCGAGAGCCTTCTTCCTCCGCGCCACCAGCGCCAGGCACGCACCTTGCGCTGCGTACTGGTAGGCCAGTTCCTGCACAATGACAAGAGCAGCTAGCCACGTTAAGCACCACCACGTGTATTGTCAGTATAGTGACATGATAGAGAAAATATAATTCCAGTAACGCCACGTAAACTAGTATAAATAAAATAGGAAAAAATACGAATTACCCCCATGAACTACAAAACCGGACATTCTTCACCCCCCAACTATGTAAACCGGACAAATTACCCCCCTCGACCCAATCCGCGGTGGTTTTGGTCTACGTGACGTACATGTGGCATTCCAGTCAGCATTTTCTAATAAAAAAAATTATGGACCCGCATGTAATAGTCTTCACTTTCCCCTCTCTCCCACTCTTCCTCTCTTCTCTCTCTCACTCTATCTCACTCTTCATTGATTCACTCTATCGGCGGCGGTGGGAAACACGGAGGAGCAAGCGGCGGGCAGCGGCGCACGGGGGCGGACGGCGGACGGCGGCGTCGTGGCAAAGGCCGAGCGGAGGCGGCTGCGGGCGCGGCGCACGGGGGCGGGCGGCGGACAGCGGCGTCGCGGCGACGGCCGAGCGGAGGCAGCTGCGGGCACGCGCACGGGGGCGGGCGGCGGACGGCGGCTGCCGGCGACGAGGTGCCTCTCCGCATACCGCTCCGCGCGTCCCGTGGCGAGGTCGACGGCGTCGACGAGCCACCGCGCGCGGCCGGCATCGTAGCGCGCGGAGCGAACCTCGCGGCGGATGCGGGTGCGGGGGAGGTCCGGGAGGGAGCAACAGCGGCGACCGCGCGGGGCGCAGAGGCATCCTCGTCTGCCTTTCCACCGCCGCTCGCCTCGTCCGCCTCGTCCGCCTCTCCGCCGCCGCCCGCCTCGCCTGCCTCGTCCGCCTCTCCGCCGCCGCTCGCCTCCCCTGCCTTGTCCGCCTGTCCGCCGCCTCCCGCCTCTTCGCCGCCGTTTGCCTCGCCCGCCTCGTCTACCTGTCCGTCGCCGCCCGCCTGCCTCTCCGCCTCGTCGACGCTGTCGACCTCGCCACGGGACGGTGCGGAGCGGTACACGGCGAGGCACCTCGTCGCCCGCCCCCGTGCGCGTCGCCGCGACGCCGCCGTCCGCCGCCCGCCCCCGCGCACCGCGCCCGCAGCCGCCTCCGCTCGGCCTTTGCCGCGACGGCGCTGTCCGCCGTGCGCTGTCCGCCCCCGTGCGCCGCCTTCCGCCGCCCGCCGCCCGCTCCTCCGTGTCTCCCGCCGCCGCCGATAGAGTGAATCAGTGAAGAGTGAGATAGAGTGAGAGAGAGAAGAGAGGCAGAGTGAGAGAGAGGGGGAAGTGAAGACTGACATTTGGGTCCTATAATTTTTTTTATTAGAAAACGCTAACTGGGATGCCACGTAGACCAAAACTACTGCGGATTAGATCGAGGAGGGTAATTCGTCTGGTTTGCATAGTTTGAGATGAAGAATGTCCAGTTTTGTAGTTCAAGGGTAATTCGGACGACCGCGATAGTTCGGGAGGTAATTTGTATTTTTCTAATAAAATATTATATTATGTTTATATTATTAATAGAAATGTAGAAGACTCTATCCTGTTCAGACGAGACAATTAATAATCATATAAACATCAACTGTACTTTATGCGCATTCTCCATCCTCTCCCCCTTTCCCTCCCACCCACATGGCTCTCCCTCCCCGAAATGACTTGTGTGCGCATGTTCGCGGGCGCGGCTGCTAGCGAACAGGTCATTGCTTACATTTTTGCCAAGCATGTTTCCTTTTGGAGGCATTTTCCTTTTTTTTCTTTTATGGGCTTGGAGCTAATTCAAGTGACGGCTCTCTAAGCAGAGACAAGAAATCATGGCCCATGCGGCCCAAAATAAGCATTCGTGCTTTTTTTTTCCCTATTTTTATTATATCTCTGTATGAAATTGTATACCAATTATTTTGCATGTATAAATTTATATACCAAATATTTATGTGTAAAATCGCTACACCAAATTTTTCTACGATATAAAGCTTATATGTATAAAGTTGCGTGTATAAATTTTTATACTAAATGTTTCTGTATAAAATGCCTACACTGAAATTTTCTATGGTGCAAAGTTTATATGTATAAAACTTATATGGTATAAAGTTTAGATGTGCAAGTTTATATGTATATATTATATGTATACAAACTTTATACGTACAAATTATTTGGGATAAAATACAATGGGCCGCATTTAGTGGGTCAAAAGTGACTAAGCCAGCTAGCGGCTAAAAGGGGAAAGGCACCCACGCTCGAGGGCTGGACTTGTCAGTATTTGTCCTGTTAATGCGTTCGTGCTACGTGAATATTCGTGTACTAGATTCACTCCTCGGTCCCACCCTCATGAGCTCTCTCTCTCTCTCCCAAACTCAAGGAGTGCTCTCTCTCCCACCCTCATAGCTCAATGGCCGAGAACACTATGCAGCCGTCAATCTATGGTCAATAGCCACCAACTCCGTGTTGTTGTGGAAGGCCGCCTTCATTCGAGGTGGAGGGATTGCTGAGTAATTCGTGAGGCTTTTTGGATTCGCACTAGCTTCGTTTGCTGACTCATTGTGATCCACAACGAGCTTCTTTGATTAGAGGTGGTGAATCGAATGATGTGTTTTTTTTTTTGAAGCATTTTGAGAGATGATTTTCAGGATAATTTTGCTCGTTAATTTGAGTTATCTAGCTTTATTGAAGGATTTTGGGCACTTCTTTTAATCATTTGGTGCTTGTTTTATGGGGCAATGGAACATGCAGTAACTTTTTTTTTGCCATGGGGTAATTTATTGTTGTTCGGGTGTTGTTTCGATTAAATTTTTTAAATTGATTATTTTTTGTTTTTCTTGAGTTTTCTCATGAAACACAATTTTGTAGATATGCCAGCAATACTTTCGTAATATCTAATGTATCACGTTAGTGGTACCATGATATTGAGGTTTTGTAACTACAGGCGGACCTAGTTATCTCTCTACATATAAATATCATACCCGATATCTATATGTATTACTTTCTCTGTCCTAAAAAAAGCCAACCTTGGTATAGATGGGATACTTTCTAGGACACGAATCTAGACACTCCGTCCAAAAAAAAAGCTAACCTTGGTATGGATGGAGCTATGTCCAGATTCTTGTCCTAGAAAGTGTCCCATTTATGCTAAGGTTCGCTTTTGCTTTTTTTGGGACGGAGGGAGTAGACCTGGTGCCCGGTACTAGGGTCTGATACCTTTGGAAGGTTTCTCGCATGCTGATATCAGTATGACGCAAATACATAAAGTATCCCTTCCACTTGTGTTTCCTTCGAGTCTTTGTTCACTTATTATATTGTTAACAACAATAAAAATATATTGTATGGTATAATATAACAAAACATAATTCTTTTGGTACTACTAATAATTTGACCAATTAATCTTATAGAGTTTATATAAGATATGGCTCGAACAGGGAGCAGACAACTTGGATATGATTTCCCACGCTTATAGCAAGAACATTTTCTTTCTTAGAGCACTTTAGTATGAAATTCATTATGTCGATAATTATTCAACGAAATAGGCGTAACCATGTTTCTTAAATGCAAGACTGTCAAAAACATTAAAGCAAACTATTAATTAATATAAACTTCCGATCGAGAGCGTCACTACTTTTATAGTGATTTTTCTGTACGAGACACCTTGATTTTTGCAAACGAACCATAACAAGTGGCGTCTGCAAAAAACGATGGTCATTTTTGCATGCGGCCCCTTAAGTGGCCCGTATGGAAAAATTGATTTTTCCATATGGGCCTCTTAAGAGGGCCGCATGTAAAAATGAGCTCATTTTTGCATGCGGCTCACTTAAGCGCCCACATGGAAAAATCAATTTTCCATACGGGCCACTTAAGGAGGCGTATGCAAAAATAAAATTTGAAAAAATTGAAAAAATTGAAACTAGTGTATCTCACTCATATGAACTCCAAATTAGATGATTTTTTTTCTAAATGTTTCTAAAATCATTCTCTATCATGTTACTGTATTCTTACTGCTATTATTTGGCCATTTTTTTCTTGTGACTTTGTTTTACCAATTAAAATTTTGAATTTCAAAACTTCAAATAATATTTTGAAGAAGTAATTCATTTCAGCTGAAAAAGTCATCAACAACAAAGTTGTATAACTCATCAAGATATATAACTTCTATTTTAGTCATTTCATCATCCGACAAAGTTATTTATAAAATTGTTCACAAAATGTACATCTCTCTTATAATTTTATAAACTATATAAGACATATATACATTTAGTGAACAATCTTACAAATCACATTGTCGGATGAAGAAATGGACAAAATAAAAGTGATAGATCTTGATAATTTATACAACTTTGTTATTGATGACTTTTTCAGTTGAAATCATTTAGTATTTGAAAATATTGTTTGAAGTTGTCATATTTTGAAATTCAAATTCAAACTATTCAAACAAAGTCAAATATAAAAATGATAAAAACAAAAGTTGTAGATCTTGATGAGTTATAAAACTTTGTTATTGATGATCTTATCCATTTGAAATCATTTACTACCCGAAAAATTGTTTGAATTTTTTATATTTTAAAATTCAAATTTTGTATAGTCCAATCAAATTCGGATGGATAAATGACCAAAATAAAATTGGTAGATCTCAATGAGTTCTACAACTTTGTTTTTGACATGAGTTGATTTAATGTCATAAAAATCAATTTAAAGTTGAAAAAACACATGATTTTTGTATGCGGACGCTTAAGTGGTCCGCATGTAAAAATAAGTGTTCCATTTTTACATGCGGGCCTCCTATTTCCCTCTCAACCATTCAAAAAATTTTCAACTCAGACCACAGCCGGCACCTTATCTACTTCTTCTCTCTCTCTCTCAGTCATCTCCTCTCTCACAAATCCTCTCCTCTCTCAGCCCTCTCTCTCTTTCTCAGCCAGAGGGCGGCACGCAGGGGGCGGCGGCGCCCTCCCCCACGGCGACGACGAGCTCGGGGGCGGCGGATCCGGAGTAGGCCTCCCTCCTCCCATGTGGATCCGGCGCCAGCGCCCTCCCCCGCGGCGACGCGAGCTCCCCTCGGCGACGACGAGCTCGGGGGCGGTGGATCCGGGGTCGGCCGCCCTCCTCCCACACGGATCCGGCGCCGGCGCACTCCCCGCGGCGACGCGAGCTCCCCTCCGCGACGACGAGCTCGGGGGCAGCGGATCCGGGGTCGGCCGCCCTCCTCACACGTGGATCCGGCGCCGGCACCCTCCCCCGCGGCGACGACGAGGTCGGGGGCGGCGGATCCGGTTCGGGTGCGGCGACGACGACGGTGGCGGGTGGCGGTGGCGAGCTTGGGCGCGGCGGATCCGGCTCGGGTGCGGCGACGACGACGGCGACGGGTGGCGGCTGCGAGCTTGGGCGCGGCGGATCCGGCATGGTGGCGAGCGGCGGCGGCGAGCTCGGGCGCCTGGGGCTAGGGTTTTTTTGGGGATTTTTATTTTTTTTCGCGATTTTTCATTTTCGCATGCGGCCGGCTTAAGCGGCCGCATGCGAAAATCTAATTTTCGCATGCGGTTGCACCGGCAGCATGCGAAGATCGTGATCTTTGCAGACCTTCTCGCGCATGCGGTCCGGCCAACCGCATGCGAAAATACAATCCACCCGTTTACAAAAACGGTTTTTGTAGTAGTGCGTTTAAGAACAATTTAATATTGTTCATGCAGTCGTAAAAAGATTTTTCTCGACAATACTCCCACCATCTAAAAGTGTAAGGCATAGCATTTCTTTTATCAATAAGACTAAGAAGAAATTATCTAACAAATCAACAATCAGGTTCCGATCAACAATTTAGTTTAACACGATAAAACATATAAGATAATTTTTTCATGTAAGTCTTGGATGTATGAAGACTACAAATATACCTCTCATTAAAAAAACAGAAAATGAAATAATGAAATAGTTTGTATATGACTTTTTGACAGAGGGAGTAAGACGGTAATGGTCCAGCACTACGGTAAAACGAGTTACTGCAGGTGGGCACAGATCCAGATCGGATCACTTTGTCGTTAGTTAATCATTGACCGGGTCGCCGCCATGCATGCACGATTTTGTGAGTGTAGAAGACGTCATCAGCAATTAATTAATCGCATGTGTTCAACCCATACTACCGATGAGAGACCAATAAAAGGAGATAGCATTACAGTTTACGAGATACAGTAGCTTTACTTGATTCTACAACTAAAGGCAATTGGGCCGGTTCGCGCCCATGTGCCCTGGGAACTACGCAAGAATGGAACCGAAATGACGGTCAATACGTGTCATACCAAAAACTACTGCTTCATATGTTTTAAAATATATCAAACTAGTAAACGATTAAACAACGACGAATATATATATAAAAAGTATATCTACATTTATACTACTTGTGAACTCAATTGTTACTCTCTCTGTTTTATATTAATCATCATATCATTTTCTCATTAAGATCAATAAAATCTTAACTTCTCTGTATTTTAGGGTCATTTTGATATAGCTCCAGCTCTAAACTCTACATCCTTGAGAGTTAAAGCTCAACCAAACAGTTTCAACTCCACCTAAAATAGGTGTGGAGTTGAGTGAGGTTTGTAGCTCTACCAAACACCCTTATTTATTATAAGTTTGTAGTAGGGGAAAAAAATCAATTTTCATATAGACTTTAACTCTTCTCATGCCTAAGAAACGAGAGAGCTTTACTACCCGGGAAAAAGCTTGCATGCATACATATAAACTCAATTTGCATGTACAAATATAATAATACTACCGTCAAATGAATGAGCCAAGGTTACACGATGATTAATTTAGAATTTTTGATATTTTTATACGACGATCATTACGAGATGGAGGAAGTATATTTTAAGACGTATAGTGTTTACTACTACCTCCATCCCAAATTACTTATCTTTTAAGCTCGTTTAGTATATCATAAGGTTTGAAACAAAAGACTTCAATACCCTTATAAAATAATTTATGTTTAAGGATAGAAGGGTGGTTGAGGGGTAAAATAGGAAGAAATTTAAATGTGATGTGATTGATGGGACAAGTATTACTAGGAGTGATAAGTATTGGCTGTGTTTAGTTCAGCGCAAAGTTTGGATTTTGGTTGAAATTGGAGATGATGTGACTGAAAAGTTGTATGTGTATGACAGGTTGATGTGATGGAAAGGACTGAAGTTTGGATCCAAACTTTGGATCTAAACACAGCCATTGTGGGACAAAATTTGAATGGTAGAAGGATAACTAATTTGGGACGGAGGAAGTATCAAAGTGGCAAGATAAGAGCAGGTACAATAGCAGACTATAAGCCAACTAGGTACAATAGCAGACTATAAGCCAATTATAACCACGTATCGAGAAAAAAAGAGAAAGAGAGAGAAAGCGGGCTACAGATTTGTAGCCAGCTGCAACACGGACTCCAAAACATTATTTGTGTATAAGATGTGGGACCGGGTATTAATGGTGTAGCATATTTTTATAGTTAAGCCCGCGCAGATGCGCGGGCAATTTATTTATTATCTATAAAAAGAATACTAAAAGAAACTATATCCCACCATATTCACTATAAGAAATAGACCATAGATTTTGATATATACAAAATGATCATAATGCCTATCATATCCAACCAAAAATCACTTTATCTCGGTTATATATAAATTCACCATTCACCATAACTTATTATCATTGTCTTGAAATGAGTGTCTTTTTAATAGATGGAATTGCAGGTGTATCCAAAAATAAACCCAACACATCATTAATACCTAAAAAGTTAATCTCCACATCATACCCAAATACCCATGTCTCACAGGTGTCCAAATCTATAAATAAATATTTAAAGAGATAATCCATAAAATGCCATTGACAAGCGTCAAGTCCCAGAAATACCATCGACAAGTGTGAGTTCCAAGAAATACCATCGTACAAGCGATTTTGTCCTAAAAATGCCATCGCCGTTAGGGTTCCGTCCATTCCACGCTGTTTTATCTTATATTTAAAAGTACCATTTCTACAATTAATAGGATAAAACAATTAAACCTATATATGAATGCTATTCTAACGATCAGGTGAAGCTGACTATAGCCGCTAAGGATTTTTCTCTAATGCCTTGACTCATGGGTCCTGCATTGATATAGTATTGCTCCTCAAGACGAGCGTGGAGCATAATTTTATTGGTAAGTAGGCCAGTTAAGCTTTATTGTCAACGGTAAACTCTTACTCGGACCACCTTTACTGAATAATGCATACTCCTGTATAATTACTACAACTAATTACTACAATATAGCCAGTTGAGATCCATACTTGCAATAGGGAATGAGTGAAAGAAGATGGAGTAGTAAAAAAGGGTTTTTTTTTCTGTCTTGAGTTGATTTATTGTATAGAGTAGATATAAATGTTAATCAATAGTACTAAATTTTAGTAGGTGTAGATATAAATGTTTTTTTAAAAAAAATAGCAGGGTTGATCATTTGACTATCTAATAGCTTCAGTGATCAGGACCACATAAAAAATATTTGTTCATGCAGAGATCCTTTGCTAACTTACAAGATAATATAAGTTTTAGTATTCTTTTTTTTTTCTTGTATTATGCATCTAATTCAGCTATGCATGTACGTGGGGGTTAATATGTGTTTAAATTTGTGCTAATTTGTTAACAATGTTTGGATGATAACGACATAAAAATAGATATAATGTAGTTATATGTATGTATTTTTCTAGCGAATAGTAGTCTCTCGTACATATGTTTGTTTTTTCCTTTTTCAGAACAAATATTTTTCGAACATAGGGATATGGTGCACGAATGTGTATTCATAGTGTGCATCTGCACATATTTTTATGAGCTCATATGATTGCCTTTTACATTGTTATTAAAAAAATACTTTCAAGAAAATTGACGGGAAGAGAGTGAAGCAATGGGTGGCGTGAGGCAGCGCCGTGGCATGACTTGTTTTACCACCTCGCTAAGAGTGGTCGCTATGTTCATATATCCTCAATTTAGGAAAAATCTTAGACACTCTTCCTTCTTTTTCTTTTTATATCTCTTGTGTACGTACTTATATAGGAGATGTGTACGTATGTAGAGACAGATTATATGGTTTTTAGGATAGAAGGATTACTTTAATGTATATAATTTAATTTAATGGCTGAAAATCATGGATCATCAATTTAAGTGTAAATTGATGGATTGATGTTTATCTTTTTATATAATTTTTCATTTATTCTCTCTAATTTATTAGGCGTGACATCATAGAAGTGTTTGTAAAAGTGTGAGAATGACATTACTCATAGTTGTAATCTACTTGTACTCAACTATCATTTGCATCTTCTACCATTTATCTTCGGTGTTGGATAACACACGTGCTCATTGGATATCAGTTAATTGTTAAGTGCATTGTGCATGGATACCTCGTAAATAATATTATTTAGCGACCAGTGGATAGTGGCTTGTATATAGAACTTACATACATGGGGATCAGTGATGACATATGTTTGATATTTTAGGCTATGATTGACCAAGTATACAAATATATTGTACAATATGTATTAATGTTTTAGTACCTAAGTAAAGCATTTAAGGCTATGTTCTAAAGTGCTTATCAGATTGGCTACTTCCTTATTTATGTCGAGCATGTTTCTCAAACTGCTAACGGTATATATATTATGCGATGTGTGTCTTGTAAACAGTGTTTATATATGTTATTTTTAAAAAATGAAATAAATTTATTTTCATTTTTAATTTTAGTATTCAATCAATCCTTGCTAATGACTTGGATCATTCCGAGTGCCCTGGATAAGCACACCAAATGAGCTTGATCGAATGAAGTCTAAAGTAGGAGATAAAGGACAACAACACGGTGTCAAACTAATATATTTGATATTTAGTTTTGAATAATATATAAATAAATAAAACACATAATACATTATAATTTTACTAATCTCATTTCAATATATTAGTACTTTTAAGTAGGGAGTAAGTAATTTTTTTAGAATGCTATTCATAAGTGGAGTTTTTTTTTTGAAAATACACGTCCAATTTAACAACGCATGTAATTAAGTGATATACATATAATGTATATTATTAATTTATTTAGATTTTTTATGGATATTTTGATGACATGTGTCTAGTGGAATACAACATGAAATAACATATACTTTTACAACTATGAGTTGAAATTATTAATTTGGGTTTATGTCATATGAGTCAAAAAGAAAAAAAAAGGAGGGACGTCGGACCCAACATACTAAATAATACCCATAATATATTATTGGTGCGTACATATATTTTTACATATACCAGAAAAATGCCCATACATTGCAACGGGTAAAAAACATTTTTATCATTATATACTTTTTAATTCTAGCCCAGCCCATTGCCTCCCTCTGCTTGGTCTGCCTCTCTTTGACCCGCTGCAGGCCCAACTCTCTTCAACCTCTAGAAGACAGTCCCATGCCTGTAAGATACGGATCTGCTCCTTCTCATCAAATCCAATCTAATCTTTCGAATCTTTCTCGATCTCCCAAAACTCTTCTTTCCGTTTTTATCAAAATTAGAGCGAATCCACAAAACTCAAGATAAAAAGGTGACAATAGAGATCCGGTGAATCAATCTAATCTTTCGAATCTTTCTCGATCCCCAAAATTAGAGGGCTTTTGATACCTTCGATCTCTTCTTTTATTTTTTTTTATCAAAATTAGAGTGAATCCACAAAGCTCAAGATAAAAACGTTGACAATGGAGATCCGGTGAATTACGCGGAATAGCACGCTTGCCTGGAGCCGATCGCCCAGCTGTTGGATGGGCTGTCTGGAGCCGATCGCCTAGCTGTTGGATGGGCTGAGCCGTTGGATGGGCTGTTTATCCACGCGTCGACCATCCAGAGGTTGCAACCAGCCTCCTATTGTTTTTTTCACAGAGGCTCCAGTGAGGTGGGCAAGCGAGGAGACGGCGGAGGCTCCGACATGGGCCTAGACACCACACGATTTGGAATGCATGGGAAGAGAATCGGACAAAGAAAAAAAATACGGGCACGCCGTACACGCGCGCGGTGAAAAAGAAAATCGGACAGAAAAATAAGCTTACATGGTAATGAGTCGGACGACGTACGTAATCGATGGCAAAAACATCTTCAATTTTATAATGTAGAGAAGAGATAGGCTGAATTAATAATATCTATGGGCTAGAATAGTTAATTAGGTTTTGTAGGAAATTTAGTGGAATTTTAGTATATATAATAGATATGAGTGAAAAAGAAAAAAAAGAAACGAGGAGCGTGGGGCCGGTGCATGAAGGACGTGCGTTCATGCACGTATGTGGGCATCTATATATGTGGGCCATCTAAGAATAAATCTAATTGGTTATTTCTTTTAGAGATCCAATGTTAAAAATATGGGTCCACCAGATTAAATGAAAACTAACGGTTAGATTTGTTTTAATTTCTCTAAATTTATTAGAGCGTCACGTGGTGGCATAGGAGTATTTGTAAAGTGCCACGTGGCAGCATGAGAGCGTTTGTAGAAAATTTAATGGACTTTTAGTATATAATAGATAAAAAATGAGCTATTAGATTAGGTATAAATGATTTGGAGGCAGTAGTTGCCTATACTATTAAACTTGCTCTAACCAAAGTCACCCCGCATTTTTTTTTCACGGGAAATCCCAGACGTTTCTCGTCACACTTTGATGCAGCGTCAACTCTCTCAAGCTAAGATAAGATTGGCCACTAGTACCAAGTTAACAACACAACACACACCCTGTACGCTTCTGAACTCGATAAGATCGATATCCGGGATTCTCTATCTCCAAAGATAACAGACACATGCACGCTTATTTGACTATCTGGCACGAGACTACGGCGTTGATTTTTCAGACGGAGCTCGATTAGTAGCATTTCCACGTAACTTGCCGACAATACTACGGAAAGATGTGAAATTATGTTTTTCAGGGAATTAAGGAAAGATGTGAAATTAAATAGGGACGATTTTCTTATCAATTAGGACGAGTAAGAAATTAAATAAGTAATGATACAGTGCTTAACTGAGACGCGAGAGAGTCGATGAAGAAGAAATAGCTGTACTATGTGTATTTTGTGACAGATCGAGGCATCAGTTATACTTCTGCCTTTGCTATTGCATCCAAGATGCATCGGGTTTGTATGTAATCTGACAAAGATTAAAGAGAGCTTATTATGTATATACATGTACTACGTACCTCGCCGATGCCGGAGGAGGCGCCGGTGATGAGGACGACCTTCCCTCTCAGGCTCTCCTTCCTCAGCGGCTTCACGAACGCCCACAAGAACAGCTTCACGGGCATGGACAGCGGGATGTACACCAGCACCACCAGCGCGGCGGCGACGTGCATCAGCACGCTGTGGAACATGAGGTACAAATCCATCTCTCCTTTTTGTTCTAGAGAGAGCGAGAGATTGGGAGATGGGGAACCGGTGTTCTATTTGTGCTGGGTTTCTTCTTCCAGGAAGTATGGTGATGGTTATATATATATATGAGCACAGAAGCTGAAGGTTGCTGACTCGCTGTAGCCAGGGGGACACGGTATCCATGCATTATTCAGATATATCTTTCCCTTTTTAATAGATATCGTGGTTGATTTTTGATTAACGTGATATCTTCTTAATCTGTCCTTTCAGAGCTTTATTATTGTCTCAAGCTAACGTTGGAATAGTGACCAATAAACGGACAACACTGTACAACGTGCGACTCGCGACAATTTCATAACTTCCAAGATTCTCTGAGTCTCCAACGATAAGAAAAATTACATACACGCGATTATTTGATTATCTTCAACGTGCAACTCACCACAATTTGTTTAACAGAATTAGGTTTTTATATCTGACATGTATGATAACTAAGATTATTATGAAAATTGATAAATGTTCACATACTGTTGTTATGTTCACAAACAAAATTTGTAAATTCATTGATAGTCAGAGATACGAAATATTTTTTTTTCAAGGCCCGGGAGGAGGAACCTGGCCGAGATTTCATTAGAAAGAAAGAAAGAAAAGTAAATTGCATCATCGGTACACGAACTTGTCAGGTGGTATAATCTAGTGCACGAACTTGTAAAGTGCTCGTTTTCGTGAAAGAACTTGTCTGGTGCGTGTGAAGAAAGGCAAAAAGAACACTATATGGCTAATCTTATTGATTTAGGGGCTGGTTAGGAAATTGTGTAAACATATATATAAAAAAGTTATTATCAGACATACATCTCTTTAATTAAAAAAATAGAATGAGATAAAGAAAAAGAGCAATGATATAAGGGTTAGAAATATATGAAATTCATTATTTCCATGACAAAGGATAAAGTAGAGACTAAATTTATAAATATTACATGTTTTATGAATGCATACTCACTACACGTATGTACATCACATCCTAATCAACATCATCATCGTAAATTTAACATGGTCAAGTTATTTTGGTCCTCGTTTGCACGGACTAGACAAGTTCGTGTACTGAAACGAGCATTTTTTTATAAGTTTATGTACTAAATTGCACCCACCTAATAAGTTTGTATACCACCAATACAATTTACTCAAGAAGAGAAAGAAAGAAGGTTTACAAGAACAAAGTTTGGCAGGAAAGCTCCAAACAAAAGAGCCAGAAACAGTGGCCCAGCTTTTTTGTCTCAGAGTTGGGAGGTAACTACACGTCGGGCGCCTGATCCGGGGGTGGGAAAATCGGGCGCCCATGTCATGCTGATGTCACTTTAAACTATTTTTCTCTTAAATTATTTATCCAAATCATGATCCAATTGCACTATTAAATTCGTTGCAATTAAATCTTTGAAACAAGTACATTGAGGTTTTTCCAAACGGTTAAAAACGATTTTCACATATGGTAAAATGTCTGTGAAAATCGCAATCTTCGCATGCGGCTAGGGCGACTGCATGCAAAAATCTGTAGTCCCTTAAGTCGTTTGCTTGCAAAAAGAAAAAAAATCAAAAAAAAATCCCAAAAATCCCGAAAACCTAGCTCGCCGCTACCGCCGCCGCCGCCGCCGCCGTCGTCGTTGTCGCCGTCGATGTCGCTCGAAGTCTCCACAGCCGTCCTCGTCATCGTCGTCACCGTCGCCATCACTCACAGCTGCCGCCACCAGAGCCACCCCTCCCATCGTCGTTGTCGGAGCGGCGGTGTGTGTTGGACACCTTGGACACCGTAGGGATGGAGGAGGGTGGTGGGCCGGCGTTGACGGTGGGGGCAAAGTAAGGTTGTAGTTAGGAGGCCAGGGCGAATCCGGCGAGGCGGGGGAGGGGGGCACCATGCCGCCGACGCCTTGAGGAGGAAGAGAGGAGGAAGGGGAAGGAGGTTGGCCGGGAAAGAGAGGAGGGGGATGGAGGTGAGGCCGGACGGCGGCTCGGGAGCAAGAGTCGCTAAGGTGTCGTGGAGAGTTGGACTCAAGCGCGTGCACGACTGTAAGGAAAAAAGAATAGGTGAAGAGGATTAGGGTTTGGAGGATTTGCATGAATCATAAAGTGATCCAACCACCTAAAATTTGCAAGATATTAGGGAAGTTTTTCTGTCATATATTGAATAGACAAATGCGGTGTCTATCTAAAAATCCGTCGCAAGTTTTTTGGCTAAGAAACTTTCAAATGTAACTTATAGGATAACTACATTATAACTATAGTATAACTGCGTCTGCGTTGTAACTATATTATAATTGTAGTATAAATGCATTGTAACCCCAATGTAACTATATATAAGTTGCGTATGAATTGCTTATAAGCAACATTAAACATTCATAGCTAGCATATGCATGGTGTGAACGGAGTGTTCTGGGTTCGATTCCCAGCTCGTGCAAATTTTTTCATTCAGCCCAACACGAATCTTCAAGTGCATCAACAGCGCTTAAAAAAAATCGAAAGTTTCTTCAAAACCTTTTTTTTTCATACATCAGTAAATACTACCTCCGTTCTAAAATATAAGCATTTTTAGTATAGTGTCCAGTCAAACATTTTAAACTTTAACTATTAATAGAAAAAAAGTTAAAAAGCTCAATCATGTAAACTTGATATTACTAGATTTATGATTAAACAAAATATCATAATATACAACTCTTTTTATTTAAAACATATTACTTTTATAAATATTATTGGTCAAAGTAGTATATAGAAAACTGTGCCGAAGTCCAAAAATACTTATATTTTGCGACTGGGGAGTAGTTTTAATCATCGAAGACTTTCCTAGCCATTGCCAGTATAACTGGTGATAACACTTGAAATTAATTTTTAACCATTGCTATCCTTTTGAGAAACATACGTTATGACTTATGAGGAGTCCACTACTACACTTAGTTTAATTAGTACTAATGTTTTACATATATAGGAAACTCAACCAAAAAGATCAATCAAACCATGAAGTTGATATCACGTTAAATACCTAGATTTCCACAATTATTTCCAGCCTCTCTCGTATTTGAAAACATAACACCTTTGAAAGTTCTCTGTTTCACGGGAACCCTAAACCATGACGGAACAAAGTTGTCCCTAACCAGATACGGTGGAAAAATTAACTAATACCTCCGTTTTTTAATAGATGATGCCGTTGACTTTTTCTCACATGTTTGATCATTTGTCTTATTCAAAAAATTTACGTAATTATAATTTTTGTTATGAGTTGTTTTATTACTTATAGTACTTTAAGTGTGATTTATATCTTTTACATTTGCATAAAATTTTTGAATAAGACGAATGATCAAACATGTGAGAAAAAATCAACGGCGTCATCTATTAAAAAACTGAGGGAGTATTTATCACTGCAATTAATGATTTGTCATCCGAACTCATATAACATTAACACATAAGAACCCACATATCATTGACACATAGGTGGTAAATAGGTAATTAACACCAAACTAAAAGTGGTAAATAGTTAAGTCCAAATATATACCCTTTGTCCCAAAGAAAGATAAACCCTTCCATATTTATAAGCAGGGTTTGTTTTTTAGATGGAGGAAGTATGTTTTATTGCTTTTAATTTGCTCACTCCCATGTTCCAATTAGGCATACTATGTGGTGTTCTTTTCTTCTAAAGATAAAGATAAAAATGAAGATAAAATTTTTTACGCAAAACGAGGTGGTATTAACGTTTGATTAATTGAGTTTTAATTATTACAAACTTAAAAAATAGATTAATATGATATTTTAGAGTAACTTTCATATAGAAAGTATTTTTCACAAAACACACTGTTTAGTAGTTTAGAAAGCGTGCTACAAAAATCTTAATCTTCATCCAACTTTTGTTGAAAAAAAAGAACTAACTCGATCTAGACGGTACCCACACTATTATGGTTAAGACCTCCTTTGGAAGGCAGGTTTTTAACTAGCTAGCGAGAATAATAATAGTACAAAAGATCCACGTATGTATGCGCACGCATGCATCAGCAAGCATATATCTGGCAGCTGGCGAGCGAGCCATTCATGCGTCATCGTCGCCTGCAATCAGCGCACCGCTTTCGATCAGCGCGCACGGTGGTGCACTCGGGCCAGCGCCGGCAGATTCAGGCGCGGACGTCGTCGTCGTCGGGCTGACGATGTCGTGGATGCTCGCCCGCTTGCACTTGCTCAGGTTCCTCTTCTCTTCCCTGATGCAGAACTTCTGGTAGTGGCTCGCGATCTGGGTCGAGCTCTTGGTCTTCACGAACTCGCTCGCCAGCGCCTTCCAATTCCCCTTCCCGTACGCACTAATCCCGTGCAAGAATTGGCTGTGCATATACATGCATGCATGTGTGCAAGGTACATTGCAATTTGCAGAAGTTAATTAGGAGAAAAAGATACAGTTCCTAAAATCTGTACTTGGTAGTAATCTAGCTAGATTTTTTACTAGAACATCTAAATTTCCACGCGAACAAATTTATTTTTAACCATGCACATGTTAAATGTATATTTTGAGATTTAAAATCCAATATAGTGCACCGTTGATAACACTAACATATAGTATGGCGCATAACGCTATCAACCAAAACTACTCCCTCCGGTTTTCTTTGTTGAGGTTGGTTAGTTTCAAATTAAAGTAACCAACGCCACACATTAAAGGATGAAGGTAGTATAAGTTTCCCTTTTCTATTCCTGTAAAGGCGTGGCTTGATGATAGGAGAGACCCATCTATTAGTGCTAATGATGATACCACCTCACATATGTGTCGCCATGTCATACCGGATTCAGACTTCTAGTATGCATTTCATAAGTTGGGGTTTTAAAAGGGTTTTCTGTTCTGTCACTTGATTTTAGATTGCTCTAAGATTCTTGCGGCACTTAAACATGATACTCAATCCTCACCTTCATCTCACCTAGCTGCTGCCAACTACTTGCACACTTAACCCTCCTAGTACGCCAATGCTCTTTGTCTCGCTAGGTATGTCTTCGTTGCCACCTCTATCATTCCCCCTACCACTTCTATCTCCATGATCTCGACATCTCTCTCTTAACACTCATGAGATTTCTCTATCCCATCTGATTTGTCTCTATTGGTTCGCACTATGGGTTCATCATTGCCACCCTGCATCCTAAACCACTTCAATGACCTCGCCTGCTAGGCTACTATATCGATACCTGCCACCTTCCTCCTTTGTTTTTGTGGTTGAGGCACCACCATCATGTCTCTAAAGCTGCCTCCTTTACCCAACACCTCTTACCCCATCTCAACAGTAAAGGTTGGTTATCTATCGTCAAACCATCACTTGAGAAATCTAACGGTGATGTTTTCTTTTTTCTATCCATCTCTCTTCTTGATGGGTGATGGTTGAAAATGCTTCCCAACTAGCTGTTAAATTTCAATTGAATAATAAAGGAGCAAGTAACTAAGATTTTTTTTTAAAAAAAAAATTGTCAACTTATGAATAAAGCTGGTCTAAAAGTACATTTTCTGAGCTTCTTTATCGGAATAGATGACATCCACGTATATATAAGTTAAAGTTTGCTAGTGCATTTTACTCATTAATTAATAGACAGTATGCGTAATTAAGTACAAATACACATAGCGATGCTGAACATGTAGTTTAATTAATCATAATCACGTACATTTAGATGACGTACTATATGAGTAGAATCCAACGACTACTTTCGTTTTGTTGTGCGAAGAATGTAACAATATTATGAGAGATAGTTATAACCTAACGTTCACCTAGAAAAGTTATACTCTATATTGTAGTAGATAATAGGAATGCATTTATCATAAATAGAAATATTATGGACACTTTTGGAAAAAAAATAAACCCAATAAAGAAATTTCGTGTAATAACGAAATAATGAAGCAGTGAAATACCTATGCTCTTCCCTGGTCCACATCTCCGCCTTCTTCCTTGGCCCGCCGCCGGCCATCCTCGTCTTCCGCGGATTTTTCAGCTCTCTAGATTCCAATTCCACCCCGCCGCCGATGGTCGGAGCGCGCGTAGCAGCTGCATTCGGAGAAGCGGCGGCAGCGATGCCAATGGCCGTCACCTCCGCTGACTCTCCGGCGCCGGCCGCCGCGTCGGCTTCCAACCCGGGTAGTGGCGCCACAGCGGCCACCTGTTCGTCCTGCACGTCCCACGCGAGCGGCGTGTCCACCGCCGGCGCCGCCATGACGAGCCTCAGCTCGTCGGCCAGGCACACGTACCGGTCGAACGCCTGCGTCGCCGTCTTGTCGCCGAGCTCCGCGGCGACCCGGTCCCAGTGCGGGTCCAGCTGCCAGCGCCAGAGCAGCATCTCCAGCAGCTTTTCGTCTCGCCGCGTCCACACGGACGACAGCGGCGCCGGACAGGGAGTGGCGCCGTCGCTGTTGTCCGTCGCCGTGGCATCATCTGTAGGCATGGGCGGGGGCGTACGTGCGTACGGTGTTGGGATTAATTAGTAGTAGTAAACTGCTAACTAGTTGCCATGTTGCCCTAATTAAGCGGCAAGGTTGTTACGCGTACAGATAGAAGATTTGGACTTAATTAAGTTCTGACAGAGTTTGTCATGTGGAAGATTATTGTACGTACTTAGCTAGTCTTGATTAATTGCAGGAGCAAATTAACGGTGAGGCTTCCGGTCTGCCTACGTACGTTTGCCGTTGATGGAGAAGTGAATAGTTGGCCAAAAGGCCCGTAGCCCGACGGCCCAGCCTACGGCATGGAGATTTGGCCCGGTTTAAGCATGGCACGATCTGATTGTTATCGGGCCCATACCAGTCCGGCCCAATTAATCAAGTGAATTGTTCAGAATTTTGTAGCTAATGACCCTAGCAGCAAAAGCTTAATGACCCCGGCCAGCCGGCTTGGAGCTCAGGAAAACTGAAACAATTGTACAGCTTCTTTCTATGCTACTGTCAATCCGCTACTAATGCTGCAATTAGACATATTTATTAGCCAACTATTTATTTTAGCTATGTGCTGTGTATATCAATGAATTAGGCATGTAGTTTTGCTAATCAACCACTAGATGTTAGCTGTGTTTTTAAGCTACTCACTTCGTCTTATGTTACTTCTAATATTTAAATTTGCTTTAAAGTACATCTATTTTCTATGAACCATCGCATCTCAACCAATCACAGTATTCCCCGGTTTAATTTTTTCACCTACTTTTTTCAACCAGTCATAATTATTTCACATTCTAACATTAATCTCTTAAAGAGGCGTAGGTAGTTGTATTTTTAGAAAAAAGGAATAATAAATAACTTTCATACCATACTTTTATGTCTGGAAAAAACACATGGCTGTTATGCCCGGTTGTATATAGTCTTAACTTTTAAATTTTTGAACCTTAAAAACCTCATAAATTCTTGTAGAATAGACTTTAAACATTTATTTTTAGCAAAATGAAACAATCCCAACTTACTCATAGCTCTAGCTCCAAAAGAATTGTGAGCTAAAAATATCTAGCTTCAAAAATAATTAGAATTTTAAACACGACATAAATACAATTAAAAGCTATGACGCCTGTGGCTCAACATCCTGGCTCCGCCCGGTGGTATTCTACACGGATAAGAAATTAGATGGTGTAGTTAGTTTTGTTTAGGAAAAAGTACGAATTACCCCCCGAACTATCGCGGTCGTCTGAATTATCCCCCTGAACCACAAAACCGGGCATTCTTCACCCCGAACTATATAAACCGGACAAATTACCCCCCTCGACCCAATCCACGGTGGTTTTGGTTTAAGTGGCGTACGCGTGGCAGTCCAGTCAGCACACTAGTTATTAGAAAAAGTGGGACCCACCTGTCATCCTCCTCATCCTCTCTCTCTTTTCTCTCTCTCACTCTTCCTCTTTCTCTCGCAAATGGGTCAGCGGCAGCGGCAGGGAGGACACGGCGGCAGCGTGCGGGCGGTGGCGGAGCGCGGGGATGACGCGGCGGCGGCGGGCGGCGCTGAGCGGCGCCGGGAGAACGCGGCGGCGGCGGCTGCGGCAGGTGACGCGAAGGCGGCGGCGACGGGGGATGAGGAGGACGACGAGGATGGCGACGAAGGAGTGGAGATGACGAGGATGGCGATGAAGGAGTGGAGACGACGCTCGGGCGCTGGCTGCGACGGCAATGCCGGAAAGGTAGACCGCGGGGAGGACGCGGCGGCGGCGACCGGCGCCGAGGAGGTGGCGGCGGCCGCTCGGCGCGGCTTCCCCCTTCCCCCTGCCCCCCGCCGCCGCCGTGCGCGCCATCCTCGTCGTCGTCGTCCTCATCCCCCCTCTTCGGCGCCGCCCACCGCCGCGCGTCACCTGCCGCAGCCGCCCGCAGCCGGCACCCGCAGCCGCCGCTTTCATCCCCTTCCTCGGCACCGCCAGAAGCCGCCGCCCTCATCCCCCCTCCTCGGCGCCGCCCGCAGTCGCCGCGTCCTCCCCGCGCCGCTCGGCGCAGCCCGCCGCCGCCGCGTCCTCCCCTCGCCGCTCGGCGCCGCCCACCGCCGCCGTGTCCTCCCCTACCGCCGCGTCCTCCTGCTCGGCACCGCTCGGCGCCGCCCGCCGCCGCCGCGTCCTCCCCTCGCCGCTCGGCGCCGCCCGCCGCCGCCGTGTCCTCCCCTGCCGCCGCGTCCCCCTCCTCGGCGCCACCCGCCGCCGTCGCGTCCTCCCCGCGCTCCGCCACCGCCCGCACGTCGCCGTCGCGTCCTCTCCTGCCGCCTCCGCTGTCCCATTTGAGAGAGAGAGGGAGAGAGAGAAGAGAGAGGATGAGGAGGATGACAGGTGGGTCCCACTTTTTTTTAATAACTAGTGTGCTGACTGGGTTGCCACGCGTACGCTACGTAGACCAAAACCACCGTGGATTGGGTCGAGGGGGGTAATTTATTCGGTTTGTATAGTTCGAGGTGAAGAATATCCGGTTTTATGGTTAGAGGGTAATTCAAATAACCGAGATAGTTCGAGGGGGTAATTCGTATTTTTCTTTTGTTTACCAATGGCGCACGTTAGTTCAATGATGGATGCCTGGGAGTAGGTAGTGGAGGAGTGGTGGGACCGTACTCCGTAGGTTCCGTTTGTTTAATATCAATCTAATATTCTGACGGTTTAAATTGGAGTCACTGTTTTATGTAAAAATCAAATGAGAGATGCTTTGTTTTTTCTCATAATTTCTACGAGTTTATCTAATTTATTAGAGTGCCACGTAGGGCCAGCTCTATATTTTAGAGGGCCCTAGACAAACTTGATAACATATGCCCTCAAAGACTAAATACTCCCTCTGTTTTTTAATAGATGACGCTATTGACTTTTAAATACATGTTTGACTTTTAATAGATGACGCTGTTGACTTTTAAACATATGTTTGGCCACACTAGCTCTACTATCATATTATTTTGATAATATAACAAACTTGAGCAAATTTAAAGAAATTTGACTAAAAAATAAGTTAAACGACTTAAAATAAAAAGGAGAGAGTACCCTCGTCTTAAAATATAAAGGACTTTGTCAATGTAACTTATGGGATGGAGGTATATATAGTTCTGTGACAATACTTCACTCTCTAGACTTAAATTTGTAGTATCTATTATTATTTCATAGTTCAAATAACTCTTAATTACATCTTACAAGATGCGACCAAAAGTCCAAAACACCTCGTGATCTATAAGTTACTCGTACACAAATACCCAAACGCTCGACTCGAATTAGCTAGCTCCTGCACAGCATGTATACATGTGTGTACGTGCGACGATACGTACGTTAATTAGACGCGGCGACGCCTTCGTCGTCGTCGCACTCCTCGTCCGTCTTGATGACGACCGGGTCGCGGCGGAGCCCCTCCGGGAAGAACCGCCTCGCGCCGGTGGCGTCGAGGGCCCTCTTGCTGAGCGGCGCTCCTCCTCCCGCCTTGGTGTTGTACATCGCGTAGGACAGCCAGCTCACGATCTCGGGCGCGAGGCACGCGACCAGCTGCAGCGGCCGGTACATGGACGGCCACGTCACGTACCGGTCGCCCCTCCGGATGCCGTCCATGGCGACCCGGCACATGGCGCCCACGCTGCCCACCGGGAACACCCCGATCTGCACCTGCGATTCCATCGATCGACCAAAACAATCTTAGCATTTTTTTATTTACAGTGGAGATCGATGGCTGGAATAATTAACAATTCGTTCTAGTGATAATTGGCAGCAGCTTACGTCTCTGGCCTCCTGGTCGACGACGAGCACGCCGTCTTTCTGGACGGCCTTGCCCATGGTCATCTCGGACTCGACGTAGCCGTGGGTGAGGATGGTGACGCCGACCTCCGAGCCGAGCTCCGCTCTCAGCGTCTCGTAGAACCTCAGCACCGCCGCTTTGGACGCCTGAAGAAGAGGGAGAGAGTCGGAGAGACGATCAATGACAGCTTGAAGATCAATGGAGAGAAGAGAAAGATGTGTGAACATATGTACAGAGACGTGAGCGAGAGCGGTGAGCGCGGCGGCGTGGCGACTCGAGGGCGTCACGTCGTGGCGTCACGGACATGCGCGCGCACAGGGTGTTCGACGCTTCCCCCCAAGGAAAAGCGCTCGATCTGGACACGATTTTTCCGAGAGCGTGGCGCGATCCACCTTCTACGCGACCTGCATCGCGCCCTCCGGATCCGGGAGGGACTTGGACTACATGGGAGCCCAATGCCCTAGCTGGGCTACAACCTGGGCGACCCGCTTTCTCCACCAAGTCTTTGGGTTTCTACATTGATGATCTCTTCCCGAAAGCCTCTGTGACCCCAAGTCGCTGGCTGTGGCTGAGCAAAGGGAGAGCTCTCGATCCAGAGCTAGGGCTCCCCGCTTCAGCATCAGATATCCGCCGTTTTGGAGGTAGCGCGAGGGAGATCTAGAGAGTGAAGGAGAAGAAGAAAGACCACTGCTCTTACACGGAAATGGTGATGGATCGGCGTTCCATACAACCGCGCATCGATCAAGAGAACAAGCGTCGCATGATGGATCTAGATCCTGAGAAGAAAGGGCTTCATGGCGGAGAGGAAGAGGAACTCTGCAAGCATCTCTTGGGGAATCAACAATTCCAGAGAAGGGAAGGAAGTTGGTTCAATGAGGAGAAGCGCCCATGGCAAGGGCCCCCTCAAGGTCCTCGTCAGGGTGTGTGGCAGGGGCCCCAATTCGCCCAGAATCAGCGTCCATGGCAAGCTCAAGGCCATCAAGCTCAGGAAAGGGGTCAGGTAGGGCGACGTGACCTTCCTCTACAAGGTAACACTGCTGGAGTCCTTGGTGCCAAACCACCCCCTTCCCCACAAAGATGCTTTAAGTGTGGTAAAGATGGTCATCACCAAGCTAATTGTACCAATCCTCCACTCTGCTATAATTGCCACAATTTTGGTCACTTTGCTATCCAATGTCCTCTGCTTCTCTCTAACAAAAGGGGTGTTTGTCTCTGTGGTTTTGGGATTCCTGGTCAAGGTTTCTTTAGTTTACAT
This sequence comes from Oryza glaberrima, assembly GCF_000147395.1. Taxonomy (NCBI): domain Eukaryota; kingdom Viridiplantae; phylum Streptophyta; class Magnoliopsida; order Poales; family Poaceae; genus Oryza; species Oryza glaberrima. The sequence continues at coordinate 17,945,958 of NC_068327.1, read as the reverse complement.
GCGGAGATTCCTGAGAAAGAGGTTGAAAAGACTCCTGTGAGGGGTATCCTTACAATTATCTAGGGGGTTGCTACTGTAGACAGGATTAGGACCGAGATGAATCAAATGTTCTTTGATGTGGAATGGGATTGGAAAGTTAAGAAACTTAATGAGAAGGAGTTCCTGATTGAATTCCCGTCTGAGAATATTAGGAAACAACTCTCTCGTCCCAAGAGTTTTGATTTTGATTGTTTCTCTATTAAAGCTAGTGTGGTGGAAACGACTATGACTGAAGAGGCTGTTGATGAATTGGTGGCTGTTTGGGTGAAGGTTTATGGAGTCCCAAAAGTGGCTAGAACTGATGAAAATATCAAAGCCATAGCTAAGTTGGTGGGTTAATTTGAGCTGTTAGATGAGTCTAGTGTAAAGAAAGAAGGCCCTGTGAGAGTGAGAATTGCTTGCAAAGATCCCCAAGAACTATTTTTCTCCATGCTGCTCTATGTCAATAAGGTGGGTTACAAGTTGAGATGGGAACCTGAGGGATATGAACCAAAAAGCAATCTGAATCCCCCTCCCCACCTGAGAATAGAGATGGTAATAACAGTAAGGATAATCATGATGACTCAGAAGAGGATGATGATGACCAGATGGACTCAGACCCAAAGAAAAATTAAGGTGAATCTCATCAGCCCCCAAGAGGATTGTATGTCAGTAAAGGTTCCTCCTCAGCTCCCCCCCCTGCTGGAAAAGATAAAAATCACACCAATGACTTGATGATAGAAACTCTGAAGAAATGTCTTCAGATGGTGCTGTGGTCCAACCCTGAACTGACACAAGAGGAAGTGCAGTACTCTCAGGAAGAGGATCTGCCTCTGAGTGCTCCAAGTCTGCTAGAAGAGAAGGACAAAGTAGCTGAAATGGTGGAAATCCCAACTGATTCTGATATAGAGAGAAGTTTGGCAGAAGAAGACAAGACAGAGACTGAACTCTTTGAGATGGTGTCAAGTAAGAAAGCTAAAAAGAAGAGGAAGACAGTTGGCCCAGTGATGGCAACCAGGAAAAGTGACAGACATAAAGACCAAGCTGTACCAATTCCCATGAGAGCTGAACTTCTGACACAGAAAAGGAACCTTGAAATTTCAGGTACTTCTAATCCCTTTGCAGTTTTTCAGTTGGTTGATTCTGATACTCTTTTAGATATAGCTGTCAAATCTGGTATCTTTTTAGGTAACTCTTATGAGGAGGTAATGGGTAACATAGATACTATTAAGGCTAAGGAATTGGCTCAGGCTAAGATTGCTGAATTAGCTATTAAGAAAAAGGTTGAGGAGAATGACAAAAAAAGGGAGAATACAAAGCCTCAGAAGGGGGAAGGGGAGCCCTCTTCTGAGAGCAATGCTTCTATAGAAGGTAAGAGGGGTGTTTATAAAACTAGGAAAAAGAAATGAAGATTCTCTACTGGAATGAGAGGGGTTTGGGAAATGAAGCTAGGAAAGAACAACTGAGGGAGATGTTGTTTTCTCAACAAATAGATGTGGTGTGTTTACAAGAGACAAAGAAAGAAAACTTTACTGACAGGGAATTAAGACTATTTCAAGGCAATAAGAATTTTGAGTGGTGTTGGAAACCTTCTCTTGGTGCCTCTGGGGGTCTTCTTACTGGAATTAACTCTGATATTCTTGAAAGCCTAGACTCTGATATGGGAGACTTCTTCGTAAGTAAGGTGGTCAAAAATAGAAAAGATGGTTTTAGATGGATGGTGATTAATGTCTATGGACCAGTTCTTGACTCTCTGAAACCTTCATTCCTATCTGAGTTATCTACCTTTATTCTGCAGTCCCAGGATCCTCTAATTATGGGTGGTGATTTTAACTTATATAGGTTTGCTCATGAAAAATCTAACTCTAACATTAATTGGGGGAATATGGATTTGTTCAATGCTTTCATCTCAGACTTGTCCTTGAGAGATCTGTATAGAGGAGGTAGGAAATTCACCTGGACCAACAAACAACAAAATCCTGTGCTAGAGGTTCTAGATAGGGTGCTAATCAATCTCTCCTGGGAGGCCCATTTCCCTTTAGCCTCTCTTTGTTCCTTGCTTAGAGTGGGTTCTGACCACACTCCACTTCTTTTAGATACATGGGAGGAAAAAATTGTGAGGAGGAAATATTTCAGATTTGAATCTTCTTGGCTTCTGGTTGATAATTGTAAGGAAATGGTCAAAAGTCATATGTTGGTGAGAGATGGCAGTTACATTCTTAACTTCTGGCGCAAAAAATATGCAAGGTGTGAGAACGTTTTTGAAAGGGTGGAGTGCTAACTTGGGGAGTGAACTGAAGAAAACTAAACAAACTCTAACAGCTAGGCTTGACTTTCTGGACTCTCGAGCTGATGATATAGGGCTCTCCCCTGATGAATGGCAAGATAGATATGAGGTTGAGGCTAACTTGGAGCATATCTATGAAATGGAAGAACTGTACTGGCATAAAAGGAGTGGAGAACAGTGGCTTTTGAAGGGGGATAGAAATACCTCATACTACCAAGGGATAGCTAATGGAAGAAGAAGGAAATGTACTATCTTCTTTCTTGAAGAAAATGGAGTTATAATTTCTGATCAAGCTAGCCTTACCTCTCACATTATTGACTTATATAAAAATCTCTTTAGAGCTGACCCTCCTTCTTCAGTCCATCTATGTCACAGCCTGAATTTTGTTTCAGGATTTATAAATTATCTAATAAATTATTAATAGAATTTATATTAAATGTTCATTAATTTACAAGTGAAGTTAAATGTGGGAAATAAAATTTCCTAAACTTAAAGCATGGATGGATTTAATTTTTATTAAATTCTCCATGATTAATTATACTCTCTGAAATTTTCTCGGATTTTTCGGAGCTCAATTCCTAAATGATACAAAGAACAGTTCAGTAATTATTTAATCATTAATGATCTAATTATAATTATGTTAAGTGCTTTTCTTGTTTAAAAATCCTTAATTTATAAATTGTTGTCTAAAAGGGAATTATTAGAAATGATCTTAAAAGCCTAGAAGAGAAGAACTAATTTTAATTTGTTAAATCTCAATATAAAAGTGGGCTAGATAAAATTTTGTTAAATACTTCTCTTGTTTCTATAGTTCCTAGATTTTTCTGGGATTTATTTAAGCCAAGGAAGTATTTTTAATAAATGGAATTGCATTTCATGAATAATTTAAAGGGAAAAAGGTTTTTAAAAGTCCCTTTTGGTTTTGGGCCGAAAGCCGGTCCAAACCGCGCTCTCTCTCCCTCGGCCCAAGTCGGCCCAAGCCGAGCCGCCCGCGCGCGCGCGTGCGACCGCCGCTGACAGGTGGGTCCCACCCGTCAGTCGTCGTCTTCCTCTCGCCGAAACCCTAGCCGAGCTGCGCCGCCGCCGCCATTCCAAATCCGGCCGTCCCTTTCCGTTTCCGGTGAAATTGATTGAGGGGAAAGGATCCCCGTGATCCACTCTACCTTTTCCCTTTTGGAAACATCGTCTAAATCGCTTTGGAAATCGCCGGATTTGAGTTCGATTCGGATCGATTTCTCTCCTCCGAATCCTAAACCTTCCTTCCCGTCGCCGGTCGCCGTGGGCCTTCGCCGCCGCTCCCTAGCCCCTATAAATTGACCCCCGAGCTCCCCTCTACCCGCCGCCATCCTCGCCTTCATCTCTCGTCACCGGTAGAGCTCTAGCACCGTGCCGCTTAGCACCGCCGTCGCCGCCGCCGCTCCAGCCGTCGCTCCAGTCGTCGTCGTCGCTCGGGGAGGTCACCGCCGTGGTCGCCGTCGCGTCGCCGTCGTCGTCCGCCCTTTCGCCGTCGCTGTCAGCCGCCGGAGCATCGTCGCCGCCGTTGACCCGATCGTCGCCTCCGCTCTTCCTCGTCGCCGTCGTCGTCCGTTGATCTTCCGTCGTCGTTTTGGTCACCGGTGAGTTCGCTGTGCCGTCCGCTACGCGTAGGTGTCCTCCGTTTGCACCGCTGCGCCGTCATTCGCCGGCGAGCACGCGAGGCCGAGCCATCGCCGGTGATGACGTCATCGCCGACGTCATCGTTGCCGTCCGCCGTGGTCCGGTCATGGACCGATGGATCTTGGCCGTCCGTTTTGGATGGATGAATCTCGGCCGTTCGTTTTCGTGAACCGTTGCCATGCACCCGGTCCTCCACGAACCCTAGCCGATGACGCAATAATTCCCTTTTCCTTTTCAAAAATAATTCATTATTGCGTCATAATTCAATTAAAATCCATATAAATGCTTTAATCCGGTTTAATATTTAAAAATTCATAACTAAGTCATTGTAACTCAGTTTAATGTGGTTCAAGTTGCAAAAGTTGTATAAAATAAAGATCTACATATTAAAATTATCCATAAATTGAATTAAATTTATTTAATCCTTTTTAAATAGGCTTTAATTAGATTTAATCTTGTAAAATTCGTAATAAATTCATATGAAGTCCAAATGAGGCCGTTCAAGTCTCATAATTCATCTAAATTTATGATCTACATGTTTGTTTACTTTTTATGTATTGTTTATTTGGTTTTTATTAGTCTTTTTCCTTGTTTTGCGTGTTAGCTTGTCGTTTCCATCGTTTCGAAGGTTCGTGAGTGCGCCGGAAGTGTTAAGAAGATTAATTAAAGACCCTTTATTGCAAGGCAAGTCACACAAATCCCAAACACTGTTCCTTTGAGCATGTTGATCCTATATTTAAATTCTCTATTTATTTCAACTGTGCATTTATTTTCGAATGTCACTGGGTGGTGTGAATCTATTCCTTTGTTATGGCCTGTTTGCATTGATTACTCTATTCCTTGATACCTTGGGATATTATAATTTGACTAGTTGAGCTTTATATATATTGGTTCAGCTAGATGTTAGACATAATTGCTTAGCCATGCTTAGAAACATTAGCACACAATTGGGATAACTAATGTTTCACTTTTACTTAATGATGGATATTTAATGATAGCTCACGATGGTCAATCGTGATTGGTTAATTAATTAATGTGCCAACTAAAACTTGATAATGGTGGGTTGTGAGCACATGGTTTTGATGGTCGTGCTCATGACAATTAAGGACCGGTTCACGATTTTCGGTTGTGAAACATTAACCGTGCCAACCACAAGCCGGAATGGGCAACGGCTGGACACTTTGTATAACAAGGCTCATTGCGGAGCACCAGACTGAGAAGTGGCGGAGATAAGCCCACGAGGGTCGCTGGGGAGTCCATGCCTTGTTTATAAGGGGGTGACTATGATCCAGGAACGGTGCACTGCTTTGAGTTGAGTTATGCGAGGGGTCTTGTCACAATCACTCAACATGGTGACGTGTCTGCGCAGACACGGTAACATGTTGGTGGGTTGTGTCTTGTGGGTACAGTGGTACACCTCTGGCCAAAGTAAAACTATTCAAATAGCCGTGCCCGTGGTCATGGGCGGGTCTAACAATGTCTTTCATGATTAGTCTCACACTTCTCACCATAATAAATGATGCTATAACTGGTAATAATTTGATTAGCTCCTGGTTTGGAATGGTATATTCCTGGTTTGGAGATAGATCTGTGCAGCCGGGTATGGTTATTCAGGATGGTTGGGCCCGTGCAGTATGGGTGTGCTGTACAGTGTTGATTAATATTGATGATTAATTACTCTATTGTTTTACAATTCTCAAATGTTTGCTAAATGCTGCTTTTGCAAATGAGCCCTATATTATGCCATCCTTTGGTATCCTTGTGCATTTGCATATTTGCTGTGTGGCTTGCTGAGTATGTCATATGCTCATCTTGCAATAATCAATCAAACCTCAGTTGAAGACAAGTTGCGAAGGAGAAGACGTTTGGCTTATACCCCAGTTGAGCTGCCTGTGGGAGTGGAGCCGGAGCTTCGCTAGACCGTAATTCCGCTGCAGTTTTCTTTTCTTTTGTAAGTACGTAACATTATTATATTGATGAATCTGTATATTAAATTGTCAGTTTGTGTACCTCGGCTGATTCCTGGACGAGGATTTAATGCACAAATAAGTTCGGAAATTACTAGTGAATTTCTGGGCATGACAATCTAGCCCATGACTTCTGGTCTGACTCAGGCTATTTATCAGAAACCCAAATAGCTTCTTTGACTAGACCTTTTACTATAGCTGAGTTAGATAAGGTGATTAAGGAAGCCAAACCTAACACTGCTCCAGGCCCTGATGGGTTTACAATTCAATTTTATAAGGCCTTTTGGGATGATCTTAGATGTGATCTTTTTGAAATGCTAATTCTTCTACAAAATGGGGAGTTGGATCTCAAGAGACTTAACTATGGTGTCATATCCCTTATCCCCAAATGCCAAGAGGCTAATTCTATTAGACAATTCAGGCCCATTTGTGTTCTAAATGAATGTTTCAAGTTTCTAAATAAGGCTGTCACTAATCGACTGACAGAGGTTGCTCCTTCTTTGATCTCTCAAAATCAAACAGCTTTCATTTCCGGGAGGTTTATCTTAGAAAGATGTATAATCTTACATGAGGTCCTTCATGAGCTTAAAATAACTAATCAAAAAGGCATTATCCTAAAACTTGACTTTGAGAAAGCATATGATAGGGTTAGCTGGAATTTCCTCTTTGAAGTCCTTCATAGGAAAAAGTTTCCTCCTTCTTGGCTGAATATGATTAAATCCTGTGTCACTGGTGGAAAAGTTTGTATTAACATCAATGGGGAGAGGAGTAGTTTTTTTCAAACTTTTAGAGGTCTGAGACAGGGAGACCCCTTGTCTCCCCTTCTTTTCAATTTGGTTGGAGATGCTCTAGCAGGTATTCTAGATAAAGCAAATCAGGGAGGTATTCTATCAGGCGTGGTTCCCCATCTTATCCCTAATGGTCTTACTCATCTTCAATATGTGGATGATACTGTGATTTTTATTCCGTTTTTTGAAAAGGAGATCATAGCTACTAAATTCCTTTTATATTGCTTTGAAAAGATGTCTGGCATGAAAGTGAATTATCACAAAAGTGAGGTCTTTATTGTGCGATTGCAAGATTCAGAACAATCCAAAGTTGTTGCTATGCTTAACTGTCCTATTGGGTGTTTTCCTATGAAATATATGGGACTACCAATTAGTCCAAACAAACTTCTGAATGTTGATTTTAACTTCATTCCCCAAAAACTAGAGAAAAGGTTAGATTCCTGGAAAATGGGTCATATGTATTATAGTGGCAGGGCTGTCCTCCTCAACTCCTGTCTCTCTTCCATCCCTTCCTATGCTATGGGTTTTTATCTTCTTCCAGAAGGCATTCAGTTGAAGTTAGATAATATTAGATGCAAATTTTTCTGGGAGGGTTTGAATGGCAAAAGAAAGTACCACATGATGAAATGGACAAACATGGCTTTCCCTAAAGATTTTGGTGGTTTAGGCTTTACTGAGACTAGAGCTATGAATGTAGCCCTTCTAGCTAAATGGGTGCTGAAACTAGAATCTGGAGATCAATCTCTATGCATTAATCTTTTGAGGAAGAAATACATGACAAATGGTGGGTTTTTCCAGCAACAGCCTCATCACTCCTCTCAATTCTGGCAGGGGTTACTTAAGATCAAAAAGTGGGTTCATCTAGGATGTACTTGGTTGATAGGGGATGGTAAACACATTGACTTCTGGAAGGATACCTGGTTTGGGGACTGCTCTCTGAAAATTCTCTTTCCTAGCATTTTCGAAATCTGCCATCAACAAAATATTCTTCTCGGAGATGTAGTTAATCAGGGGGTGAATGCTCTGTCCTTTAGGAGATCTTTCAATGGTGCAGATATAGAGGAGTGGCATCACTTGGTGGAATTAGTTAGAAAGGTGGTTCTACAATCTGATCCTGACAGACTCAAATGGGCCATAGATAAGAAAGGGATCTTTACCTCTCAATCTATGTATAGGATGCTCACTTTTAGAGGGACAATTGACCCACATTTTCAACTTATTTGGGCTAGCCCGATTCCTCCAAAACAAAAACACTTTTTATGGCTGGCTATAAGGGGAAAGATTCAATCGGCTGTTCAACTGAAGAAATTTAATTGGGAAGGCTCTGAATTCTGTCAACTGTGTGATAGAAGTGAAGATGCAGTTAATATCTGTTTTAACTGTCCTATTGCGACTTTTGCTTGGTGTGTATGTCGGGATGCTTTGGACTGGAGAAGGATCCCTTTTAATTTTGAGGACTTCTTTAGACTCTATGGTTTTGATACTTCTAAAACCTCTAGACTTAATACCATGATTTTGGCTGCTTTGATTTGGACTTTTTGGTCTGCTCGCAATGATATGATTTTTAGAAACAAACTAATCTCCTCACCCCTGATTATCTCTTTCCGCTTGATTGGTTTTCTTTTACAGTGGAAGATTCTATTAAAGCCGGAGGAGGCCCATGACCTGGAAATGAAGACTCAAGCTATGCAAGGAGTACTGACGTCCTTACGAAGAGCTGGGATTGGATAATTCTGCTCCCATCTGTTTAGTTTTCGTCTCTGTTCTGCTAGATAACCTTTATCCTTTACCCTTTCTTAGAGTCATCCTTCTTCTTAGAGTCATCCTTCTTTGGATGCTTATGTTCTGATGCCTGATGGTAATGCCTTTAATTGGAAACTGGCAGCCCCAGTATTATGTAAAACGGTTTGTAAGACTTATGCTTTCTATAAAAAGCTGGGCCATCTGGCCTCCCCTCTAAAAAAAATGGAGAGAAGACGCAAAAACCGAATAATTATGTTTTAGTTGGAGCAAATTTTAAACTCTCGAGGGGGTGCCCACTCGTTATGGGATATTTCCTCGAGAGTTTAGAATAGTTCTCCTCTTTTAATTTGTGGCGTTGTGTTAATCTGGTCACGTACGTTGTAGAAGCTCATCCTTGAGGTGGCCACCGTTCCTGCCGCGGAGGAGCAGACGACGAGCTTTCCCCTGCTGGCCTTGAGGTGCGGCAGCGCGTAGTAGGTCGGGTACACGGCGCCCCAGAAATTCACATCCTTGAAATTCATGTAAACAATGCTTTTTGATTTGTCATTACAAGCTTCAAAGTATAGCTAGTACACGACACATGCATGCATACACATGTTTTGTTTGTTGTGAACTTGATTTACCATGATCGTGGTGAACGCGGTTATGTTGGTGATTTCATCGAAAGGGCAGGTGGACCAGATCCCGGCATTGGCGACCAGATGATTCACTGCATGCAGCACACACTGCACATTTTACACATGAATAATTAATCAAGAAGGCAAAGAAGAGTCGACAAATTAAAGAAGAAAATAAGAAAAAACGTCCAGTTAATTAATTGCAGGTGTAGAGTACATTTGCCGTAGTGCGCGATGGTCTCCTCGATGGCGCGCCTCGACTGGCCGGCGTCGGAGACGTCGGCGTGGAGGACTAGGACGTCCGGCGCGCCGCGCTCGCGGGCAGCCGCGGCTACGCTCTTGAGCGCTTGCTTCCGCCGTGCCACCAGAGCGAGGGACGCCCCTTCGCTAGCATATTGGTAGGCAAGTTCCTGCATGTGTGCACAAATCCACAAACGATATGTGTTACATATATATGTATACTGTGTTAGCAAAGCAACAATAGTACGTCACAAAAACAGTAACTCACAAAGTCCTCACAAAAACAGTACTAGCAAAATTGCAAGCGCACACATAGTTTTGATGCCGTACGTTAAAGTCCCCTTGACGAAACGGGGCGAACACAAGTTGAAAAATAAGGGCAAAATCAGTTGAAAAGTTAGGTTAAAATTACCTTTATGGCTTGTTTTACAACTCAAGGGAAAGGGATTGGGAGAGAGAAACAATAGGGAGAATTAAGATGAGAATTTGATTTTTAATCCCAATATTTTGTTTGATAAAAGTGGTGGAAATTGATAAGGAGTTTAGTTGGAGATAAGGTCATTAATGAAAATAAATAGTTGAGATTTGTTTAGGCAAAGTAAAGGAGAAATTCCCTCTCAATCACCACCGCTTACCCAGGTATTAAGGAGGAAGTTTATTCTTCAATTCTCTATCCCTATCACACCGAAATTCCCATGCCTCTTAACCAAACAAAATAGTTAATAGTCACATCCCACTAAACTCTCAATCCCTTCTAAAAACTCCCTCCCACCAAATGGGCTGTTAGAGTTGAAAACAAGGGTAATAATCCTTTAATCTAATCCTCCATAGTTCACATATATATTTGCGATAAGATTAAAATTTTAAATATTTATATCCTGTGCAACGCATGGAGTGGTGACCAGTATAAATAAATTCAATATGATTTTTCAAGTGGGTACATTTTTTATGACTTCCCCTCATGTTACGCTTACATGTAACTAACTAAAGGCTATTTTGAAACACTTCTGAAAACACAAAAATGAAAAAAAAACAGAGGATTAAAATATCATGATAGGATTCAAGAGATTATGCTAGAAGTCCTCCAAAATTCCAATCAAACATGCCATTCAACGATTCAACAAGAATGTCAAAAGGAATTCTAGAAGCCCAATCCTTTATGAAAAAGCCTTATAGTAATTTTTCCTATAAAATTTAAGTGCTTAGAAATTCCTCTATTTTTTCTTTGTTCCAAACTCCAAAGAAGCCCTAAGACTATGCAACCAATACTGTTACTTTGTCCTATCAAACAATACTGTTACTTGTTTAAATTAAAAATGGTTAGCAATTTAGCAAATAGCAGTAAAATGGGAGGGAGTTCCATTCAAAATTGGTCTTTGGAGCTGACCGATGGAATGACAAAAACCGGAAACTAGTGGCCACTCCATGGAGGGTCTTATATCCTCTCGCTCTCGGTGATTCCTCCAGGTGGAAAAAAATGTCATTTTTCCTCCTCCATCCAGTTCCTTTCCTCCATCGATTCTAGCAACTTTGATCACCAGCGATTTGGGGGGTCGGGGGGGAGGGGTTCAGATAGTCGGGTTCTTCCCATAGTAGTGTTTTTCCCTTTGTTTTCTCTTTTCTTTTGGTACTTTTGTGTAGTCCAAGAGTTCACCAGCGTCACATTTCTCTTGTCCCGGTGGCTATCCTCAACCTGGAAGTAAAACAAGTTTGCTTCACAAAAAGGTTGCACCGTCCATTTGGTTTATCTCTAGCGAGTAAACCACAAGGATGCAAGCCTCCTTCATCACCGACAGTGCATCATCGGAGAAAAGCTGAGTTTTCATGGTTTTATTATGGAAGCCTCAACCTACAGACGGAGGCCCCTTTTAGGTATGCTTCCTTATACCTTCATCTTCAACTATATTCTTGGTTTCTTCATCACTGTTGCAGCCATGGACCTAGCTAGGTTGCTATCTGGTTGAGAAGAGTAGGACTTAATTGTTTTTTCTAGTTTCTTATGAGTCATTCCTAGCAAATTTCAGAAGCTTATGTTAAGTTAGCCATCTTCAAGGATCTTTTTGCAAACTTGCTTGTACTTGCGGTTGACTCTCCACTAGGAATAAGTGATAACTCATGTGATATGTACTTAGTTATCTATAATTAATAAAATGCATGAGTTCTTTTTAAAGAAAAGTGAAAAAAACCGCGGCCCGGTGCCCACAGGGAAGTAGAAAGAAACGACGGCTGCATCATATCAAATAGCTAGGTGTGCATCAGTCCATGATAGGAATGGCCACCAAACAACACAGTACATCTGGCACGTTGAGATGGGACAAACTAGGATTGCTAGGCGTTCATAACCGGTAATTAACTTCAATTTCACCTAATAATTGGGCTTAATCACTAGTACTATTACATCTAAACTGTAGCCAATATTTATATACTACTAGCACGCTGTACATTTCAATCCCGCGAGGACGATTAACAATTAACTACTCACTTACCTCGAGGAGCTAGTTGATTAATTAGATTAATTACCTCGCCGATGCCGGAGGAGGCGCCGGTGATGAGGACGACCTTTCCTCTGAGTTCCTCTCTCCTCAGCGGCTTCACGAACGCCCACAAGAACAGCCTGACAAGTACAGACAGTGGGATGTACACCAACACCACCAGCGCGGCGACGACGTGCATCAGCACAGTGTGGATCGCGAGGTAAACACGACCCATCTTTTGTTTGCTAGAGCTTGCGTGGGTGCGAGAGAGAGATATGGAGAGATTTGTGCTTGTATGTGGCTTATATGTATACGAACCAACGGGGGTAGCAGCCGGCGGTAGTGGTATCGGTGCGTGGACTTTAAGGTTTAATTTGATACAATTTGGTAGCCAACCAAATTACTTAATTATATGTGTACAATGATGGGGTTAGGTACTCCAGTTTATACTACCGATATATAATGTGCCTTATCTCATGTAGTCATGTGCTTGCGTGTTGGGTAAAATATAATACTTCTTCCGGTTCCATATTAATTGACGTTTTGAATAAGGTTGAGATCAAACTTTTATAACTTTGACCATCAACAACTTTAAAAATATTTAATTTAAAGAAACTATAACACCATATATAGATTTGACTTTTAAAGCACTATAATAAAAGTAGCATGCATTTATTTATTATATATATCATAATAGAAAAATAAGGTCAAAGATGTATCTTGTAGACCATGTCATTGTACAAAATGTCAATTAAAATGAAACCGAAAGGAGTAGTACTACATGGTCATGCATGACTCAAGAGTCATTATATATATATTTATAACAACAAATTAGTCATAATTGAAGAGAAGTGTCTTAAAAATATATCATACTTTTTTTAAAATAACTTTCAAATATGATTATAATATAATTACATTATAAATATACAATAATTATACTGTAACACACAAACTTAAAGAAAAGTGCACGCATTGATTGGTTTGGCTACTGTAACACCCAGGATTCAACGACACTGAGGTGTTACATCTATCCTTTTGTCAGCGACATCACCTCTTCTTCCTCCTCTACACTCGCTCTCTCCTCTCGTCTCTTCTTTCCGGCTTGGCAAGGGATGATGCACGACGGCGGCGACGCTTCAACCTCCACATGGCACCCCCCCTCCCAACGACCTGGAGAGCGAGGGCGATTAGCGGCGAGGTTTGGTGCTGTGATGATGGAGATCGAGTGACATTGCCTAGGAGGTAGAGGTCATAGATGTGTTCACGCACAATGCGGAGGAGATGGGGAAAATGTGGGATGACATGCATGGCGAGCTCTCTTCTCGCCATCCTCGTTGAGCTCCCATGCTGTCGCAGCCTCCTTGAGCTCCTACATCACTTAGCTTGTTGACCTCCTAAAGCTCTCGCAGCCTCCCAGAGCTCCTAGGGATGCAGCTGTTGGTGAGCTCGAGCTTCCATGAGTGGGGCTTTGGCGAGCACGCCTCCCCTGCAGATCTAGAAGGAGGCTCGAGTCGATCAAGAAAGAAGCTTGTTCTCTACCTCACTTGTCATCGCCGCCACGTACTTGAGGAGGAACATCTCCACTCGCTGACACTTGGATCCTTGTTGTGCGTCATCTCTGACCTCAGCTCTCAGCTGACTCCATAGGAAAAGAAGAGAGAGGAGATGGTGAAGAGAGAGAGAAAAGGGGATGAAGGAAGAAGGTGAGGTGGTCACGTATGTATGGGGTCCCATATGGAGTTCCAATGTATTCTTTATTTTCTTTTTGCTTGGTTAGGATATCATATATATCAACCGAAACCACCTGACAACTGTTGAGGGTTTTTATTATGTATTGGTTCTAAAAGTTGGAAGATGCTCCATACCCAGTATTATAGTTAAGGAACGCAAATTTAAAACTTAACCCACGTAAGGGACCTAATGGACATTTTTCTTTTATTACCAATTTAGCCTAACACATAATGGGCTGGTCTAGAGCCTAGACGAAAGCTACGCCCAATGACTAATACTACGGGCCTGTTTGGGGAGCTTTAAATTCTGAGAAGCAGCTGTTTGGTAGCCAGCTTCTGAGAATTTGGAAAAACTCTGAAACCCAGCTTCTCCAGCTTCTGGCTTCTTAGTTTATTTTTGAGAATCTGAAGTTGTGGACTGTTTGGGGCAGCTTCTAGCAGAAGTTCCAAAAGCTGCAGTTGGGACAAGCTCCTCCAAACAGAGCCTACATACTACTGGCACTGGTACCAATAATCTTACGAGTACTGGATACCATAAATTTAATACTTTAATTTTATAAACTTTATGATACTACCTAACTCCATCATAAAATAACTTTATTTTTCACGCATCCCACTCATATATCAATAGAAAGCCAAAAGTACTAGAAAGCCTTCAACTTTAACAAATCCTAATATTTACTTCTAATGCTGGCAAGATTCCTGCTAGCTGATTGGTCCATAGTGATCAAATAATGTGGTGACACGAGTAGTCAAAAACTGTAGAAACAACTTCCGGTTTTCTCGAAGTATCTGATACTATCACTAGTGGAGAAATCGTTTTTAGTCCCGGTTCATAACCCCCTATAGTCCTGGTTTTCAAACCAGGACTATGAATCCGGGACTAAAGATAGGAATCTTTAGTCCCGGTTCAAATACCCGGGACTAAAGATTGATGTTTAGTCCCGGTTGGTGTTACCAACTGGGACTAAAGATGGGAGTGGGCAATAGTTTTTTTTTCATTTACTTACTATTTAATCTCTATCCCAAATTAGGTGGGATGCATACCATCCCAAATACACAAATCAATCATATACACTATAGATTATACATCCCAAATCAAACCCCAAATCAAAGAAACATCCCAAATATACAAATCATACACAAATCATGTACATCTCAGATCCATACAATGAGATTCCAAAAAAAATTATACATCTCAATCCATACAATGAACCACAGATTCTTCATCTCAATCTACACATGGACCACAAATTCTTTGAAAAAAAAAGAAAAAAAAACGAAGCAAAGCCGCCGGCCGGCTGAGCCGGCTGCCGCCTCCCCTCCTCCCCGGCCGCTGCCGCGCTGCCCTCCGCCGGCCGGGCCGCCCACCCCCTCCTGCTGCGCACACTGGAACGAGTTGGGAAGGGATAAGAAGAAAAAGAGATAAGGAGGAAGGGAAGAGATAAGATTAGAGATGGAGGGTGAGAGGAGTGGGTGTGGATGAGAAAAGAGTGGACGAGAAAAGAGGATAAGTAATAGCGATTATATAGTGCATTTTAATCTTTAATCCCGGTTCGTAACTCCAACCGCGACTAAAGATACTGGAGGGGCCTGACAACACCTGACAGCATGTGAACCGGGAGTAACACCAACCGGGACTAAAAATCACGTAGTCTCGTTCTACTTATAAACCAGGACTAAAAACCATCTTTAGTCCCGGTTTTTACTGCATCCGAGACTATTGTGGTTTTTGTCGACCGGACAAAGATGATTTCTCCACTAGTGTATGTACTTATTTGCCTTGAGCCAAAACATCCTTCCGCACAATCTGCCAACTTATTTAAGGTGAAGGCTGTGTTTGCCAACTGTAGTTGGGAACAAATTCCTCCGACACGAAAAAAAGCGACTCATTAATATATGATTAATTAAGTATTAGCTTAAAAACATTTAAAATGGATTAATATGATTTTTTTAAATAAGTTTGTTATAGAAAACTTTTGAAAAAAAATACACTGTTTAGCTATTTGGAAAGCGTGCGCGTAAAAAATAAGAGGATAAAAGTTGGGAAAGTAGGAAGAAGAATACAACCTGAATAAGTCCACTTTAACTCCTTCAAATGTATGTCTAATCTAATTTGTATCCATCAACCGTGATATCAGATATCTTACACCCGAACTTTCGAAACTGGTATTATCGTTTTCGCTGACGTGGCTCGTTAACCTGGTCAATCGGCTGAGTCAGTATGTGGAACCTGTATATCAACAACCACTGTATTTCTCCTCACCTCTCCTTTGCTGGTTTCCCCACAAGTTCGTCGAGCAGGCATAGCAGTCTGCAGCGGCGCGGTCCCCGCAGGCATCAGCACACCCCCACCCAAGCTAGCCATCTTGTGCTGCTTCGCCATGTTGCCCACGCCATTGCCGCTGCTCCACCCGGGCACCGCGCTACTCCCCACCGTAGCGCAGTCCGGTGACAACCTCATCACCATGTACTCGCCCTTGTCCGACGACGATAGCATGAAGCTCCACGTGCTTCCGCTACTCGCATACTGTATCTGTAGACCGCCGCCAGAATCCTGAGCTACTACATGAAGCATGTGGAAAGAAAATGACATGAACAAATGCATCTCGAGCTCACTCGATTGAGACCTCCATATCTTGACCTGTATAAACCTATCACACAGAAATGGAAACACCTGGTTATTCCTTAACATTGTTTTAACCAAGAACTCTTCCACCTCCGATAAGACTTTTTTCCCCTCATATCCCCGATCGGATCCACCCACGTCCTGCCACTCTTCCACCTTAAGGCCAAACCATCGCCCAACTTTGCCATACCATAAAATTGATTCTGACATAAATAACTCTACTCTATCTATTTGTACATGCAGCTTGAGTTCTATGACCTCGAATGTGACTCTCCTCTTCAGGAGCCTCGGTTGTGAGTGGTTGTTTTCTTGTACTGGAAAATGGGTCCCTGAAAACAATACAATGGGGCCTGGAGTTATTTCCTCATTTTACCCAGAAGAATGAATTGCAGATTAGAGTTTCTCTTTTGGTTGGGGTGTGGCGAAAGATGAAGTCTGTTCTGCAAGGGGTTGAGGTTGAATTCTAGACTTTGTGATATCTTGCGCATTAAATGCATCTCGAGCTCACTCGATTGAGACCTCGCCATGGAGCTCAAGCCGTTACCGCCATCCTCTTCTCAGGCTCTCAGCTTCCATCGGAGCAGCCAGAGGCTAGGCCACACCGGCGAACAAGTAGTCCTTCCCGCGGTCGGACGAAAGCGACACCGAAAATCCACACTACTCCATGCCCAGTGCTAGGGGTGTCAGTCATCGCTTGGCCACTGTACGGTAATAGGAAGCGCGAACGGCCCCATTCATGAAGCTAACTGGAGTAGGTGAGGATGGGGGCGCCGATGACCACGACGGTGCTTGACTCCATGAACGGCACACTGGAGCAGGTGAGTGTTGGGGGTGTGGTCCTCCGGTGGATGGGGGCTCGCCTGGTTGGCGTCGGCTTAGAGGGCGGCAGTACTTGTGCATGCCCAGTCGGTGCGGGCGTCGTCGCGGCGGAAGAAGACGAGCGTTCGCTTGGGGCCGACGGGCCGCTTGACTGCGCAGCGCGGAACGAGAATGAGCTTCTCCTTCCCGGGCACCCTCTACACGTCGTCGCCGGCCTCCCCTATGCCATGAGAGCTCAGCCAAGAACCGAGCAGACAATGATCTTGCTAACGGCGGCGCGGGTTGGTTTCTTGGCCAGCTCGCTTACATGGGGACTAGAGCAAGGGAGGAGGAGGAGTGGCTTCCTTCGCCATCGTCATTGTGCTGTCACCGATTGCTGTCCCGCTCGGAGAGCTCGCTGAGGATGGGGGTTTCGCCGCCAGTTTGGGAAACCGAGAAAGGGGAGGGAGAGGAACTAGAGAGTCCTGTGGTCCCACATAGTGACTCAGCCGATAGGATCAGGTCAACAAGCCACGAAACCTCTAATGGGCGATCGATCGCCCAGACCATGAGGTAGCGATTGGGTGCCCTCTCTCCACATGATTTCCTTTTTTGGCACAGCATTACTTTCATATTTTAGTAAATTTATTTATGCAACCTAAAGTTTATACACCAAAGTTTACACATCTAAAGTTTAGAGACCAAAAGTTTATATATCCGATTCAAATTTGAATTTGAATTCAAATATTTTCTATATATAGTATTTCTATACATCTAAAGTTTATAGACCTAAAGTTTATAAGTCAAAAGTTTATATACCCGTTTCAAATTTGAATTTGAATTATATCCGATTCAAATTTGAATTTGAATTCAAATATTTTCTATATAGTATTTCTATACATCTAAATTTTATATACCTAAAGTTTATAGATCCAAAGTTTATAAGTCAAAAGTTTACATACCAGATTCAAATTTAAATTTGAATTATATCCGATTCAAATTTGAATTTGAATTCAAATATTTTCTATATATAGTATTTCTATACATCTAAAGTTTATACACCTAAAGTTTATAGACCCAAAGTTTATAAGTCAAAAGTTTACATACCCGATTCAAATTTAAATTTGAATTCAAATTTTTTATATATAGTATTTCTAAACATAAATTTTTCTAACTTTTTGTTTTTTTAAAATTTTTTGTGGTTTACTGTAGTAAGAAGAGAAGAAGGGGAGGGGGAAGAGGGGAGAGAGAGGGGGAGTAGGGGGACGGACGGGTGATCGCTGGGAGCGATCACTCGCCCATTAGGCGTGCCCAACAAGCCACGCCAGCGAAACCACTGTCCAATACTGTTGAGGGAGTCAAATTACATCGGTTTTAATAGTTGGGGTCAATATATCGGGTATTGTGGTTAAGAAACACAAATTAGGTTTGACCTGCTTTGAGGGAATAAAAGTGGACTTATTCAAAAAGTCTAAAATGTTTCATTGATTCAATGTTCTGAGGATGAGTTCATGGAAGGAATAAGCTCACTCTATGTCCTTCAATTTGTCGTCCAGTCCGATTTTCATCCTCGGTCCGAAAAAACGGATAGAACCCGTCCTTCAACTTACAAAACCAGTGCAAATAAGGTCCTTGCCAGTATTGACCCCGTTTTTAGTTGATGTGACATCTATGTGGCTCCTTTGACTAGGTCTTCGTCCCACGTGGAATTGATGTGGTGCTTACGGGCAGTTTGATAAAAAAATAAAGGAGCAAAATTGAAAACTAAAAAAATTAAACAAAATATGTGGGACCCAACTGTCAGTCAAACAAAAAAAATAAAAATATTGGGACACACATATCAGTAGGACCAACCTTCTCCACCACATCTCTTCACAGGATGGCAGAGGGAGAGGCGAGGAGGCCAGCCGCGTGGTGCTCCTCTTGCTCGCGGCCACCGCGCACCCTTCTTCTCCCCTGCCACCACGTCGGGCTGCACGGAACTCCTCTCTCCCGCCGACCATTGTGCACCCCTCTTCTGCCCCGCCACCGCACCGTGCTGCGCGAGAAGGCTGACGGCGGCGATGACGTCGTCAATTGAGAAGGAGAAGGAGGAGGGGAAGGGGAAGGGGAAGGCCGCCACTACGGCCGGCCGCGGGCGCGCGTGGCTGCGCGGCAACCAGCTGCGGCAGCTCAAACGCGACAGGTGCCTCACCAAGCGGGAGTTCCACTCGTTCGGCTTCCGCCCGGCTATTAGGGACGAGATCCACGCCCTCATCGCCACCAGGGAGCTCGGCGTGCGGATCTGCTCCTATCAGCCTCCCTCTTCGCCGGAGTGGCGCTCCCATAGTCCTACAGGCCGCCCTTTTCTCCGTCTCCTGTGGTCAGATGCCATAGTTTCCGCCTACTAAGCGCCGGGTGAGGAGCGTCGTGCGGTGGCCTACAGGTGAGAGGAGTGGCGGTGCGGGAGAAGAGGGGGCACGCAGTGGCCGGCTGGAGGGAGGATTGGCGCGTGGCGTCCGGCGGGCAAGAGGAGCGCCGCGTGGCGGCGGGAGAGAGGAGCAGCGGCAGTGGAGAAGAGCGGCGTGCGGTGGCCGGCGGGAGGGAGGAGCGGTGCGCGGCGGCTGGCGGGCGAGAGGAGCGCTGCACGGTCGGCCTTCCTGCCTCTCCCTCTCTCATCCGGTGAAGAGATGTGGTGGAAAATGTAGGAACCACAGACGTGTGGATCACACTATTTTTAGTTTTCTACGACTTATGGGTGGGTCCCGCATATTTTGTTTAATTTCTTTTGTTTTTAATTTTGCTCCTTTATTTTTTTTCGGATCAAACTGCCACGTAAACGCTGCGTTAATGCTACGTGGGCCCTGGTCAAAGGAGCCACGTAGATGCTACGTCAGCCAAAACTGGGGTCAATGCTGCCGAGGGACCTTGTTTGCATGGTGTTGTAAGTTGAGGATGTTTTTTATCTGGTTTTCCGGACCGAGGACGAGATTCAGACTAGGCAACAAATAGAGGGACCTGAAGTGAACTTTGCCGTTCATGGAATCAGCTATCCTCGTACAGGGTTACTGTAGCCTGTTCAGGTCATAGAGCAAACTAAGGCCCACTACTGTTCGGCTGTTTGGGCCTATTCTACAGATCTGCACATTTCTCGCAAAAAAAAAGAAAAAGAAAAAGAGAAAAGGTCCACATCAAAACTGGCCCGTCATGGAAATAAACAAAGCAACGATACCTCTCGTGATTAAATTAATACCCATATATATATTTGCAAGGGCGGTGCTAATGGGCGACCGATCGCTTGGAGCGATCGATCCCCATCCCCCCTAACACACTCCTCTCCCCCTTTCTCCTCCTATTCTTCTCTTCCTACTTCACCATATTTTTTGGGAAAATAAAAAAACAAATTTGAATCAGATATAGAAGTACTATATATAAAAAAAATTTAAATTCAAATTCAAATTCCAATTTGAATCGGATATATAAACTTTTGACTTATAAACTTTGGGTCTATAAACTTTAGGTGCATAAACTTTAGATGTATAGAAATATTATATATAAAAATACTTGAATTCAAATTCAAATTTGAATCGGATATATAAACTTTTGACTTATAAACTTTGGGTCTCTAAACTTTAGATGTATAAACTTTAAATGTATAGAAATACTATATATATATATATATATATATATATATAATATTTGAATTAAAATTCAAATTTGAATCGGGTATATAAACTTTTAACTTGTAAACTTGGTGGATAAACTTTAGATGTGTAAACTTGAGATGGACAAATTTACTAAAATAGGAAAGTAATGTGGTTCCAAAAAAGCAAACCACATGGAGGAGGGGGTGATCGATGTGCGGAGGGGGACCGATCGCTTGGAGCGATCGATCGCCCCTTAGGACTTTCGAATAAAAAACATATAGACCCACTCTTCGTACGTCATTCAATTAGTAAAAAAAAATATCGAAAATTACCAGCGTAGAGTATTGCATATACATATTACCAACAACTAAGGACCAATGTAGTTCTTGAAAAAAAAAGCATGTGGACCTCGTCTTTTTACGCATCCAGATAATAATAAAAAATAAAAATAAATTTGATAGCATATAGTATTCCATTTATTACCCTATAAACATGCATATAAATTGTATTCCATATATTTTTCCATATTTTTAATATTTTTTAGGTTTTGTCGAATAATTAACCTTAGCTTATATATATATTCAAAGAGAACATTATATGTATACTGTCGACGGGATACCCGTAGACCGGATATAGAGGGTATTGGGGTACGCTAGTGTCACAGCCTGATTTTCCGTTTTAGGATTTATAAATTATTTAATAAATTATTAATAGAAATTATATTAAATGTTCAATAATTTACAAGTGATGTTAAATGTGGGAAATAAAATTTCCTAAATATAAAACATGGCTGGATTTAATTTATATTAAATTCTCCATGATTAATTATACTCTCTGGAATTTTCTTGAATTTTTCAGAGCTCAATTCCTAATTTTAATAATACAAATAATATTTCAGTAATTAGTTAATCATAAATTAATCAATTAATGATCTAATGCTTTTCTTGTTTAAAAAAATCCTTAAATTATAAATTGTTGTTTAAAAGGAATTATTATAAATGATCTTAAAAGCCTAAAAGAGAAGATCTAATGTTATTTTAATAAATCTCAATATAAAAGTGGGCTAGATAGAATTTTGTTAAATACTTCTCTCTTGTTTCTATAGTTCCTAGATTTTTCTAGGATTTATTTGAGTAAAGGAAGTATTTTTAATAAATGGAATTGCATTTCGTGAATAATTTAAATAGAAAAATGTTTTAAAATCCTTCTTTTGGATTTGGGCCGAAAGTCAGCCCAAGTTTCTTTCTCTCTCCGGCCTGCTCGCGCCTGGCCCGAGCCAGCCCAGTCCGCCGCGCCCTCCGTTCTCTCTCTCAGTCGCTGACAGGTGGGGTCCACTTGTCAGGTCTTCTTCAACCTCCGGCCGCCCTAGCCTTGCCACGTAGCCGCCGATCCCCTTCCAAATCCGGCCGCCACCTTCCTCCTCCGGCCGAATTGATAGAGGGGAAATTATCCACGAGATTTCCTTTCCTTTTCTATTTTGTTTGGAAATCAATGGATTCGAGCTCGATTCGGATCATCTCTCTCCCCCTAACCCTAGATCTTCCATCTCCATGCCGCCAGCCATGGGCCTCCATCGCCGCCTCTTAGCCCCTATAAAAGGACCCCCGGGACCTCCTCTTTTCGCCGCCACCTTCACCCTAGCCCGCGGTAGCTTGTAGCGCCGCCTCCGCATCAGCTCGTGCGCCGCCGTCGCCGCCGCGAGTCCAGCCAAGCGCCGCCGCTGCTCCAGTCGCCGCCGTCGCTCGGGAAGGCCGTCGCTAGGTTCGCAAGGTCGCCGCCGTCCTCGTCCCGTCCTCCGTTTCCGCCGCAGATCACCGGAGCGCCGCCGACACTGCCGACCCGAATCTTTCCACCGCCGTCGTCGGTCCAGCCGCGTCGTGCCGCCGTTGCAACCGCTGCCTTCGGTCGCCGTCGCCACCATCGGGTTCGCGAGGAAGAGAAGAACCTCGGCCAGCCCTCCGTTGCCATCGTTTCCCGCTGGAGCACCACCATCATCGACGACCCGAAGACCGCCACCGCCTCGACCTCGCTGCCATCGTCGATCGTCACCGTCCGTCGTCGTCCAAGCCGCTGGTGAGTTCGCCGAGCCGAGCTCTACGCGTTGGTGCCCTCCGTTTGCGCCGCCGCGCCGTCGTTTGCCGACGAGCATGGTGTGCCGAGCCGCCGCCGGCGATGGCATCATCGCTGATGTCATTGCTGATGTCAGCCGTAGACACGTGGTAGACCGGATCGATCTCGGCCGTCCGATTCGGTCAAGTTTAGGTCAATTAGATCTAGGCCGTTGGTTCCGTGGACCGCTTCTGTGAACCTGGTTTACCGTGGACCGTCTTTGATGACGCTATAAATCCCTTTTTCTTTTCAAAATAATTATTTATTGCGGCATAATTCAATTAAAATCCATATAAATGATTTAATGCGGTTTAATCTTTAGAAATTCATAACTAATTCATTGTAACTCGGTTTAATGTGGTTCAAGTTGCAAAAGTTGTATAAAATAAAGATCTATATATTAAAATTATCCATAAATTCTGTTAAATTTATTTAATCATTTTTAAATAAGCTTTAATTAGGTTAAATCTTGTACAATTCATAATTAAATCATATGAAATCGGAATGAGGCCGTTCAAGTCTCATATTCATCTAAAACCATGATCTACATGTTTGTTTACTTTATATGTACTGTTTATTTGGAGTTTCTTAGTCTTTTTCCTCGTTTTGCGTTTTAGCTTGTCGTTTATGTCGTTTCGAAGGTTCGCGTGTACGTTGAAAGTATTCAAGAAGATTAATTGAAGACCCATTATTGCAAGGCAAGTCACACGGATCCCAAACACAATTCCTTTGAGCATGTTGATCCTATATTTAAATTCTCTATTTATTTCAACTATGCATTTATTTTCGAATGTCACCGGGTGGTGTGAACCCATTCAATTGTTATGGCCAATTTGCATTGATTACCCTATTTCTTGATTACCTTGGGTTATAATTTGACTAGTTGGATTTATGTATTGGTTCAACTAGATGTATTAGATCTAATTGCTTAGCCATGCTTAGAAACATTAGCACACTATTGGGATAACTAATGTTTCACCATTACTTAATGATGAACGTGGTAAAGGTAGCTCACGATGGTTAATCGTGATTGGTTAATTAATTAATGTGCCAACTAAAACTTGATAATGGTGGGTTGTGAGCACATGGTTTTGATGGTCGTGCTCATGACAATTAAGGACCGGTTTCACGAGTTTCGGTTGTGAAACATTAACTGTGCCAACCACAAGCCAGAATGGGCAACGGCTGGACACTTTGTATAGTAAGGCTCATTGTGGTGTGCCAGACAGAGAAGTGGCGGAGATAAGCCCACGGGGGTCGCTGGGAAGTCCATTCCTTGTTTTATAAGGGGGTGATTATGATCCAGGAACGGTGCACTGCTTTGAGTTGAGTTATGCGAGGGGTCTTGTCACAACTATACAAATGGTGACATGTTCAGCATGGGCACATGATGATATGGTGACATATTGTGGAGTTGTATCTTGTGGGTACAGTGGTACATCTCTGGCCAGAGTAAAAATATTCGAATAGTCGTGCCTGCGGTTATGAGCGGGTCTAACAATGTCTTTCGTGATTAGTCTCACACTACTTATTAATAATATTATGGTAATTGATGGTAATTAATTTAGCTCCTGGTTTGGAATGGTACATTCCTGGTTTGGAGATAGATCTGTATAGCCGGGTATGGTTGTTCAGGATGGTTGGGCCTGTGCAGCATGGGTATGCTGTTCAGCGTTGATTAATATTGACGATTAATTACTCTACTATTTTACAATTCTTAACTGTTTGCTAAATGCTACTTTTGCAAATGAGCCCTATATTATCCTATCCTTTGGTATCCTTGTGCACTTGCATATTTGCTGTGTGGCTTGCTGAGTATGTCATATGCTCACCTTGCAATAATCAATCAAACCTCAGTTGAAGAAAAGTTGCGAAGGAGAAGATGTTTGGCTTATACCCCAGTTGAGCTGCCTGTGGCAGTGGAACCGGAGCTTCGCTAGACCGTAATTCCGCTGCAGTTTTCTTTTCTTTTGTAAGTATGTAACGTTGTATTATTGATGAATCTGTATATTAAATTGTTAGTTTGTGTACCTCGGCTGTTTCCTGGACGAGGATTTCATGCACAAATTAGTTCAGAAATTACTATTGAATTTCTGGGCGTGACAGCTGGTACGAGGATCTACGTAGTACGACATCAAGGAAACAGAAAACAGGGATTATACTGGGTCAAGCCCCTTGATAGCTAATAGCCCTAATCCAGTTGATATGGGATTATATAACGGAAACCACAGATTACAAAGGGAATAGCAGAACTCGATGATACCGACGAGACCATAGTCGAATTGGTTCGACTAGATGCTACTTGATTCCTGTAGGCTCCAACTTCGTAGGCTGTGGTGGTTGTTTTGGCTATGAGATTCGATGCCTTAGGTATTCCCAGGGGGTCCCTTTTATACCGCAGGTCAGTTGGTTTCCAAGTAGGACTCGGAGACATTGGACCCTACACGATACAGTGACGACCCAGTTCTATCCGAGTAGGGATCTTTCCATCTGTGGACTCCGTGATGGATTTCCTTAATGTGTACAGAGAACGTCCGTGTACGTGCAGATATACCATATCGATGTGTAATGTATATCCAAGGGTAGAGAGTTTACCTTATCCGTAACCCTGACAGTAGCCCCCGACTTCTGCTTAAATGAACTCATGTAGCCGATTGCGACTTCTGATGTCAAGGTTGTTGTTGTTCTTGACTGGTCAGTCTCGGTGTGAGAATCGTAGAGACAAGGAGTAATCGACAACACCTACGCGAAGTTCAACGGTCGTGAGTGAATTTAAATTGAATTCCGAAAACTGCCACGCGTAACGGATCCAGAAATTTCCGGCGGCCATCTCTCTCCTTTCCTTGGAAGACGCACCGTCGGTAGTGCGTCTATTTAAGGGAGTTTTAGGGATCCATTTTGAAGTCCGCCTGTTGCGAAAAAACTTTTCAGCCTCCAAGCGCTCCTCGTCTTCGCCGCTCCCGCAAAAACCCTAACTTGCTCATCTTAGTCCCTTCTCCGGCGACGTCCGACGGCTATGGATCTCGACAAGTCCACTTCCACGGGCGCGTCCCTAAAGAAGTTGCAGGAGGGCGGCGCTCTCCCCGGTCGCGGGACCATGGAGAGAGAACCAGGAGGTATTGAACCCGAACCTGTCCTGGGCCGCATGGTTGCGGTTGAGGACTATATTCTTTGTGGTTTTCTTCCTCCGCCTTTCGAGTTTTTTCTTCTCGTCTTGAATTTCTACGGTCTTTCTCTGCACCATTTGAACCCCAATTCTATCGCCTTCCTCAGCATTTTTTCCCATCTTTGTGAGGCCTACACTAGGGTAGAGCAGTTTCTAGATCTCTTTCGTTTCTACTACGAGTTGCGCTAGATGGAACCTAAAAAGGTGTCCGGGTGTGTCGGTTTCCGATTTTGGGATGGCCTGAAGTCGCGATACATCCCCTTCCAGTGCCCCTCCTCTCGTGGCAAATGGCGGGCGAGGTGGTTCTATCTTCAGATAGAAAATTCGAATCTAGTCTTCGTTGTCCTAAGGAACAACCAGACAAGATTTCGTCTTGGACCGCCAACCTGCCTTAACCCCCTCTCTTCAGTCCTTCATCGATATCATCGATGACCTCCGAGTACGGGGGTTGTCAGGGTATGAAGTTGCTGCTGACTTCATTGGTAGGCGGATCCAGCCGGTCCAGGCTCGAGCCCACCCAACCTTTGACTACTCTGGGCCGGAGGACGCGACCCGGGTTTCTCCCCGGGGTATTTTTCTTGCATTCCGGGTTCCCTTCCTTATGTGCACGTTCCTCCTGACTTATCTTACTCTGGTTCTTGATCTACAGGTTTGAACAGCAAAACCGTGGAGCGCCGTGTCGGTCAAGTGATGATCAGCGGCCCCACGACGGCGAGCAACGTCCCTGTCCCTCTTTGCGAGAAAGGGATAGCTGAGCGTGAAGCTGCAATCAATGTGAGTGTACTCGACGACCTTTATCTTTTTCTTCCAGGATCGCATTGTGACTTCATGTAATGCAGGCTCTCCCTCTGACCGACGTCATCGGGCCGCTCGTGGACCACCAGACGGCGGCTTAGTTAAAGGAGGGCGTCGCCCAGGAGGCGTCCGACGTTGCTGTTGCTGCTGCCGCTGCCATGACCAACGGCGGGAACATTCCGAAGAGGGTGAGGAAGTTTTCCTCCGTACTTGGTAACCGTCGAAAGGCGCCCACTCCATCGATAAGCCCCTTTGGTCATTTATGGCACAGCCCGAAGACGTTGTCCTCACACCGTACTCGTTTTACTTAGGCCTCGGATGCGTCTCCCCCGCCTCAGCAATGGCAGAGGCTGGTGACACTTGGCGAGAAGTAAGTGGACGAATTTGAAGTCCTTTAATTCACTGAACATTGGCAGCTCATCTTGATGGCCATCACGGCAATCTTTCACTGGGCGGCGCGGGTGAAGGCGGCGCAAGACGGGTCTGGAGGGAACTCTAGTGCGTCTCCTGTAGTGGCTTCGACAGATGTCGTGGTCGTGCCCAGGAGCCGTGAGGCGACGCCCAGCGGCCCTGTCGGCGACCTTGTGCCTGCTCGAGGCCCACCCGCTGCCGTCCTAACCTGGGGGGAGCTGACGTCCTCACGCGTGACCTGGTGGAGGTCCGCGAGGACCTCCAGAAGATGAGGGAGCTGGTGGTCGGCAACGAGCGGCAGCGGCAGGGGCTCGAGCACCGCATGACGGATCTCGAGAACAACCTATCGGAGATCCGTGGCTCGCTGCGGATTACCTACACCGACCTGCACCAGCTCGCCGAGGAATGCGGTGTTACGACCACCATCCCGGCGAATCCCGACGAGTTCTTGCTGACGACTTCGCTCGCGGAACTGACGACGGTGATGGAGGAGATCCCCTCCAAGCATGCGGCCAGGATCGGGGAGGAGACGTCCAACGGGATCAACACCGGGGCGTGCCACGTCCTCGCGTGCGTAAGGTTGGTGCACCTTGAACTCGACCTCCAGAGGATCTTGGATCAGGGGGGCGGCTAACGACGCGCGTAAGGGCGTGACGGAAGAAGTCGGTGATCTGGGGGAGTCTATTCTCCCCCTTTTTGAAGAGTAGGACTTCAATTCCCCTGTACTCCTTAATCAGTCATGCTTTGTAAAACTTTGTTGGTTCCAAGTGTCTTTGTGTGTGCAGTCATCACCTTAATTTTCTTTAGCATTTTGAACCCGAGTACTTTGTTGTCATTTGTAGAGATGTCGATGTCGAGGATGTCCAGTAGCGCGGGTAGCCTGAGTTGCCTGTAATCGTTCCGGCACTTGCACTCGAGCCATATGTGCCGCAGGACGACGTAGATCAGAACTCGCCCGTGGAAACGGGCATGGCGACAACTTCCTTAGGTTGGTTCTTTTTGTTTTCATCTCCTTTGCTCTTCTATCGGGATTGACTTAATTTGTCGTGTTCTCGAAAGAGAAGAGTAGCTTGACTTAGTCGTATCCATGCCAAGCAGACCTCTTGAGTGCACTTGCCGACCGAGATCGTCGCATCCAATACTGGAGGACAAAATTTGAGGTAGCCGAACTTGAGAGGACTATGTTAGAAGTGAAGAAGGACCGGGCCATGGAAGCACTCCGAGGTCGTGAGGTGTGGTTCAACTCGTACCTCAGGAGTTGTTGCATAGCCATGGCCGAAGTCTGCAGGGAACTCCGAGTACCTCGCGGGGGTCCCGAGAAGTCGGCGGCCGGATATATATCGGCAGGCGTATCGACGAGGCCCTGAGGCAGGAGTGCCGTCGTTCGAGCCGATATGCCGGCGGGCACGTGCTGGCCTATATACGAGACCACCGTCCGCAGCTGCACCTCGAGTTCCTCCACGAAGGGTTTTCTTGTTCTCGGAGGACTCCTGCAGAGATAGATAACCTGGCGAAGTCGATGGCGCCGCTGGCAGAGAAAGTCTTCCAGTCGATGGATTGGCGTTGGCCTTCCTGGTAGTCTTTATATCTCTGTGACAAATATCTAAGTGTAATTTTGGAATTTTTGTGGACTGTAAGAAGTACTTGTGAAATAGAAAAGAAATCTATCTAACTAAGCTTTCTTACTCTAGACGCGATGTGTACGAGTGTCTTCTCACTTCGCGACTTCGATCAGTCGGTCACTTGAGTCATACACTCTCCCTAGCCCCTAGCCTTGTCATCGGAGAATTCTTCGCGGAAGATAAGACTCTTGGACCTTTGACCTGCCTTGGTTGAACAAGCACTGATCCTAGCCCCCAGTCGTGAAGTTGAAAAATCCAATTTTCGATTACACGACTTGGTTAATACGCACGGCAAGAACTCTTACACGACCAGATCTTACATGGTCTTTTGTCTCTACAGGATCCGACAAGGCTTTATCTGCTCTAGGCGTCCCCAGCCGAAGTTCCCCTAGGTTCCTCGAAGGCCTTGTCAAGACGGCGTACAGGGACATGAGGATAGGTTTCAACACTAGGTGTCATCGGGGTAAGGGATCGTCGGGAAAGAACACTTCGATTGTAATCTTTACCTAAAAATAGACTTTATTGAAGCTGTAAGATGTCTTACAAATATGGATGCTATTGATTTATACATAGAATTTACGTAATTGATCAATATTCCAAGAATTTGCCAACCCGCGACCATCGCCGTCCGCAATCTTGAATGCGCCTGGCCGCAATACTTGCGTGATCGTGTACGGTCCTTCCCAATTAAGTGAGAGCTTGTTTCGTCCTGCTTGGCTTTGAACCCGTCAGAGGACGTAGTCACCGATCGAAAGCGTGCGTGCTCGGATGCGCTTCTCGTGGTATCGGCGAAGGGCCTGTTGGTAGCTGGCTGCTCTGTCGGCAACTCGTTCTCGATGTTCCTCGAGTAGGTTTACATCGTCGTTTCGCTGCTCCTCCTGATCCTCGTCGGAGTACTTCTGTACTCGTGTACTCTGATGTCATAGCTTGGTAGGGAGCATGGCCTCTGAGCCGTACACAAGGAAGAAAAGTCTCTTTGTTGGACGTTGTTGGTGTGGTGCGCACGGCCCAAAGTACCAAGGGGAGTTCTTCGACCCATTTCTTCTCATGTGACATGAGCCTGTCGTAGACATGGGTCTTGATTCCTTGTAGTACTATGCCATTTGCCCTCTCGACTTGTCCATTGCTCTGAGGGTGAGAGACCGAAGCGAAGCAGATCTTGACTCCTAGTCCAATGCAGTAATCCAGGAAGTCGGCACTGATGAACTGGGAGCCGTTGTCCATTATGATGCGGTGAGGCAATCCATATCTGCAAAATATCCCTTTAATGAATTTGATGGCGTTGTCGGCCTTGATCTCCCCCGTGGGTGTTGCTTCGATCCATTTGGTGAACTTGTCGATCGCCACGAACAGGAACTTGTAGCCGCCTTGTCCTCGTGGGAATGGTCCGAGTATGTCGAGCCCCCAGCATGAGAACGGCCAAGTGAGAGGGATAGTTTGCAGCGCTTGAGCTGGTAGCTTTGTGTGTTTACTATGAAATTGACAATCTTCACACCGCTGTACCATGTCACAAGCGTCTTTGAGGGCAGTTGGCTAGAAAAACCCTTGTTGAAAGGCTTTTCCGACCAATGTACGACCGGCGGCATGTGACCCACAGATCCCTTCGTGTATGTCGAGTAGGAGGTGCTTGCCGTCGTCGGACGAGACGCTTTTGAGAAGTACCCCGTTTGGCGCCTTCTTGTATAGATCGTTGCCGATCATACAGTAGATTTTGGCTTGGCAGGTTATTTTCTCGGCTTCTGCATCGTCATCGGGCAACTCGTCGCTACTTATGAATTTAACGAGTGGGATCTGCCAGTCGTCTGAGGTCTCGATGTCGGCAACGACGCGTTCTGCTTCTTTAGCCCCCGAGCTAATGTCGGGGGCGACTGTGCTATTTTCGTTGTTTGCCTCTTTCACCGATGGCTTTGTCAGGATGTCCAGAA